>NC_137272.1:32014556-32264556 GCF_053477335.1 Acartia tonsa
ATGTGACGCTTAAATCATCGTTAATTATTTTCCTAGAAATCACTACTAACTAAATTGTCAAAAGTTAACAGGACATTTCTATTGTATTAAAATTTGAAATTTCATTTACAATTCCTTTAAGAACAAATAGGTCCCGATTTTAAGTAATAGGGTGTGTGTATACGTGTGTGTGTGTGTATGTATGTGTGTGTGTGTGTGTGTGTGTGTGTATGTGTGCCGATTAGCGTGAATTATTGCAAATATACGTGACATCCCTTGAGGTGTTGAAACAAAACAACATATTTAATATTTTCATATTAAATAAGATGGCTTTAGGTTAACATACATTCTATGTCAACAGTGCGTTGAAATGAGACATAAATACAGACTTTAAGTCTAATTTTAAGCATTAATACTGAAACCTTTTTTTGCTATAATGTTTTTTTTTGGCTGTTTTTGTAAAACACTTTGCCGTAATCTTCATTAAAATCCCTAAAATTGCCTTTCTCAATCCTTTTTCTTCTCTCCATCGCTTTTTAGTAGCAAAGCTGCACTATAATTATAGATGGCTGTCTGTCTATAAAAGAGAAATTGATCTACAATATCAAAAGAAACAAATGACGAAAACTTCGATCCAAAATATTTTGTAACAGTTTTCCATTTTTGTATAAGCCCTTTCTCTCCTTCTTTCTCCCTCACTCTTTCTCTCTCTCTTTCTCTTTCTCTTTCTCTCTCTGTCTCTCTCTATCTCTCTTTCTCCCTATGTGTCTTTCTCTCTCTCTATTTGTCGGTATAAAGCAAATATTTTAAAACAGATGAGTAAACAAAAATATAGAGACAAATAGATAGATAGATACAAGCAAATAAATAGATATGTAGATAGATAAATAGATAGATACATGATGGTTAGTAAATAATAATTAGATGATAGATAGATAAGAGAAGAGAAAAAGAGAGAATGATAGAAATTTTAAGCTTTATTAAGTTAAGTAACATCTTTTTTTACTTTTTTTAAAACTTTTTTTTACATATTCTCTTTTTGATTATTTTTTGTTATATTTAATTATAAAGGTCAAGTTTTTAAGGAAGGGGGAAAGAGGTCAATATAATTAATTTACAACCATTCTTTTTCCAGAAAAGTACATAATCTACTGTAACATTTTGATTAAATTTGATTAATTGTTCATTGGTTATTCCCTGAAATGCCTGCAGAAGTGTATGTAAATATTTGAAGAATAAAATATAAAGTCATCAAAAATAATTGGTTATTTTTCTCACTTAAGTAGGTAAATAATGCCTATCTATCTATCTATCTATCTATCAATATATCTATCCATCTATCTACATATCTATCAATATATCTATCCATCCATTCATCTATCCATCTATCTATCTATCTATCTATCTATCTATCTATCTATCTATCTATCTATCTATCTATCTATCCATCCATCTATCTATCTATCCATCCATCTATCTAAACATCTAACCAATCTATCCATCTATCCATCTATTCCTCTATAATTTTTCTTTATATCTTTCTTTCTCTATTTCTATCTATCCATCTATCCAACAATCCATCTATCCAACAATCCATCTATCCATCTATCAATTTATCCATCTATCAATTTATGTATCTACCCATTTATCCATCTATGAATTTATACATTTATTCATTTATCTATTTATCTATCTATCTATCTATCAATCTGTCAATCTATCCAGTTATCTATCTATCCAACTATCAATCCATCCATCTGTCTATCTATCCATCCATATATCTATCTGTCTATTTATCTTACCTCTAAGTAGCGAAGATTCTCAATACCATTCATGGCCCCTATCCGCACGCCAACCGCGGGACTTGGCGACACAATCCGCAGCCGCCGCAAGCGGGCTAGACCGGTAAACGCGTTGGCAGGAAGAGTCTCCAAAAAACAACCTATAACATAGCAATGTATTGTCAAACATTTAATTTTTGGGTGCTCTTCTTGGGGGGGGGGGGGAGAAAGGGTGGGCTCTTATCTATCTCATACCATCAAAAAGTAGGCTGTTGGTCCAGATGCATTTTGAGGGAAACCGCCATTTTTGGAGAGAGAAAAAAAAATATTTTTCTGCCCGGAATCAGTTTTTTTTGCTGATGATACAAAAGCTTTTGATAGCAAAGTTTGAAAGGGAAGGGATAATTCTTCAAAAAAAACAAGTTGATTCTGTTGATTCTCAAGAAAATAATTATCGAAGACACCCCCAAATGAAGGACAGCCCAAATTGTGTCAAAAATGATCCATGTGACGTAATAAAATGTGGGAGATGAGAGGAGAAGTGGGAAAGAAAACCCTTAAAAAGAGATGGATAATCCCTCATTTTTACTACGTTACATGGATCATTTTTGACACAATTTTAACACAATTTGGGCTTGTCCCGAATGAGATAAACAAATTATCCCATCTGTAGATTAAAATCATTGGTGGAAAAGTTCGAACATTAAATGTTTGTACATCCCAATGGAGATTTTAAAACTCCTCAATGTTTTTAAGCCAACCAATGAGAAATAGAGTTTATAAAACTTTGGGTACCAAATAATTCACATATAATAATGTCCCCTCCCTCCCTCTACTATATGTTATTCTAATCAAATATCCCAAACGCTGAATATAACCCAAAGAAAAACTTATACTATTTTCTTTTCTTTTTTTATCTACGAAAACTTTAATAGATAGATAAACAACTTTTGAATTTTATTCATATTTTTCCATAAAAATGTTTTATTTTTGGGATAGTTCCTTTTATTAATGACCAAGATATCATCTATAATACAAAGTAGCTTGATGTCCGTCTGTCTTCCGTCCATCCAGAATTTTTAATTTAAATTTTTTTTTTTAATTCATTAAATTTTTTTTTTTTGGGGGGGGGGGTTGATGGAACCCTAACCCCAAAATTGTTATAAACATTCCTAAAACTTATGAGAAGCTACTGTGTAAAGGAGGACCATATCGGTTCATTGGTAAGCATGATCCTTTGGTACAAACAGACAGACAGTCAAACACCCTGTTACTTTATTATAAGGATAAAACATTTGCGGACGTGAATCCACACCCAGATATTAATAAAACACATAAAAATACAAATGAATGAATTCTTTGATTTATTTCTCGGCTATAAAAAATTAGTGTTTCAATAAACCAGCTAATTTTTACATGGCTTTTAATTAAAGATCAGAGATCTTAAGGGATAAGACAATGGACTATAAATTGATGTACATTTACAATGATGATAAACAAAATTACCCCTTCTGTAGATTAAAATTGTTAATTGAAAAGTTTGAAAACTATTAGTATAAAACTAACCAATCGAAATTCAATAAGACTACCATAAGTATTGGAATCTTAAAATTAAAAAAAGGGAATATTAAAATAAAACTTTGGGTATCAGTGTAATTTAGAGTCCAATGTCACCTCCCTTCCTTCCATAAATCATGTTGTTATAATTACAGTATAAAAGTTTCATAAAATTAACGAAACAAATTTATTTTTACATTACAAAAGAAACACCAAATATAAATCTTTAGAACAAAAATAATTTATTGCGAATTGCTATAATATGAAAAACTACACAGTAAAATGCTTAAGGTATTTGAAAAATATTTTATATAATCATAATAATTTCCTTTTACTATTAACCAATAGTTTCGCAGACAGTCATCGTTATACTTTGTAATTGTGTTATACCTGAAGGAAAATGTGATTTACTCGGATGCTATCAGAAATAGACAGCTGATTTTTTGCTAATATTTGGCTGACGAATGAACATAATATTCTTGGTTACTTGCTATGTTATACTAGAAAATGTATAAAAAAGCTTCATTACTTATGGATGTTGTTATCTTTTTTTTTTTTAATATTCAATTTCAGTTTTCAAAGCTCCGATTCAAATGAAAAAACTCCACTGTGAGAGAAAATAATAATTTAAAATAACTAATGTTTGTAATCAAATTATGAAAATAAGAAACAAGTAATATTAAAAATAATAAGTTGAACTCAGGGAGGGAGGAGACATTGATTTGTTTATTACACTAGTACCCAAAGTCTTAAAATAACGTTCTTATTTGTTGACTTAACAACCTCGGGGTAAGGACTTTTATTGAATTTTGATTGGTTAGTTCATTTAGTTAGTGTCCAAACGTCCAACCGCTATATAGATAACAAGTTGAAATATAAAGAAACTATGTATTAGTAGAGAGAGAGAGAGGGGACAATGAGCTGTTTATTACACTAGTCCCAAAAGTTTTATAATAACATTTTCTTATTCGTTGGCTTAATAACTTTGGGGACTTTCGTTGAATTTTAATTGGTTGGTTCATTAAATTAAGTGTCTAATCGTTTTCACCACTAATTGTAATCTACAGAAGGGGTAATTTGTGTATCCTCATTGGGGATAAACATCAAGGTACGGCCATTATCTTGTCCCTTTAGATCGCTCACTTTCTGGATTATATTATTAGATTGTTTTAAATCTCTATAAGGCTTATAAAATCAAATATCTCTCCCGTGTGCCCTCCCTTGCCTAGCCGCTCGAAAGGGAGCATCAGTCTAGGTGGGTTAAGAGAGGGTCGTAGATACACCAAGCCTTGTCGAGGCACGGGGGCTTACGGTCCAGGGGACCCAACTAAAAGGTGTGTAGACACTACTTTGCAAATCTTACAAGTGTAGAATAGTCAAAATAAGATAGGGGTTAACATCTCTCAATTAGGTTAAAAAGAACTAGGACCAAACTTGTAGTTGGATCATCTTAATATTTAAGAGATTTAATTATAAGGAACGAGGTTGCGTGATTTTCAAGAAAATTACTGTCATACCACGGTCGCCATATTTGAGTACCACTGGTTGTCTACTTAGGAAAATTCTTCACATCTTTTATCCCCCAAAAATGGTACTCTTACAAATATTTACACAAAAAGAGATGTTAACATTTTTATTTCATAATTTTACTTTTACCCCCCCAAACAACAGTAAGATTAGTCCGATTTAAACTAAAAATAACGATGAAAAGTACAACCAACAATTATGATTGACGGCAACCCTGTCTCGATTAATTACACGTTTCACCGTAAGGAGTCGCTAGGGTCACCATTGTGTACACTTAGTTTAAGCGTCACCGCAAATTTTCAAGTTCAAGTTCAAATTTTATCAAACAATGGTGAAAATTAGTAAATTTTTGTTAAACTTTTTAATTAGTAGCGACTATTTTTAAAAAGTGAGTCAGGGTTTTTCAGTTTTATTTTAATTAGGACAAAATCATTTCATTTCTTTTATTTTTCCTTAGCTTACTTACTTCCCTTAACCCAAGCTAATGGATTCAAGTAGGATGTTATGTTATGTAGCTTAAGATCTCAGACTCTTGTCATTTCCTCCATCTATCCCTCTACTTTCCTTTCCTCTCTCCACCAGGATTAATTAAAATTAACTGTCTATGGTTAATAACAAATTAATCTTGCAGAACTTCTTTGAAAATGAACCAGGCCAAGAAATCAAGCAGAGATGGGGGCCACGTCGGTGGTAGCGGCAGCGTGGTCTCTAGGGGCGGAACATCCCCGATGGTTACCGATACCCACGCCGGAAGTGATCCTATACAGGCGGAAGGCGGTGAAAGGGCTACTGTACAGGTAATGCCAGGGGGTTTCGGAAACGAAAGGACCCAAGGCAAGAACTTTGAGAACTTAAAAAGTCAGAACGTACATAGGGACTCGTCTACGAGAACCAATGTTACTGATGATGATTATGTTGACATTGATGATGACTCATTTAACAACGACGCACAATCAATCAAGGATGATAGTCTTGAACTCAGTGCCATGAGTCTTGAAGACAATCAGAAAGAGGAAATAAGAAAGACTGTTGGACACTTACAAATAACAGAAGAGATAACAGAACTTAATTGGACTGCAAATGACAGTAAGTTGGACCTAGAAGGAAATACTAAAGACATTACTTATGTAGACCCAGCTATACTTGACATGGAGGATGAAGATGATGATGACAATGAACCTTTCATTGTGGTCAAGAGCAGAGAAAAGAAAAGAAAGACGGAAGTACAGAATAAAGAGAAAGAGAGAAATGTAAACACTAATAATATAACTGATATGTCTGATATTCAGGAAAAGAGAAGGAGAACTGGTGCTGATAAGCGTGCTGCCAAGAAACAACGAGATTTTGAATTCAACAAGCTCAAGAAAGCAAAGGAAGAATCTACTGGTGGACCATCTATCACAAAGCTCATTGAAGAAGAAGTGATGGATGAAGTTCATAGCAGACCTAGCTATGCAACCCTGGCAGCTGACAACATCATCTATGAGTTTAGGTACGATGACGATAGCATTGCTATCGATCAAGCGGCCTTTGACCACGTAGATGCCACCATGGTTAATAAGTATTGTGAATTCCTGACAAATGGTAACGAAGATTTTGACCTCTCAATCTTTGGTGGAATCAACAACCGTATAGGTTGGATTGCCTGTAACAACAACTACACGGCCAAATTTGTCCAGAACGAGATCAAAAGGATGGACCCTCACACAGAGGAGCTGAAGGACATGGGCATAAAATTCATAATCTACAAGCCACAGGAGAGACTATACCGTAGTATGAAGGGCAAGATCCACACAAAATTCTTCTGTGAGGATCTGACAACAATGGAGATGAAGATAAAACTGTGGAATAAGATAATCAAGGATAAATATGTCAACCCTGAGACTGGAGAGTCCAGGGACTATCATTTCAAGGTAACCGAGATCACCAAGAACAAGCTGTCAGACACGGAGAATGGTTTCTTCACCGTCGGACTGCAGGTGGATGAAAAGCTGTTCAAGGAACTGATCAGGCTAAAAGGCCGCTTGAAGCTCGGTATGTCATATGTCTTCTTGTCTGACGGCGGTATGATCACCGCCGTCAAAGAAGACCTGAGAGACAAGGCATACAAGAAGTATGAGAGCATATTAGAGCCAGATACTATTGCCCAATCCAACACTAACAACAAATAATACTCCAATCTCCCAGGCCAACCTACACAAAGCTGTCTCTGCCACAGTTCAATGTGGGGCCAGGCTTACTGGGAGCCATGACCGGACTGATACAACGATGACGACTACAAATGCCCAACGGACAGGATTTGGACGAAAAATTATCTTGGTTCAAGAACCGTATATTTCAAATAATAAGGTAAAATTTTTTCATAATATTAATGTGTACTGTAGTAAGGAAAATGATAATAGAGCTTGTATAGCCACTAGCAAAGAAGTTAGGGGTTGCCAACTTAATCAATTCACGGATAGGGATCATACAGCAGTTCTTTTCAGGTTTAATAATAAACAAATAATCTTCTGTTCTATTTACTGTCCAGGTGAACCAGAGGCGGAAGGAAAATCGCCGCCCGCCAAAAAACTAATAGAACTGGTTGAATATGCCAGAGTTAATAGCTTACCACTTATCATTGGGGGAGATGTAAACTCAAGACATCTGAGTTGGGGCTCGTCAGAGTCCCAAAAACGGGGAGAAGACTTACTTGAATTCATAATTTCAAAAAACCTTATAGTTTTAAATGAAGGTAACAAACCAACTTTTTCTAACATCTTGAGAGGCGAGGTTTTAGACATAACTTTTGTCTCGGACGTTTTGATTAATAGGGTCGTTGGATGGAGGGTCAGTGATATTGAATCTTTTTCGGATCATGCGTATATAGATTTCGAGCTAACTGAAAATATTAACATAAATAACTCTGATAATTTTAGATGTATAAAGAAAACCAACTGGCGGAGATACAAGGAGATGCTACAAGAAAAGCGGAATAAAAGAGGTAATGTTGATTTGGTAGACATAGATACAGCTGCAGACCAGCTCAGGGATGATATCATAGGTGCTTACAATGATAGTTGTCCTAGTGTTAAGAAAAGATCTAAGAATCGTCCACAATGGTGGAGCTCGAACCTTGAGGCTAGTAAGAAGTTAGTTAATCTTCATAGGAGAAGGGTAGGTAGATTTAATAATGAAGAAAGAGCAGCAGAATATAGGGCGGTTAGAAATAGGCATGATACTTTAGTTAAATCAGCTAAGAAAAAGGCCTGGTACAATTTGTGTCAGGAAATGGATAGACTTGATGCAGCAGCCAGGATACAGAAACTGATGAAGATGAACAACAACAGAGAGCTGGGAACTGTGAGAAAACCTAATGGGGAGTACACACAAAACATCAAGGATACCTTAAATGTCTTATTAAACACACATTTTCCGGACGAACAGGATGACAGACATACGGAGCCATATGACCATAGTAATAATAACAATTTTATTGATATTGAAAAAGTTATTAATATTGAAACAGTTACTAATTCATTAAAATCTTTTAAGCCGTTTAAATCTCCAGGTATGGACGGTATTTACCCGTGTCATTTACAGAAAGGCATCGATATTATTGGGGGGGACATTGTGAAGCTATGGCGTAGAAGTGTGAGGGAAAGTAAGTGCCCTAGAACCTGGCTAGACACCAGGGTAGCGTTTATTGATAAACCAGGTAAAAAAGACAGCCTTGATCCTAAATCTAAAAGACCCATTAGCCTTTCTAGCTTCCTATTAAAGGGTTTGGAAAGAACACTTTACTGGGAAGCTAGTGAAAACCATCTTAGATCTAAAACAAGTAAGAAAATATTCTCATACAAGGAAAGCACCAATACAGAAGACTGTCTCCACGCAGTAGTGGCGAAAATTGAGAAGGCAAAGTTGAATGGCGAGTGTGCGATTGTTCTGTTCGCAGACATCGACGCCGCCTTCAACAATGCCTCCATTAATATGATGATACATAACCTAGAGCGGATGGGAGCATCAAGACAGACGGTAATGTGGACAGAAATAATGCTTAAAAACAGAAAAGTGACAGCCATGCATGATGACGTCATGGTTTCCAAACAAACAACTAGAGGCACACCACAAGGATCAGTAGCAAGCGTTCACCTATGGAATAATAATCAGCAGAATCTAAGTGATAGAATGCCAGAAAGAAACCCAACAGACCTCTACATTTTTGCGGATGACATACTTGACATCTCAATCGGCTGGGATGAAATATCTTGTGCACAAAATATACAGAGAGACATACATATACTGGAGGAATGGGCTACAGACCACAGACTGAGCTTCTCAGCAAGCAAAACCAAACTGATGCTGTTTACCAACAAGAAAAACCCAGTACTACCAAAAATTTACATGAATGAAACTGAGCTGGAGTATGTGTCAAGCATGAAGTATCTTGGAGTAACATTCAGAAGTGATCTCAAATGGGATCTTCATATAAGGAACATAACAGACAAAGCAACCATGTCCATGATGTACTGCAGACGGATGATATCCAAGAATTGGGGACTCAACCCAAGGATATGCAGATGGCTTTACACAGCGGTAGTGAGACCAGTCCTGACGTATGCAGCTATGATCTGGATTGAAGGTATCTCAGGTAGATTAAATGGAAAGAACAGAAAAAGACTGGAGAGAGTACAAAGGAAAGGCTGTCTGGCCATACTCAATAGTATGAAGTCCACCCCCACGGCGGGGATGGAAGTGATGCTGGGACTAGAACCTATAGTCTTCCACCTTCAGGCACAAAGTATCAACACCTACAAAAGACTGATATGGAACAACAGTTGGACAGTGCAGCAGGCTGAAATAGTCAGCGAAAAATCACATGCAGTTATTATACGTAAGCTGGCAAAGAACATTAAAACAATCTTTTTACCAAGAGACAGAATGGTCCATACACAGTTTGTACCTACACACTTTAAAACAAAGATTGGCACTAGACAAGAAGCTAGGGAAAGTAACCTGAAGCCAGGAACAAAAGACCAGGAAGTAATTACATGCTTCACTGATGGCAGCAAGATGGCAGGAAGAGCAGGTTTTGGCTACATTATCACTGGAGGAGGACTTAAAATCAGTGGCGCCCAACACCTGGGTAGCCATACAACGGTATATCAAGCTGAATTGTTAGCGCTGGCAGAAGCAGCCTTCACACTCATATCCAACAACATAAGGAATAGGACTGTAAATTTCTACCTTGATAACACCTCTGCTATAACAGCAATCCAAAACTATCAAATAAGAAGCAAAGTTATCTTTGAGACCAAAAGACTGCTAAACAAACTTGGAGAAGACAACAGAGTGCTAGTGGCCTGGGTACCTGGACACGAAGGCCACCTTGGAAACGAGGTGGCCGATAGAAAAGCGAAGCTAGGGGCGATGATGAAAATACACACACCTGGAGAATGCATTCCCATCTCAGATGCAAATATAAAAGCGGAAATTAAAGACTTCACTTTCAAAAACTGGCAGAAAGAATGGGAGAGGATCACAACATGTAGACAAACAAAAATGATGCTACCTAGTGTCAGGAATGGTTTGTGGAGAAAACTGATAACTAAACCGAGAAGGATGATGAACATGATCACACAAATCTATACAGGACACGCAACACTTGGCTACCACCTGAACAATATGAAAATAGAGGCCGCACCTACATGCAAACAGTGCGAAGAATTTGACGATGCGGAAACGGTAGAACACTACCTAACAGAATGCCCAGCCTTCAGCCATGCAAGACAACAACATCTAGGACATATTTTCTTACGAGTTATAGACTTACCCACCCTTAACCTTGATAACGTACTTAAGTTTATTAAGGCAACGCGTAGATTCGATTATTTAGAATAAAAATAAGCCTATTATATTATAAGACTAGGAAAACTAGTCGACCAGCATTTGCAAAAACCTTGCAAAAATATTAGGTAACAAAAGCTAGAAAACCTAGCTATGATTATACTTGCAAAAATCTTGCAAGTCGAGAATGGCTAAGAACTAGCCAAATATCTTTAGGTAAAATTAAATAGCTACGGAAATCATCGACACACAGGAAAAATAAATTGCAAAAACCTTGCAATATTATTACACATAAGCTAGGAAAACTAGCTGACTCTCACTTGCAAAAACCTTGCAAGTTAAGGTGGCTAAAACCTAGCCAAATTAAATTAAAGATAATGTAATCGTTATGAGTGTATAACTGTTAAACAGCGCATATAAGACATTTAAGAGTTACTGACAGGCAAACATCCAACTACTACACAGGTTATGGTACAGTATAAATAATAAATTACATTAGATTTTTATCAGATTTATTAGAGTTAGACTTTCGTAAATGATAGATAGGACTCCAACATTTTTCATGATAAAACTTAGTTAGTTAAATCTGGAAATCTTGAAAATTAGATCAGTTTAACTAGGTATTTAAGGCTAAAAGCCCTAAATAGCGACAACCGCAGCTTCATGCATATCAACCTCGTGCTGGAGCGCTGCCAACTCATCAGCTTGGGCATCAGCAGATTGCTCAGGGGTGGGACGGCTGTACTCTAGCTGGGTTGTTAGCCACCCATTCTTATACATGCTTCTTGCAATCTCTCTCTTGACATTTTCCTCGTCAGTCCGATCAGCCTTATCCATCAGAGCCGCTCGCAAACCTTGTAAACGCTCACTCATCTCAGTCCAAAACTCCATGTTTGCATTAAAAGACATTTTTAATCAACAGTTCAATGTTTTTATCTTCAACTGAAAACTTTCCCTTGAAAAATACAAGCGCGCGCACGGTTTACCACCTACGTTTTTACACTTTCACCAAATCTTTCCCTACTAACCTTATAAACTAGTTTAGGAAGTCTGGACTCAGTTACACTAATCTAAACCATTTCAGGAATAAAGAGAAAGGGAAACTCTAACTCGCCCCATAAAAATCCCTCTAAGAGCTGCGGCTCTAGCGGGGATATAAGGGTGAGGTCAAGGGTAAACCTAGAAAGATTAACATGACTAAACTAGAATTATTTAGGGTGAATGGACAGAAAAGGGGACACTACTGCTCCCCTTAGTTTTCCTGGGCTGGTGGACTCGGACTGGTTTTGGTCTCGGGCTGTCAGCCTCGCCCATAAGAGGTATTTTACAGGTAAATCAAATATCTTTATAGATTATCTTTCATAAATAGATTATTGTTTTGAGTAGCGAAGCTACTAAATATCTATTTATAATTTTGTCCGTATTGAATTGAAAGATTTTAAAATTTAAATTATCAAAGTGTTAAAATGTTAAAAATGCTTAAATTTAGCTTTTTTGTTAAATATTCTCCTTTTATTATGATTATTTTTTTCCCCTGTATTATACTTTACTGTTCATTTTATATGATACAATATTGTCAGCATAGTTATGGACAAAAATTACCTTGTTGGATTATAACTAAGATTTATTGAATTATTTGAGTTTTTGTTTATCTTAATACTATAATGTCTTAAAATGTCAGCCATGACGACTTTTATTAAATCTTAAGGGATAAGACAATGGACGATAAATGGATGTACATCCCCAAGGATGATATTACAAGATTGGTTTTAGAGTTTAAATACAACTAATTTGGAACCAACCAATCATAAAACTACCCAAAACTTTGGGTACCAGTGTGATTTACATTTTAATATCCCCTATCTCTCTGATTATACAGAATCCTTATCCAAGCCTTTGTATTGTGTATCAGATATCAATTAGTCCTAATTGAATTCTACTACAGATAAGAGAGAGAGAGAGAGAGAGAGAGAGAGAGAGAGAGAGAAGAGAGAGAGAGAGAGAGAGAGAGAGAGAGAGAGAGAGAGAGAGAGAGAGAGAGAGAGAGAGAGAGAGAGAGAGAGAGAGAGAGAGAGAGAGAGAGAGAGAGAGAGAGAGAGAGAGAGAGAGAGAGAGAGAGAGAAAGAGAGAGAAAAGGTAAAAACAAAATTAGAAATTAGAGATATATATCCTTAACTTTTTGTCACACTCTCTCCCTCTCTCTCTCTCTCTCTCCTGCTGTCTTCCATATCTCTTTTTTTTTGTGACACAGAGCACGTCCACGGACACCTAATGCCATACAAAGCAGACAGTGAGAGGGATAGGCATACTGAAAAATAATTCAACACATAACAAAAATCTTTTTATACTCTAACCATTGCAGATAACTAACCCTATAATGCATATAGGGAGGAGACATTGGACTGTAAATTTCACTGACACCCATAATTTTATATACACAATCTTTCATCCATTGATTAAATAACTTAATCTTGATTGGGTTGACCTAACTAGCAATGTCCACCAATAATTCCAATAATAATAAAAAGTTAATTTTGATTGTTATAATTGGAGGGTGTACAACAATTCATAATTCATTGTCTTATTCCATAAGATCCATACAGTTTTGGGCAGTTTTTTAATAGATTTTTGATACACCCTTTCAAGAGCCAATGCATTCGCCCATACATTTTTGATTCATATAAAAAGCCTGACATAGCAGCAGTAGGTTACATTTTTAAGGGCATATTTATTTTTTAGAATTTTTAGAACATTAATTCCTGTACTAAAGAGTATAAAGCCAAAAACTTAAGAGGAAAAACTTACATTTAATAAAGACAAAAAATAAAAAAATTAATTGATGTCAAAGGTGCTTTTTAAAGCAAATATGCATCATTAATAGAATATGCTTTTGAGAAAGCTTCATAATAGTTTTCAAATCTAACACTTGAAGCTAGAGGCACTGAAGCAACTTATTTTATAAAGTACTTAAAATTAGATTTTTCAATTTAACTTCTTTATCTTTGAACAGCCGTTTTTATAGTTATTTACTACCCTAGTATGACACTATATTTACAGCCTGCGATACCCTCATATTCTACTGTTGTAATACTAAGATATAATGACTAAAGAACCAATCTTCTAATATTATTAGATGGGAAAAAAGTAAAAGATATCCACTAAAACTAATACCAAGACTCACACACACACACACACATAAACACACACACACACACACACATACTTTGACTTAAAGATAAAGGAATAATCATCTAGTATATCTGTTCACAAAGTTTTATAAACATGATATCTCATGAGTTCACTTCAGTGTCTAAACTTTTTCGCCAATAATTTTAATCTACAATTACTAAAATTACATAAAATTAATTTAATCATAATAAATAATGCACATACAGTTATCTTCCATTGTCTTATCCCTTAAGATCCCTGCAAATATTAATATATCGTATAAAATCTTAAAAATTACTGAATTACAGTTTACTGTTCTTTCAACCCTGAACTTTTGTCTTTACCTTTACCAAAAGTGATTCCATTATTGGATTAACTTTTTACACTAGTAGTGCTCAATTCACTATGGGTTGAAATGGGACATTCTTAAAAAGTCACAGTGTGTTAATATTGGAATTTTTGTAATGAGTAGTAAAGATTGGAACCTTCCTTTAATGTATTAACTTTTGCACTAGCGTTTAATTCACTATGGGTTGAAATAGGACATTCTTAAAAAGTCACAGGGCAATAATATTGGACGTTTTATAATAAATAATGATAATTGGAACCTTCTATCATTTGATTGACGTTTTACAATAAACTGAATCCACTATGGGTTTTAATGGGACATTTTCAAAGATCACATTGGTACTATTTTAGACTTTTGTTTTGAACAAAACAAAAGTATAATTCAGACTTTAGAAATGGACTTCAATTGTTCAACTTGCAGTTATTGTTAAGTATTACATTTTCTGATGGAAAGCTTTTAATTTCTCATTTTCAAAAAGTAAATATATTCTTTGTGCTGTTTGTTGTCTCATAGCTAAATTACTGAAGAATAATGGGTATTACAAGTAAACTAGGAAAATCTTACCTATTAAAGCAAGCTCCTCTAACCGATGTAGGCTGGCAAAGGCATGTGGCTTCAGCTGACTAGTTGATGTACTGTCAGTACAGTGTACAGTAAGACTGACAGTATGGCTGCTGGGTATCACACTAAAGTTGGTTGTCTCCTCCAGGCTGTTGATAGCCGTCAAATCACAGGATAGTTGTAATCTAGAATATTTTATTTAATATCAGAAAAAGGTTGAATTAAAAATAAATGTGGATAAAAAAACAGATACTTTAGTTTTCAAGGGGAGAAAGGGAGGTAATTTTGCTTGTAACTTTTTTGCCAGCCAAAAATTAACATGATCAGTAAACAATATTGTTTTAAAATTGATAAAACCAGATTTTTGGAGGTACAATGGGGCTGGTAGTAATTTACCACCACCCAAAAGGAAGGCCCATGGTAAGTGGTTATTGTTATCATCAAAAAGGATGATTTGATCTTTAGATATTTCAGAGATCTTACCTCTCATTATCATCTCCTTCTACGCCAACACTGTCCCCGTCCTCACTGTACAGATCCTCTGGGGGCGTGTACACCCCTGAGGTGCAGTCAACTGGTATCCGAACCCCCTCCACCACCGCGTCCCCCTGCAGGGGCGTCCACATCACCAACAAAAAAATGGCAGACTGTGTCCACATTCTTGTTATTGTGTTTTTCCCGCCAATTTTTACAAAAATTGTGGAATCTTTCCTCTGATTGGTTGAATTTTGTTTGTATTCTCTCCTCTGATTGGCTGTTGGGTAATTTCGCGCCAACTTTAATCATGACGTCATTTTAAACAGCTGTTTAGTTCACAAATGGTTACACATGGTAATAAATAACTTAAAACCAGTTTTCACTCATAAATTCAACTCCATAATCAACCAGTGGAAATCTGAAAAAGAAAAAATAATATCAATATAGATATAAAATAGTGCTTAGATGGCATTTTTTATATAGATTAGGAAAAGGAACTAGTAGTCTAAAAAACTAGACATGTTAGATTCTAATTGCTGCGCTACTTATGGCAATAATTCTTGTTTTTTGTTAATATCTATTTCTATTTATTGCTAAATACTGATATAATATTACTGCTTCTATTTCTGGGAGGGAGGGGACAATGGCCTGTTTATTACACTAGTCCCCAAAGTTTTATAACGACATTTTCTTATTTGTTAATTTAACAACTTTGGAGACTTTAGTAAATTTTTATTGATTGTTTTATTAAGTTTAGTGTTCAAACCCCCAATTTGAATTGATAGAAGGGCAATTTTGTGTAACATCATTGGAATGTACACTAATTTATTGGCCATTGTCTTATCCCTTTAGATCCCTGTATTTAATCTCTCTTAATCTGCTATAATACGGATAATTGATTAATAACTAAAAAGGATTATTATTAATAGCAAAGCTACTCTATATTTTGATGGTCTGTAAGTCTGTATGTAATGGTTTTAATGCTTATTAATATATCATTAAGTTTTATGAATCACACTAATAGTAATATGTCAAAAAATATATTTAATGAAAGCTTCATTAATCTACATATAATTACTTGGATGTTGCACCAGATTTTCAAGAAATCTTAATAAAGTGATACTTGCAGCTGACTAAAATAACTAACCCTTCATCCATCTCCTTTGCCCCATCACCTCCCCTCCAACTGAATCAATGATCTGACCAATAAATGAGTTCCCTATAGGCAACCTAAATTTTCCCCTGTCAATATATCCACCTATACTAGATCCATTGCTTTAATAATTTTGGACATAATATTCCTTGTTATTAATAGTATTATCCACTTTCCCTATTGATTAAGTGTAACAATATATGTTTGTCACTATTAAGATCTCGGAAATGGCAAAAAAGATTCTTGTAAGGGATAAGGGATAAGACAATATACGATAAATTGATGTACATCCCCAATGATGGAAAACAAAATTACCCCTTCTGTAGATTAAAACTATTGGCTAGAAATTTTAGACACTACAATTTTTAAACAACCAAGCAAGATTTGATAAATGTCCCCAAAGTTTTTAGGCAAACAAATTGGAAAACCCCTTTACAAAACATTGGGGACCAGCAAAATTTGCATTCAATGTCACCTCCTACCCTTTATCTATTGAGTATGTAAATAAGTTTATAAATATATAGATAGACTAGTAGCAGTGCCCTTAGCCTAAAGGGGAATTTTTATTGGAATGAGGAGGTCATTATAAAAAGCCTAAAACCATCTAAAGACTTATACTAAACTTCCCTGAAATGCACCCGGTAAATTTAAGAGATTCTGGAGCTCTCTTATCAACAAGAAACTTATCAAACACAGTAACAACAATGGCCATGGACAGGATCATCCTTGATTATTCTTTAAAGAATATACCTGTTCCCTCAAGGTTTAAGTACGAGAAGGAAGTAGCTTTTAGACTGCAGAACTTTGCCAAAAATCTTTCTTTTAACCACTGGGCCAGATGCACAAACCAAACAAATATACATAAACCTTCTTTTGGCCTTAAATCAAACTTTTCTATTCCATTGTATAAGGAGGCCTTTGAATTAAAACCATTCAAAGAAGACCTTGTTAAGTTAATTTCAAACATAAAATATCGTCCACAAACAAATGAGTTTCAAAAACGCCTCAAAAATGACTGCAATATAATAAGAAACTCACCCGACATAATAGTTAGTGCAGACAAAACAGCTAATTTATACAAGATGAATTTAGCCCAGTATAAGAACCAACTTCTGAACAACATAACTAAGGATTACAAGAAAGTAAATATAAATGAGGTGAACAACACTAACCTAGAGGCAAAAACTTTAGCCAATAAATTTGATGTGGCTAAAAAAGCTGAAATTCTTTCAGACACTTCAAGCTTTATAACAATCAAAGACCATAAAGAAGACTTTCCTGGTCGGATCAAATGCAGACTTATTAATCCTTCAAAAACTGAGATTGGAAAAATAAGCAAACACATCCTGGCAAAAGTCAACAAAGAAATCAAAGCCAAAACCGGTTCAAACCAATGGTCTAGCACAAAAGAGGCTCTAAATTGGTTTAAAGAACTAAACAACAAACAAAGCCTTACATTCTTTCAATTTGATATTGAATCATTCTATCCAAGTATTTCAAAAGAAACCCTCTTAAAAGCAATTAATTTTGCTAAACAACATACCTGTATCAACCAAGATGAAGTAGATATCATCATGCATTCTAGACAAACATTCTTATTTTCTGATGGTGAAGCATGGGTTAAAAAGAAAGGCGAAAAATTTGATGTTGCTATGGGCAGTTATGATTCAGCAGAGGTTGCTGAACTTGTTGGCCTTTTCCTTCTCAATGGCCTAGAAAACCTCATACCCCAACAATATATTGGCCTATACAGGGATGATGGACTAGCAGTGACAAATTTGAGTGGCCCAGGCGCCGAAAGTTTGAAGAAAAAAGTCACCCAACATTTTAAATCACTTGGCTTTCAAATAACCACAAACATTTGCATAAAAGTTGTGAATTTTTTAGACACAACTTTAAACCTTAACAATGGAACACACAAACCATTCAGGAAAGAAACAAATCCTCCATGTTACATTAACACAAAGTCATGTCACCCTGCTAATGTAATCAAACAACTTCCCAATATGATAGAAAACAGAATTTCTGAGCTATCAAGTAATCAAACGATTTTTGAATCAGAGAAAGCCAAGTATGAAAAAGCTTTAAAAGCCTCAGGTTACAAGCATACTTTAACATACAAGCAACAACAACAAAATCGAAACACTTTGCCAAAGAACAGAAAAAGGAAAGTAATTTGGTTCAATCCTCCATACAACTCTGCTGTAAAAACTAACATTGCCAAGGAGTTCTTAAAGCTAGTTGACAAACACTTCCCAAAAAACTCACCACTTCATAAATACTACAACAGAAACACATTGAAAGTTTCATATTCAACAATGGCTAACATGGGAAGTATAATCCAAAGCCATAACAAAAAACTACTGGGTGAATCAAACCTACCTACAGAAAAGGGTTGCAACTGTAGGAATCCACAAGATTGCCCCCTGGATGGAAAATGCCTTACAGAAAGTTTAGTATACAAAGCCCTTGTCACAGATGAAACAAATCAAACTAAATACCAATATATAGGGCTGTCATCTGGACCTTTTAAAAACAGATACTACAAACACTTACACTCATTTAGACACAACAACAATGGCACCAAGCTTTCTGACTGCATTTCAAAGCTTAAAGGACAGAACAAGCCACACAGCCTAAAATGGTCAATAAAAGCCCTTGCAACAACTTACAACCAAAACTTCAAGAAATGCCAATTATGCCTGACAGAATGTGTTTCCATTGCCCATGCTTCAAAATCAACCACAACATCACTCAATATGAGAAATGAAGTCTTCAACCACTGCATACATCGAAAAAAGTACTTACTGGACCAAACTTAACCTTATATGGCCATATCATAGCAAATTTTTTTATATATATCATGCATAATATTCATTACTACAAAGTACATATTGCCTTTTTATGTGTAAAATAAGAAACATTAGTCATAGTTTAAATGCTAAAATTTAAATACCTCACCTCTTTCCCTTTTTATTATGCAAAATTACCCCCCCCCCCCACTCGTTCCTTACCTCCACTGCAAGAAAAAAATCATCTTTTGTTTTTAATAAACAGTATAGAATTTATGCTCATTAAAGCATCATGTATTTTTATTTATCTAACTGAAGATTGTTCTTGACATGAAACACTGTGTATTGGACTTATCAAATAAAAATTACATGTTTAATTAAACTGTGTTGATCACTCTATGGTACTTTATAGAATAGGAAAATTTAGTAAAAATTAATGGCAATAAACTATATACATATATTGTTACATATAAAAGACAATTAAAAGTCATGTTTTACTAGATTTTTATTGAAGGATATAAACCATGGTTTACAATTTCAACTTTTTTTTATTAGATTACATATCTATCTATATAACTCAGTGAGGGAGGGGACATTGGATTGTAAATTATACTGGTACCCAGTCCCAAAGTTTTATAATAATGATTTTTCTAATTCGTTGACTTTATTTTAGGTGCTTCTTGATTGATTGGTTCAAACTATCAGTATTCAAACTTTTAAAAGGGTAATTTTGTTTTGGAATGTACATCAATACATTGTTCGTTGTCTTATCTCTTAACATCCATGATCTATATACAAATCTATTAATCTATCTATCTATTCTATCTTTTTTTTTATCCATCTATCAATATTTATCTATCTGTATAAGTTTATATTACATAATATAAAAGCCCCCCATATATATAGCCACAAGGGTATGCAATCACGTCCGCAAATTTATTACATCAAATCATATTATTACAACAGCACAAAATGCCCTATCCACTTAATGTAATTAATAAATACCCCCTTCTTATGCATATGCTTTTGTGTCTTTTTGAGAATATGAAACCGATAAACTGATGTACATCCCCAATGATGAAACACAAAATTAACCCTTTTATAAATTACTATTAGTGGTTGAAACGTTTGGACACTTATCTTTATGAACCAACCAATTAAAATTTAACAAAAGTCTCCAAAGTTCATAAGCCAACCAATAAGAAAATGTTATTATGATACTTTGAAGACTAAACAGTAATAAAAGACTAAACAGTAATAAACAGCCCTCCCTTTCTGCTATGAAATAATAATATAGAAAATCAAATTTAGGGAAGTGAACGAACATCAGCTACAACACTTTATTGTTTTGTTTTAACCCAAGGAGGCATAACATGACACTTTTAAAAGTTAGGGGGGGGGGGGGTTAATATTTTAATATAAAACGGACATTTATTTACATACATAAGTAGCGAAGCAATAACAAGCTAAGATAAACAAGGACAGTAATCCAAACAAAATGACATGCTGAAAAAAATGTTAAGAAGTACGGACAATAACATATCCTGGTTATAAAGTAGTTACACCTCTAATAAATAATGTGATAGATATCCAGTAGTCAGAGAATGTACACTAGTTTAAAAAGTATAAAATAACCATTAAAATGAATTCATATTTTATAATAAAAAATCTTTTAAATTTTTTTGCAAAACTCGAGAAAAACCCCTATGTACAGAATATAAACTATACAAAATCGGGTCCTACATTTGCCAGCCATCAAAAACAATATTGAATCTACGTTTGTATACGCGACTACGGTTCAAAGTTTGGTTAGAATACAAATGAAATAGAAACTCATACACATGTGTGTGTGTGTATTCACTTCCGCATATGTATCACATTATCAATTCATCAGAATCGCATATTATTACAACAGCACAAACTGTCCCTTTCATGGGAGGGAGGGTACATTGGGCTGTTTATTACACTAGTCCCTAAAGTTTTATGATAACGTTTTCTTATTCGTTGGCTTAACAACATAGGGGACTTTAGTTAATATTGATTGGTTGATTCATAAAATTCAGTGTTCAAACGTTACAACCACAAATTTTAATCTACATAAGGGGCGATTTTGTGTATCGTCATTGGGGATGTGCATCAATTTGTTGGCTATTGCCTAATCCCTTTAGATCCCTGCATTTTGCGAACATGAAACACTATGTGGATGTAATAATATGTGGAAGTGAAAACACACCACAACTCATACAAACGTGGATTTGGGATAGGAATTATGACAAGAAAACAGGGCAGACAACGATTTAAATAATGATTCACTCTCCTTCTTAGATTTATTAGGAAGAGAGGAGACATTGGACTGTAAATTACACTGGTACCCAAAGTTAATATCCAGAATTTCTTAATCTTTGGCTTGTAGATTCTTGATACCAGTAGTGTCCATACTTTTTAACCAATAATTTTAATATAAAGAGAGGGTAATTTTTGTTTATCACTAGCTATTTATTTATCAGAATACATATTTCTAATTTTAACTACATATAGAAAAGACAAATAAAAGTGAACTTTTTTTTACATGGTATTGTAAATAAAACTTTTTAGAAGCCAAAACTTTATAAATGAGGTTATTTATAAACAGAGAGAGAAAGAAAGAGAGAGAGTGAGAGACAGAGAGGGAGACAGAGAGGGAGAGACAGAGAGAGAGACATAAAGGGAGAGAGCAAGAAGGAAAGAGGGGGAGATAATGAAAGAACAAAACATCCTAATAGCGGTGTACATCTTTTCTGTTGGAAGGAGTCAGTCAATCAGTGAAACAGTGAGGAAAGAGGATACCTGTTACTTAAGTTACTCAACATAAAAATTTAACAAGGATGACAACATCCATAAGTAGCGAAGCACAAAAAATTGTAGATGGGAAAAGGGTATTTATTAAAATCAAGAATAGATTTATTGGTTAAAATAAACACAAAACCTTGTTTTATTTTGTTTGATGACGATGGTCAAAGTAAATTAAATAAAAGATGCTCATAATAATGAGAAAAATTATTTTGATACTGATATTCCAAAAAAGTTTGAAAATTGGATTTAAAACGAAAGAAAATTTAATTTTTATATCCTTAACTTAAATAATTAGGAAAATCGGACCATATACACTGAATATATGGAGAAAGATGTGAAAGATGTAAAAATAGCCTAAAACCTGCTAAAAGGCAGTCTGGTCGTCATGGTTGTTTTCTTTAAAAGACGGAAAATTTCATTTTGATATCAATAACTGAAAACATTTTGAAATTCGGACCATAAATACTGAAGATATGGAGAAAAATGTGAAAAATATAAAAATAGCCTAAAACCTGCTAAAAAGCGGTCCAACCGCCAATAACGTTTTATAGTCAATTGTGCTCCTTAATGATGTAAATGTTGTCAAAAAATTTCAGCATCCTATCTTTTATAGGAGCTGAGTAAATCCCATTTCCCCCATAGCGTTACGGACAGACTGACGGACAAAGTGAATTATAGAGTAGCTTCGCTACTAAAAAAAATAACAGCTGCTTTCAGAGAAGAAAAAAGAAATAATAATGGGGGAAAAGTTGAGTGAAAAATTATTCTAAAAGTAAACAAATTATTTCTGCTCTTTATTTTAGAATAATTTTCAGGGATAATATCCCCTCAAAAAAATACTTCGGAAGTTTTAAAGCCATGTGACGTCATAAAAATGAGGGATGAGAGGAGAAATGGGAAAGAAAACTTTTTAAAAAGAGATAGATAATCCCTCATTTTTATGACGTCACATGGCTTATTTTTTATCCTGTCTGTCCGTCTGTCTGTCTGTCATTTTGTATGTTTGTCATTAAAGATCTTGATAACCACTGAACCAATATGGCTATCAGTAAAGCTTCTATAAAGGTCTTTGAGGTAAAAGGATCGATTAAGGATGGATGAGAATATAATAGGCTAGATGGATAGATAGATAAAAATAGAAAAATAGATAGAGACACTCAAAAGTAGAATGAAGACTGACAGAACGAAAGTTAAAATTGTCAGGGATCTAAAGGAATAAGACAGTGGCCGATAAATTGATGTACATTCCTAATGATGATACACAAAATTACCCTTCAGTAGATTAAGATTAGTGGTTGAAACGTTTACACACTCAATTTTATTATCCAATCAATCAAAATTTACTTACTAAAGTCCCGAAAGTTGTTAAGCCAAAGAATAAGTAAATTATAAAACTTTGGGGACTAGTGTAATTAACACCTCCTCTCTTCTCTCTCTTTGCAAAATTGTAGAGGAATTTTACGGCAAGATTTGTTATCCCAGAGTCTTAAATTAGTATTTTGAACACAAATCTTGCTATTTTTACAATACTGTACAATTTTTATAGCATTTAAACTAAACTTAAATGCAAATCTAATCTTTATATCAATAACAGATCTACAGAACAGATGTATATACTTATAACTAACTCCCTCCCTTTTCAATGATCTTTTCGTCTGCTACCAAATTGTTTTCTGCTACTTGGCTGTGTTAATATGACCTCCACCATTGGTTGATCCTCAATTACCCAATTGAGAGTCGGCACAAGGTCTCTGCGATGGGGAGATACAGTTATTTAACCCCTCCCCCCTTTAGTGTTTTACTGTAATATATCAATCTAAGAAAGCAACCTAACCTATTGTTTTCATACTTTTTTGCTATTATTCTTTAAAATTTTGGCTGGTTTGTAAAAATAGCCTGACACAAAAAGTTAACTGAAATAACATCTTGCGCTTTTCTTGTCGGTGCTAATACGAAACATCCGGAAAAGTTTTGGCTGATAAAAAAAAAATTTTGAGAGCCTTTTTGTAAGATCTATATAGAAATGTCTCTATAGACGGAAAGACATACGAACATACACTAAATATAGAATAGGTTTGTATAACTTTTTGATTCGTTTAATTGGCATCATGATACCTATTTTGGTTCAAAAATTTGAACACTCGTTTTTTAAAAGTGGGGGAAAAGATTTTGTATGAAAAACATAATTAAACTTCACTTTACATAATTGAATTTATTTAACATTTACGCTTGCCTAGAAATATAGATAGATAGATGGGAAGATAGATAGATAGAAAGATAGATAGATGGATAGATATATAGATAGATGGATATATAGATAGATGGATAGATAGATAGATGGATGTATAGATAGATAGATATATAGATAAATAGATGGATATTTAGATAAATAGATAGATAAATGGATAGATATATATATAGATAGATGGATAGATAGATAGATTGATAGATAGATAGATGGATGGATTGGATATATAGATAGATAGATAGATGGATATATAGGTAGATGGATGGATAGATAGATGGATGTATAGATAAATAGATGGATATTTAGATAGATAAATGGATTTATGGATAGATAGATAGAAAAAATTCAATGGACTATGTTAATAATATATGAATATGGAGTATATAAAGTGATCCCCTTATCTTAGTATATATGAGCATTGTAATAATAGATAAATGGATAGATAGAAAGATAGAAAAAATCCAATGGACCATATTAATAAAATATGAATATAGAGTACACATAAAGTGACCCCCTTATCTTTATATGAACACAGTAATAATAATATATTATATTTGTCTACCACAGGGAGAGAGGGGACATTGGACTGGAAATTACACTGGTATTCAATGTTTTGTGGCCAGATCATCTGATTCGTTGGCTAAAAAACTTTGGTATTTTTAATGAATTTTAATTAGATGGTTCCAAACTTTTCAACCAAAAATTTTAATCTACAGAAGGGATAATTTAGTTCATTATCATTCGGGATATACATAAATTTATCATCCATTGTATTAACCCTTAAGATCCTCCATAGGAAAAGCTACTAAAAGCAGGATTCAATGATTTCTTGTCCATTGTCTTATCCCTGTATCCCTGCTTGTCTACATAATCATATTTATACACACAAGTGGACAAACAAGGACATACAGACATAAACATATCAAAAGTAGCGCAGCTAATAAAAATAATATTTACTTTGTCAGAACAAGTAATGTCCAAACTTTTCCACTAATAAGTTTGATATTAAAAAAAGGGCAAATTTGTTTATCAAAATTGGGAGTGTAAGTAGGTTTATTGTCATTTGTCTAGTCCCTTAAATATCCTTGAAGGGGCAACTTTTTTTATGATTAGGAATATAACATTTCTTCATATAAAGAAAGGGTAATTTTGATAATCATAATTGCGAATGTACGGTCATGCTCTATTTTTAGAGAAACACGACTGAAAACCAGGAATTTAAAGGGATAAGACAATGGCCGAAAAAATTGATGTACATCCCAAATGATGATACACAAAATTACCCATCTGTAGATTAAAATTATTAGTGGTAACATTTGAACACTCAACTTAATGCACCTACCAATCAAAATTCAAGAAATGTCCCCAAAGTTGTTAAGCTAATGGATAAAAAAAACGTTATTAAATACTTCGGGGGGCTAACGTAATAAACAGCCCAATGTCCCCTCCCTCCCTGACTGAAAATAGAACTATAATATATTATGATATGACCAAACGACACAAACATAAAAACTCTAATGGTCACTATATTCTAAACTTATTCATTCAAGGGGTAAGTAGTTTGATAAACATATAGTAGTTTTTGTGTATGTTTTATCTTATTCATTGGCACAAAATTTTGTTTAAAATGGACGTACGAACAATGATATTAGAGTTGCTAAATTAAACCTAATTACTACAGGAATCGCCATAAAAAAGTTTGAAATCGAAATGACAATTCTAACACGCTTAAATTAACGAAAAAAGCATTCCGTTCCAGACGTACGGTCAGACGAATATTGTGAATTATAGAGTAGCTTCGCTACTAAAGATAATGATATAGCCAATAAAAATTATTATTTGTCCCGATATATTCAACACTTTCTATAATTTGTTAAAAGATAAACCGAAAACTTTTTGAATTGTAAAAATTCTTTTTGACATGTTTGGAATAAATTTCAAAATATCTAATAATATTTATAAGGGTCTAAGAAAGCCCCCCCCCCCCTCCCCCCCCCTCCTGCCATTTTGCATCATTTTAGTCCAAGGGATCTTAAGGGATAAGAATATGGAAAGATGAATCATCAATTAACCCCTTTTGTAGATTAAAGTTATATGTTGAAAAGTTTGGACATTGCTTTGGATTTTGGGTACCAGTAAACTATTTGGAGGGAGGGGGGGAGGGGTGGTTGATAATGGAACTTATAAATTATTTATGAAAATGATAAAATTTTAAAGTTATATTTTATTCAGAAGTTTCAAGTATAGCTTTTTATCTTTAAATATTTAAAACTGTCAATTCTGGTTATTTTGGATCAATAAACATCTATCTATCTATCTTTTTTTTCTATCTATTTAACTACATATATATCTATAAATAGTTCTATCTATCTATAGTTATCTCTCTCTTTCTTTCTATACTTCCATCTGTCTATCTATCAAATCATATAAATCTTTATTTTACTGTGTTTTTATTTATTTTCAAACTGTCAATTTTGTATATTTTAGATCAATGAATATTTTTACATTTCAAAATAAAACTTTTTTTTCATACATTTTCCATGAGTGAATATTCACTTTTATCTATCTATCTTTAACCCTTACAGATCGGGCCCCTATTCCCACCTTAATAGATCGGGGGGGGGGGGGGGGGGGTCATATTGACCCCCCCCTCTATCTCGGCTTCTGTTACAGATAAAGACGTAAATTTTTTTTCTGGTGGTTCATGTGTATTTTTAAAGAAAATTACTTTTTCTAGTCATAGCCGTCAGGCCGCTCCTTAGCCGCTTTTTAGCGGCTAGCCGCTAAATTTTAAAACAGCTGTAGAGCGGCCAGTTTTGCAGCTAGGATAACCAAATTTTAGGACGAACATTTATTTTTCATAACAAAAAAATTACTTTTTCTGAACATCGCCAAAAAACGGCAAATAACGGAAACCGCCATTTTCGGCGGTTACGGCGGTAAAACGGCGGTTGGCGGCGCCAATTAATATTTTTATCTGTTTATTATTGCTCAAGGATTTACCAAAAAAAATTATAGGTCTCTAGCTGTAATAGAAGCCACGATATTCATGATATATGTCTGTAGTAAAAGCCGGACAAAAATCGGTCATAAAGTCGGTCAGGGTGCAGTCAAACGGTCATAACACCACTTTTCTCATAAGGTCATTTATATCTCAGTATTCACCAAAAAAATTTTAGGTTTCTACCTTATATACAAAGTCATAATGTAGAAATTAAGATTTATTTAGAATTTTTTTCAAATTTTGGTGCTACCCAACCGACTTTGACCGGAAACCACGACCGACACAGACCAGATATCCTAATAAAATCAACTCTTGCCGACGTATAATTACTAAACTTAAAAAGTCATGAAGTCACAACTCTCTATCTTACCTACAAAAAAAATGACATTGAAAAAATAGAGGGGGGGGGGTCAATATGACCCCCCCCCCCCCCGATCTGTAAGGGTTAAAACATCTATATGTCTATCTTTCTAATGATTTATCCTTTTATCTATCTGTCTGTCTTTCTATAAATCTTTCTATCTATCTGTCAGCTAATTAATCTATAAGTGTATCTGTCTGTCTGATTTTCTGTTTGTATTTCTTACTATCAATCTATCTATATGTCCATTTGTCTATCTATTAATTAACCTATCTACCTAAATACCGTCTGTCTATTTATTTATCTATATATATGTGTGTGTGTCTGTGTGTGTGTGTGTCTATCTATTTGTATCTGTCTTTGAATCTATCTATCTATGTGCCGACTGTCTGTTTGTTTGTCTATCTATCTATCTATCAAATGCTCTCTGTCTGTTTATTTACGTATCTATAAATGTGTTTGTATGACTTTCTGTCACTCCGTTTGTCTGTCTGTTTGTCTGTCTATCTATCTATGTATATTTTGTGACCACTAGACTAGAAGACACATTATTATGATAAAACAAAATATTATATTTCCAACGACTAAAATAACTTGTAACATTTATACTGTAATCTTCATCGTACATTGCTATGCTCATGTTATCCTATAATATAAAGAAGTAAGTTTTTGTATGTAGCTTAAGATTTCAACAATTACAGAATATATTGGATTCTCTAGTTTAAGCAAGCTTCACATAGATCCCGTTATGGTTTTAGGCTATTTCATTTTCACATTTAAATTTGTGGTGGTTTTGGGCTATTTTATTACCCATCCCTAACCATTTGAATACAGGGCTTATAGATGCTAGGAATGCAGTTGCTAGTATTTTTTTAAACATTTAAAACATTATATACAAATATTTGATAATGCTTAAAATAAAATGTAATATTACAAGTTTTTAAAATGAATTTTGGCGATCGTTGGTTTATGGGCTTCACTTGTACTGCTTGTTTTTATGTGCAGGTGGACTGTCACTTCCACATAATGTCATATTCGCAAAGGTGTTTTTTTACATAATAGCAGAATATGAAAGGTACAGTTTACACTAGTACGTATTTTTACGTATTTTTATGTCGTGGCCACATGACACTTCGCGCTTTGGTAATAAATTGTTATTATGATGATTTGATTATGTGCAAATGATTGCACATAATGTTTTTATCCCATGGTAAAGATTTATTTTTATGGAGATAGGAAAATAGATAAATACCCAACCCCTTGTGGTGAAGCCCCTAGAGGCTGGGGAGGGGGGGGGGGATGATACCATTAGTGCAGAGTCTTGCAGAAGGAGGTTGAATCCACCTCCGGTAAAATTAAGGGGGTTGGATGCACCTATCTTGAAAAGGGTCTACGCCAATCTAATTCATTCCCCTAGTACAGCCAAGGGTGGTGTCAAGGTAAAAAACAGTCACACGCACTCCCCCACATTCAGGGACTTTAGTTTGACCTTTAAATGGGTGTATGGACATCTCGGGGAGTAAATTCATCCCTCTTTCACAAAAAATGCCCTAATCCGTGAAACACTCCCCTTGATATTGATTTTAGATGGGTTTCACAAACCTGTGCACGCCACTGTATTAGTCTTTTAAGAAGAAAGGGTAAATTATAATAGAAATGACAAAAAGGGTTTAGCCAGTCATATAACTAAATAGATTGTCGTTTGATAAGACTCTTGAGAGGATCCATCCCCCAAAATAGTTATAAACCTACTCTGGGCATATGAAAAGTTTCACTGTAAAGGAGAACTATATCAGCTCGGCGATTCAATAATAATGCGGTTTTAAAAATGTGACAGGTGACTCATATGCGGAGGTGATTGGACACCAAGTTAAAAGTGTATATATATAAAGCTTTTATATGAGAAATAAAAAATATATACAAAAAGATAATCACACCCCTAAGCCTTTTTTAGTAGCGAGACTACTCTATAACTGTTGCTATGTCAGATGAATGACATGAATAGTAATGGGAATGTCTTAGCCCAAGACAGGCACAAATTATTACCAAACACAGTTAATACAAAGATCGTAAAATAAAAAAAAGTGGGTTAAGATCATCCCTATTAAGGTACTAATAAGTTAAAAGCTAATTTAAGTATTAAAAGAATGCTAACATGGACAAAATTCTTCTTGTTTTATTGTAATATGCTTTAAAACTAAATGCTTACGATTTCCCCGCCCCCCTGAATAAAAATTTTCACCCTTATGGTTGGTTCTGGGGTCATTTGTTGCTATAGTATGATAGTACATTATTCAGCTAATACAGTTATAATTTTATTGTGATACTAGAACATATATAGGTTTTTTCCCCTTTAAAACCCTTTCATTAAACAATAGGACTCCCTTTTTCAAAGCTGTTTCTATAGTTGTTTACTACCCTAGTATGATAATATGATTACAGCCTTAGTTAGACTCATACTCTACTGTTATACTACTATAAATGAATATCTAAAGAACCTAAAAATTTTGTCCCCCTAACCCTACCTTTTTTTTGACACATGAAAAAAATGTATTTTAAATGTAACCAAAATAACTTTTTAATCATAAACAGCACAGCAACAACGAATTTTTAAAATATTTAAGAAGATTAGTATTGTATCATACAGTAATAAGTAAACAAAGATTGGATTTTGCTATTTGGGGAAGTTTAATATTGGTAAATTTACAGAAAAACTAAAACACTACAGGGAGGGAGTGGACATTGGGCTGTATATTACACTAGTCCTTAAAGTCTTATAATTTTCTGCTTGACAACCTTGATGACTTTTATCAAAATTTGATTGGTTGGTTGATTTAGTTAAGTGTCAAAAGTTGCAACCACTAACAGTAATCTACAGAAGGGGTAATTTAGTAAATCTTGTACATCAATTTATCGGCCATTGTCTTATCCCTTCAGATCCCTGAAATCACTGACACATTCAAACAATTCTTTTATTATAATGCTAAAATCGTGTCAAAAATGAATACAAAATAAAAGATGTTTCCAAAGTCTTAATGTCCCAGTAGTATGACAGTAGATTATGATGCTAGCCTGGGCTGTATTTATACTGTCATACTAGGTAAATAAACAACTATAGGAACCACTATGAATGTTAAGGAATTAAAAGGGCGAAAAGGAATGATGTATATGTGTGTGTGTGTGTATATGATTGTGTGTGTGTATGTGTGTGTATATGTGTGTGTGTGTTATGTGTGTGTGTGTATATGTGTGTGTGTGTATATGTGTGTGTGTGTATGTGTGTGTGTGTATGCATGTATGTGTGTCTTTGTGTGTGTTTGTGTATGTGTGTGTGTATATGTGTGTATGTGTTATGTGTGTGTGTGTGTGTGTGTATGTGTTAAAGTAAGGGGGTGACATTTTATTATTTTTTTTTGCCAAATTATACAGGGGTCTTTTTAGTAGCGAAGCAACTATTAAACATTTAGTATGTTTGTCTCTTTGTAACTTGTCTTTAATGATCCCTCTTTTTATTATACAAGGGAAGGAACATTGGATTGTTTTTAATCACGTTTACTTATTCGTTTGCTCAAAACTTTAGGTACCTTAATTGAATTTGATGATATCCAATTTTTTCAACAATGATTTAAATCTACAGAAGTGGTAATTTTGCCTATCATCATTGCGGATGTACATCAATTTATCGACCATTGTCTTATCTCTTAAGATCCCTTTCTTTTATATAAAATTGTAAAGTATTTTTGAATGAGGATCCCAAAATTTTCTTTTAAATATCCCCTTACTATATATAAAAAGACTCTATGCGTCTGTAGATGGACATGTTATGTAGCAAAGCAACTCTATAAACACTATGTCCGTTTGTACGTCTGTCTAAAAATTTTGAAAAAAAATTCCTTTTTGGAATAAAAATGAGGCAAACATACGAAAATCTCATAAAGACATCAAAACTAAATCCTAATAGTAAAAAAAAGACAGACACCCATTTAGGGATCTAAAGGGATAAGACAATGGCCGATAAATTGATGTATAAACCTAATAATGATGCACAAAATAGCCCCTTAGTGGTTAAAACATTTGAACACTCAACGTAATGCTCCAACCAATCAAAATTCTATAAAAGTCCCAAGCTAACAAATAAGGAAATATTATTATGAAACATTGGGGACTATTGTAAAAAACAGCCCAATGTCCCCTCCCTCTGCATCAAAGACAATTTTTTAATACTTAACAATTAATTTTCAATGTTAATGCTGCGCTGTGATGTCCATAATCTCCCTTGTTTATTTTTGTTGTTTTTTGCACTTAAAACTTTTTGACTACTTCAACATGCAAGTTCTAAATCTAATCTATTTATCGATCTATTTTTCTATCTATCAATCTATCCTTCTATCTATCTAACTATCTTGCAATCTATTTATATGTTTTTTTCTTCCAATATATATTAATCAGTCTATCCTTCTATCTATATATCTATCTTATCTCTCTCTCTCTCTTTCTCTTTATCTACTTTTCTCTCTACCTTTCTTTTTATCCTTTGAATTTTGATTTTATTCCCCCTCTGTCACTATTTATATATTAAAATATGTATATGATGAATTTTACTAATTTAGACGTTTTTAGAAGACCGATTTTGGAAAAAATGAAGAAAAAAAATATATAAGATATGTTCTGGTAATGATTAAGGAGATGTAACGCTTTCTTAATTGTACTTAAATGTTATAGGAATCATCCTGTCAAGTTTGAAATCAGTAAGATAATTTTTTTCTGACTGTTTTGATATACTATTTGTTTTTGAAAATATTTTTCCCCTTGAAAATTGAAATTTACTGTATTTTCAGAACGTCATTTGGATCGATTCTGCCATATATACACACACACACACACACACACACACATCGTATTATTGGTAAAATCTATGGCTATACAGTGTGATTACAATGTAACAAAATAATCCTATAACATAAAGTAGTAAGGTTTTTATGTCTGTAGCTGAAGATTTCCGTAAATACTGAACCGATTGAGATCTCCATATGAGGGAAACTTCACTTAAGTCCAAGAATGGTTTTAGCCTATTTTATTTTTAGAATAAGTAATTTTTTTGGCTATTTTTCTGTGTTTTCCTATCACTTCGAAAATAGAGCCACTAGTGTTATAGAATAAAAAGCGCAATAATCTAAGCAAATTTAATGAACATTAGAATCTTTCTTCATACTTCAAATTTATAATTTTCACTTCTGTTGTATTTCAATTTTTGAGTTTTTCTGCCGTAATGTCGGGCGTTTTTATTGGTAAATTTTGATTTCGGCGCCGCAGATATTCGTTTAGTCATCTAGGGACGGGTTTCAACATTATTATATCTTATTAGTATGACAATAGACTATGAGGCTAGACTAGACTGTAATCGTACTGTTATACTAAAGCAGTAGACAACTATAGGAACAGGCTAGTTAATTAAAAATAGATTAATATACATATATAAATATTCTATTTCTATTTCGAGAGAGAGTTGAATAGATAAATAAAGAGATAAAAAAATTAAAAACTATACAATTTCCTAAAATTATTGCTAAACCAATTTAAAGTAAATTAATTTTTTCTAATTTTTAAATTCCGTCAATAAACAAAACTTTTTACTAAAAAAAAATCTTTGGAAAAGAATAGATGTTTAAAAAAAAAAATATCAAATGAAAGACATATATTAATATATTGTAACAAGAACAATTCTGTCATCAAGTGGCGCAGCAAAAGTGCAGTTTACTTATTTTTGGTTTGAATGACAAATATCGTATGTGGATGTACTAGTCTGTAATGGTGTATGGTTGTGGAATGAACAGGACAACACTAAAAGTAAGCTACGACACACGGTCAGTCACTAGCTATGGAATAGCTACGCTCTTTCAAAGCTGCTATAATAAATCAGAGAGAGAGAGAAAGGGGACAATGGGCTGTCCCCAAAGTTTTATAATAACGTTGTCTCGTTCGTTGAATTAACAACTTTGGGGACTTTTTGATTGTTTGGTTAAGCAGGGGGAATTTTGTTTATCTTCAAATGGAACATAATTCAATTTATCGACCATTGTCGTATCCCTATAGATCGCTGATAGTAAATATATAAAGGTATAATAAACGGCAATAAAATAAATGTCGATATTAATTGGAAGTAATTACACAAGGTGTGTATTTACTGCCGCAAATATATCACATTATTAAAATTGTCAAAATATATTATATAATAGTTATGTCTCGCATCGTATTATAAACAGATTTCCGCGGATATAGAATGTACAATTATAAGATTAAAACCAGTTTTTTGTAAATTTTTATATTCGTAGAGAGCTGGATATAATACGATGCCAGACATAGTTTTTTCGTATGGATGAGAACCGGTTCTTATCCACTGGATTCGAATGAATACGAGAAAACAGTTTCTTATCAGGTATCCTAAGGGATAAGACAATGGTCGATAAATTAATGTATATCCACAATATAAATACATAAAATTACCCTTTCGTTTTATTAAAATTAGTGGTTGAAACGTTTGGACACTCAACTTAATGAACAACTAATCAAAGGTCCCCAAAGTTAAGAAAATTTTATTAAAACTTTGTGGACTAGAGATGTTTAATATTTTATTTATTTTGCGAATATAAAACACTGTGCAAATGTGATAATATGCGGAAGTGAATACACATCTATAATCTATACGCCGCAATTATAAAAGCACAGATTTTATTTATTGCTTTTTTGGAGTGGCGAACCTTCTCAATAAACGACCCTTATTAAATAAATTGGATGGACAGTCAGACAAAGTGAGTTAGAGAGTAGATGTTCAGTGGTCATTACGAGATGATAATTAAAAAATCATAACACCTTTGTATATGAAATAATGCATTTTGCTGAATAACCGACAGTCCAACGTATCTTTGGTATGGGAAATGTAGCCGTCTATCTTAAATATAAGCCAAGAAAATAATGTTTTGCCAAATAATTTCAGACAAATATCCAACTGAGACAGACATGTTTAATAAATTGGGATTATTATAAAAAAATGATTCGCTAATATTGAAAGTAATCACCCTTATATCTATCTATTTAATGTAACTGAACCTTAGACAGTTAGGTACATGAAAAATATGGGGTATAGTCCTTTCCATGACATCGCTCCATATGGGGCGATGATTTTAATTGATCGCCTCTTATGACAAGGGGCGATGTATTGGCTCCTTGAAAGGAGCGATTTAATAGCCCCATATAACAAGAGGCGATGTTATGACTCCTTGAAAGGAGCGATTTGATAGCCCCTTGCCCTAAGAGGCGATTAAATGATCCTTTATCGCTCCTTTATTGCCCCTTCTAAAGAGGAGATGATATGTCCTCTTATCCCAAGGGGCTATTTAATAAAATATCGCCTCTTCATGGCCCCTTCACGATTTTATATATCTTAGTCCCTTGATGGCCCCTACATCGCTCCTACATCGCCCCTTCATCGCTCCTCCATCGCTCCTTCTCCAAATTTATATTACATTGTACTTTGATGGCCCCTACATCGCCCCTCCATCGCTCCTACATCGCCCCTTCATCGCTCCTTCTTCAAATTTATATTACATTGTACTTTGATGGCCCCTACATCGCCCCTCCATCGCTCCTACATCGCCCCTCCATCGCTCCTACATCGCCCCTTCATCGCTCCTTCTTCAAATTTATATTACATTGTACTGTGATGGCCCCTACATCGCTCCTACATCGCTCCTTCATCTCTCCTACATCGCCCCTTCATCGCTTCTTCTCCAAATTTATATTACATTGCAACTTGATGGCCCCTACATCGCTCCTTCATCGCTCCTACATCGCTCCTTCATCGCTCCTTCTCCAAATTTATATTAAATTGTACTGTGATGGCCCCTACATCGCTCCTACATCGCCCCTTCATCGCTCCTTCTACAAATTTATATTACATTGCAACTTGATGGCCCCTACATCGCTCCTCCATCGCCCCTTCATCGCTCCTTCTCCAAATTTATATTACATTGCAACTTGATGGCCCCTACATCGCTCCTACATCGCTCCTACATCGCTCCTCCATCGCCCCTTCATCGCTCCTTCTCCAAATTTATATAAAATTGCAACTTGATGGCCCCTACATCCCTGCTACATCGCTCCTCCATCGCTCCTACATCGCGCCTTCATCGCTCCTTCCACAAATTTATATTACATTGTACTTTGATGGCCCCTACATCTCTCCTCCATCGCTCCTCCATCGCCCCTTAATAGCCCCTTACCTTAATTTATATAAAAAAGCCCCTACATAGCCTCTCCATCGCCCCTTAATAGCTCCTTACCTTAATTTATATAACATAGCCCCTACATAGCCTCTCCATCGCCCCTTAATAGCCCCCTATCTTAATTTATATAACAAAGCCCCTACATAGCCTCTCAATCGCCCCTAATAGCCCCTTACCTTTATTTATATAACAAAGCTCCTACATAGCCTCTCCATCGCCCCTTAATAGTCCCTTACCTTAATTTATATAACATAGCTCTTACATAGCCTCTCAATCGCCCCTTAAAAGCCCATTACCTTAATTTATATAACATAGCCCCTACATAGCCTCTCCATCGCCCCTTACCTTAATTTATATAACATAGCCCCTACATAGCCTCTCCATCGCCCCTTAATAGCTCCTTACCTTAATTTATATAACATAGCCCCTACATAGCCTCTCCATCGCCCCTTAATAGCCCCTTACCTTAATTTATATAACATAGCCTCTACATAGCCTCTCCATCGCCCCTTAATAGCCCCTTACCTTAATTTATATAACATAGCCCTACATAGCCTCTCCATCGCCCCTTAATAGCCCCTTACCTTAATTTATATAGCATAGCCCCTACATAGCCTCTCCATCGCCCCTTAATAGCCTCTTACCTTAATTTATATAATCCTTACCTTAATATATATAACATAGCCCCTACATAGCCTCTCCATCGCCCCTAAATAGCCCCTTACCCTAATTTATATAACATAGCCCCTACATAGCCTCTCCATCGCCCCTTAATAGCTCCTTACCTTAATTGATATAACATAACCCCTACATAGCCTCTCCATTGCCCCTTAATAGCCCCTTACCTTAATTTATATAACATAACCTCTACATAGCCTCTCCATCGCCCCTTAATAGCCCCTTACCTTAATTTATATAACATAGCCCTACATAGCCTCTCCATCGCCCCTTAATAGCCCCTTACCTTAATTTATATAGCATAGCCCCTACATAGCCTCTCCATCGCCCCTTAATAGCCTCTTACCTTAATTTATATAATCCTTACCTTAATATATATAACATAGCCCCTACATAGCCTCTCCATCGCCCCTAAATAGCCCCTTACCCTAATTTATATAACATAGCCCCTACATAGCCTCTCCATCGCCCCTTAATAGCCCCTTACCTTAATTTATATAACATAGCCTCTACATAGCCTCTCCATCGCCCCTTAATAGCCCCTTACCTTAATTTATATAACATAGCCCTACATAGCCTCTCCATCGCCCCTTAATAGCCCCTTACCTTAATTTATATAGCATAGCCCCTACATAGCCTCTCCATCGCCCCTTAATAGCCTCTTACCTTAATGTATATAATCCTTACCTTAATATATATAACATAGTCCCTACATAGCCTCTCCATCGCCCCTAAATAGCCCCTTACCCTAATTTATATAACATAGCCCCTACATAGCCTCTCCATCGCCCCTTAATAGCTCCTTACCTTAATTTATATAACATAGCCCCTACATAGCCTCTCCATCGCCCCTTAATAGCCCCTTACCTTAATTTATATAACATAGCCTCTACATAGCCTCTCCATCGCCCCTTAATAGCCCCTTACCTTAATTTACATAACATAGCCCTACATAGCCTCTCCATCGCCCCTTAATAGCTCCTTACCTTAATTTATATAGCATAGCCCCTACATAGCCTCTCCATCGCCCCTTAATAGCCTCTTACCTTAATTTATATAATCCTTACCTTAATATATATAACATAGTCCCTACATAGCCTCTCCATCGCCCCTAAATAGCCCCTTACCCTAATTTATATAACATAGCCCCTACATAGCCTCTCCATCGCCCCTTAATAGCTCCTTACCTTAATTTATATAACATAGCCCCTACATAGCCTCTCCATCGCCCCTTAATAGCCCCTTACCTTAATTTATATAACATAGCCTCTACATAGCCTCTCCATCGCCCCTTAATAGCCCCTTACCTTAATTTACATAACATAGCCCTACATAGCCTCTCCATCGCCCCTTAATAGCTCCTTACCTTAATTTATATAGCATAGCCCCTACATAGCCTCTCCATCGCCCCTTAATAGCCTCTTACCTTAATTTATATAATCCTTACCTTAATATATATAACATAGCCCCTACATAGCCTCTCCATCGCCCCTAAATAGCCCCTTACCCTAATTTATATAACATAGCCCCTACATAGCCTCTCCATCGCCCCTTAATAGCCTCTTACCTTAATTTATATAACATAGGCCCTACAAAGCATCTCCATCGCCCCTTAATAGCCCCTTACCTTAATTATATAACATAGCCCCTACATAGCCTCTCCATCGCCCCTTAATAGCCTCTTACCTTAATTTATATAACATCTCTCCTACATCGCCCCTTCATCGCTTCTTCTCCAAATTTATATTACATTGCAACTTGATGGCCCCTACATCGCTCCTTCATCGCTCCTACATCGCTCCTTCATCGCTCCTTCTCCAAATTTATATTAAATTGTACTGTGATGGCCCCTACATCGCTCCTACATCGCCCCTTCATCGCTCCTTCTACAAATTTATATTACATTGCAACTTGATGGCCCCTACATCGCTCCTACATCGCTCCTACATCGCTCCTCCATCGCCCCTTCATCGCTCCTTCTCCAAATTTATATTACATTGCAACTTGATGGCCCCTACATCGCTCCTACATCGCTCCTACATCGCTCCTCCATCGCCCCTTCATCGCTCCTTCTCCAAATTTATATAACATTGCAACTTGATGGCCCCTACATCGCTGCTACATCGCTCCTCCATCGCTCCTACATCGCCCCTTCATCGCCCCTTCATCGCTCCTTCCACAAATTTATATTACATTGTACTTTGATGGCCCCTACATCTCTCCTCCATCGCTCCTCCATCGCCCCTTAATAGCCTCTTACCTTAATTTATATAATCCTTACCTTAATATATATAACATAGCCCCTACATAGCCTCTCCATCGCCCCTAAATAGCCCCTTACCCTAATTTATATAACATAGCCCCTACATAGCCTCTCCATCGCCCCTTAATAGCCCCTTACCTTAATTTATATAACATAGCCTCTACATAGCCTCTCCATCGCCCCTTAATAGCCCCTTACCTTAATTTATATAACATAGCCCTACATAGCCTCTCCATCGCCCCTTAATAGCCCCTTACCTTAATTTATATAGCATAGCCCCTACATAGCCTCTCCATCGCCCCTTAATAGCCTCTTACATTAATTTATATAATCCTTACCTTAATATATATAACATAGTCCCTACATAGCCTCTCCATCGCCCCTAAATAGCCCCTTACCCTAATTTATATAACATAGCCCCTACATAGCCTCTCCATCGCCCCTTAATAGCTCCTTACCTTAATTTATATAACATAGCCCCTACATAGCCTCTCCATCGCCCCTTAATAGCCCCTTACCTTAATTTATATAACATAGCCTCTACATAGCCTCTCCATCGCCCCTTAATAGCCCCTTACCTTAATTTACATAACATAGCCCTACATAGCCTCTCCATCGCCCCTTAATAGCTCCTTACCTTAATTTATATAGCATAGCCCCTACATAGCCTCTCCATCGCCCCTTAATAGCCTCTTACCTTAATTTATATAATCCTTACCTTAATATATATAACATAGTCCCTACATAGCCTCTCCATCGCCCCTAAATAGCCCCTTACCCTAATTTATATAACATAGCCCCTACATAGCCTCTCCATCGCCCCTTAATAGCTCCTTACCTTAATTTATATAACATAGCCCCTACATAGCCTCTCCATCGCCCCTTAATAGCCCCTTACCTTAATTTATATAACATAGCCTCTACATAGCCTCTCCATCGCCCCTTAATAGCCCCTTACCTTAATTTACATAACATAGCCCTACATAGCCTCTCCATCGCCCCTTAATAGCTCCTTACCTTAATTTATATAGCATAGCCCCTACATAGCCTCTCCATCGCCCCTTAATAGCCTCTTACCTTAATTTATATAACATAGGCCCTACAAAGCATCTCCATCGCCCCTTAATAGCCCCTTACCTTAATTATATAACATAGCCCCTACATAGCCTCTCCATCGCCCCTTAATAGCCTCTTACCTTAATTTATATAACATCTCTCCTACATCGCCCCTTCATCGCTTCTTCTCCAAATTTATATTACATTGCAACTTGATGGCCCCTACATCGCTCCTTCATCGCTCCTACATCGCTCCTTCATCGCTCCTTCTCCAAATTTATATTAAATTGTACTGTGATGGCCCCTACATCGCTCCTACATCGCCCCTTCATCGCTCCTTCTACAAATTTATATTACATTGCAACTTGATGGCCCCTACATCGCTCCTACATCGCTCCTACATCGCTCCTCCATCGCCCCTTCATCGCTCCTTCTCCAAATTTATATTACATTGCAACTTGATGGCCCCTACATCGCTCCTACATCGCTCCTACATCGCTCCTCCATCGCCCCTTCATCGCTCCTTCTCCAAATTTATATAACATTGCAACTTGATGGCCCCTACATCGCTGCTACATCGCTCCTCCATCGCTCCTACATCGCCCCTTCATCGCCCCTTCATCGCTCCTTCCACAAATTTATATTACATTGTACTTTGATGGCCCCTACATCTCTCCTCCATCGCTCCTCCATCGCCCCTTAATAGCCTCTTACCTTAATTTATATAATCCTTACCTTAATATATATAACATAGCCCCTACATAGCCTCTCCATCGCCCCTAAATAGCCCCTTACCCTAATTTATATAACATAGCCCCTACATAGCCTCTCCATCGCCCCTTAATAGCCCCTTACCTTAATTTATATAACATAGCCTCTACATAGCCTCTCCATCGCCCCTTAATAGCCCCTTACCTTAATTTATATAACATAGCCCTACATAGCCTCTCCATCGCCCCTTAATAGCCCCTTACCTTAATTTATATAGCATAGCCCCTACATAGCCTCTCCATCGCCCCTTAATAGCCTCTTACATTAATTTATATAATCCTTACCTTAATATATATAACATAGTCCCTACATAGCCTCTCCATCGCCCCTAAATAGCCCCTTACCCTAATTTATATAACATAGCCCCTACATAGCCTCTCCATCGCCCCTTAATAGCTCCTTACCTTAATTTATATAACATAGCCCCTACATAGCCTCTCCATCGCCCCTTAATAGCCCCTTACCTTAATTTATATAACATAGCCTCTACATAGCCTCTCCATCGCCCCTTAATAGCCCCTTACCTTAATTTACATAACATAGCCCTACATAGCCTCTCCATCGCCCCTTAATAGCTCCTTACCTTAATTTATATAGCATAGCCCCTACATAGCCTCTCCATCGCCCCTTAATAGCCTCTTACCTTAATTTATATAATCCTTACCTTAATATATATAACATAGTCCCTACATAGCCTCTCCATCGCCCCTAAATAGCCCCTTACCCTAATTTATATAACATAGCCCCTACATAGCCTCTCCATCGCCCCTTAATAGCTCCTTACCTTAATTTATATAACATAGCCCCTACATAGCCTCTCCATCGCCCCTTAATAGCCCCTTACCTTAATTTATATAACATAGCCTCTACATAGCCTCTCCATCGCCCCTTAATAGCCCCTTACCTTAATTTACATAACATAGCCCTACATAGCCTCTCCATCGCCCCTTAATAGCTCCTTACCTTAATTTATATAGCATAGCCCCTACATAGCCTCTCCATCGCCCCTTAATAGCCTCTTACCTTAATTTATATAATCCTTACCTTAATATATATAACATAGCCCCTACATAGCCTCTCCATCGCCCCTAAATAGCCCCTTACCCTAATTTATATAACATAGCCCCTACATAGCCTCTCCATCGCCCCTTAATAGCCTCTTACCTTAATTTATATAACATAGGCCCTACAAAGCATCTCCATCGCCCCTTAATAGCCCCTTACCTTAATTATATAACATAGCCCCTACATAGCCTCTCCATCGCCCCTTAATAGCCTCTTACCTTAATTTATATAACATCTCTCCTACATCGCCCCTTCATCGCTTCTTTTCCAAATTTATATTACATTGCAACTTGATGGCCCCTACATCGCTCCTTCATCGCTCCTACATCGCTCCTTCATCGCTCCTTCTCCAAATTTATATTAAATTGTACTGTGATGGCCCCTACATCGCTCCTACATCGCCCCTTCATCGCTCCTTCTACAAATTTATATTACATTGCAACTTGATGGCCCCTACATCGCTCCTACATCGCTCCTACATCGCTCCTCCATCGCCCCTTCATCGCTCCTTCTCCAAATTTATATTACATTGCAACTTGATGGCCCCTACATCGCTCCTACATCGCTCCTACATCGCTCCTCCATCGCCCCTTCATCGCTCCTTCTCCAAATTTATATAACATTGCAACTTGATGGCCCCTACATCGCTGCTACATCGCTCCTCCATCGCTCCTACATCGCCCCTTCATCGCCCCTTCATCGCTCCTTCCACAAATTTATATTACATTGTACTTTGATGGCCCCTACATCTCTCCTCCATCGCTCCTCCATCGCCCCTTAATAGCCTCTTACCTTAATTTATATAATCCTTACCTTAATATATATAACATAGCCCCTACATAGCCTCTCCATCGCCCCTAAATAGCCCCTTACCCTAATTTATATAACATAGCCCCTACATAGCCTCTCCATCGCCCCTTAATAGCCCCTTACCTTAATTTATATAACATAGCCTCTACATAGCCTCTCCATCGCCCCTTAATAGCCCCTTACCTTAATTTATATAACATAGCCCTACATAGCCTCTCCATCGCCCCTTAATAGCCCCTTACCTTAATTTATATAGCATAGCCCCTACATAGCCTCTCCATCGCCCCTTAATAGCCTCTTACCTTAATTTATATAATTTTTACCTTAATATATATAACATAGTCCCTACATAGCCTCTCCATCGCCCCTAAATAGCCCCTTACCCTAATTTATATAACATAGCCCCTACATAGCCTCTCCATCGCCCCTTAATAGCTCCTTACCTTAATTTATATAACATAGCCCCTACATAGCCTCTCCATCGCCCCTTAATAGCCCCTTACCTTAATTTATATAACATAGCCTCTACATAGCCTCTCCATCGCCCCTTAATAGCCCCTTACCTTAATTTACATAACATAGCCCTACATAGCCTCTCCATCGCCCCTTAATAGCTCCTTACCTTAATTTATATAGCATAGCCCCTACATAGCCTCTCCATCGCCCCTTAATAGCCTCTTACCTTAATTTATATAATCCTTACCTTAATATATATAACATAGCCCCTACATAGCCTCTCCATCGCCCCTAAATAGCCCCTTACCCTAATTTATATAAAATAGCCCCTACATAGCCTCTCCATCGCCCCTTAATAGCCTCTTACCTTAATTTATATAACATAGGCCCTACAAAGCATCTCCATCGCCCCTTAATAGCCCCTTACCTTAATTATATAACATAGCCCCTACATAGCCTCTCCATCGCCCCTTAATAGCCTCTTACCTTAATTTATATAACATAGCCCCTTCATAGCCTCTTCATCGCCCCTTACCTTAATTTATATAACATAGGCCCTTTATGGCTCCTGTACAGCCTCTGTAATTGTATTGCCCCTTCATTATAGAAGGTAGGGCATTAAGGTAAGGAAGGAATGTGACCCTCTACAGTTTTAAATTTAAGTTTTAAAAGGATGACAAGGATGACAACATTTATAAAAGCAAAGCTCTGAAACGGTAGAAAAAAGTTTAATGAACATTAATAATGTAGAGTGTCAGAACTGAATAGTCAGAACATAAATTTAAAATTCGAAACAAAATTGTAAGTAAATTTATTGAGAAATTGCTTACATGCAGGAAAATGCTTAAGGACGTACTCACATTTTTTGGACTTGATTATAGATATGATTCGCTTATAACATTCTATTTTGTTGTCCTAGGAATCAGTATCCCAGAAATCAGATTAATCGGATAATTTTGATACATAAAAATTTGTTCTAAGTTAATAATTAGTATGCTTAAAATGGACGTACGGATATTCTGATAATGATTATAGACTTTCTAAATCGTACCTTTCTACTACAGGAATCACATGCCTAAATTAACGAAAATAGCTAACCGTTACAGACGTACGGACTGATCCTTAATATAGAAAAGCTTTGCTTTTAAAAAGTTAAAAAGATTTTTTGAGGGGATTGGGTAATATTTTTCTTGGGGTGAATTTTCTGGGAGGGTGGAGATACCCTCCCTCGAAATAATTATAAACCCTCTATGAACTTAAAAGAAGCTTCACTGTAAAGGAGAACCATATAGGTTCAGCGGTTAGCTTTTCTACAGACAAAAAAAAGATTACTACTTTATATAATAGGTTATGAAAAAGGAAAAAAAAGCAAGATAACAAGGATAACAACATTCACAAAAGCAAAGCTCTAAAATCAGGAGGTCAAACATAAATTTTGTTAAAATTAGCGTAAATCTATAATACAAAGTAGAATGATGTCTGTCCATCAATCTGTCTGTCTGTCCGTCTGTCTGTCCGTCTGTCAGTCCTTAAGATCTCGGTAACCACTGGACCGATTATATTCTACTATTCAGGGAATATACCTACTGGTCCTGTGGTGGTTTTAGGCTATTTTCTTGGGGGGTGGGATACCCCCAACCCCCCCAAAAACAAAAAAATCCCCCCCCATTTTTTTTTTGCTGAAGATTTTCTTGGTCCTATTACGAATTTCGCCAAAAAAAAATTTTATCACCTCTTGGGGCAAAGCCCCTAGAGGCTAGGGGCGAATCTGCTAGTATAGAATATAGTAAAAGGGCATAATTTTATTTTTAGTATTTGATTATAATACTAAACCTTGTTGTCCTAAGAAACATTACTCCAAAACCCAGATGAATGGGACAATGATATTATACAAAAAAATGGACGTACATACTTTCTAGTAATGAATATAGTATTGTACCCAACTGTTATAGAAATCATTCTGCAAAGTTTGAAATCGATAGGATATTTATAACATGTCTAAATTAAAGAAAATGTCGTCAAACCGTTTGGACGTACGGACAAACCAATCCTTACTATAGAAAAGTTTCGCATTTAAAAAGGAAAATTATAATGAAAATATAATGAATTAATAAAATAAATATAAATAATATAATAACATAATGAAATAAAGAAAAAAAAATAAACTAAGAGAATGAAATTTTTTAGTTAAATAGAATATTGAATAAGGATCATATAATGGACAAACAGACAAAGTAAGTTATAGAGCAGACTTTAAGAGAATATGCTATTACTCAAAGATTATCACGAAACCTAAGTCTTTTGAAGCATAATTGAGAGACAGACAAAATAATTTATAGACTGGATATACATATGTCATGGGAATATTCACTAAAAATCTCAACAGTCTATCTTTAACAATAGCAGAGAAAACCACATGCTTAACTTAATGAGAAGAGCAATGACGAAAGGACTAACCCTAATTGTAGAAAAGTCTCTCTTTTAACAAAAAAAGTATTTTTTTTGGTCTGAAGCTTAAAAATTTCATAAACTGACTAAATTCTCCATTTAAGGGAAGCTTCACATAGGTCATGGGATGGTTTTTTGCTTTTTCATTTTCAGATTTAAGCCCCTAATTGGTTTAGGCTATTTTTCTGCCTCCTTACATTAAAAAGAGCGCAGCTGCAAGTGAATAAGAAAAGAGAAATATAAAAGAAGAATACATATTATCCTATTATATAAAGTAGTAAAACATAAACAAACGTTGGAGTGGACAAACCTAGGAATGGGACAATCGTCGGAGTGGACATTGCTTATGTAAAACGCAGGAGTGTCTTTTATTTTATTTATAAGATAAAAATCTTTCAAAACAAAAAAAAATCTTGAATATCTTTTCTCACAGACTGAAATTTTAAAATCAGTCTAACAGTTTTCCAAAGTAGGTAAGTTCTATCGAAAGGCAAAGGTTTGAAACAGATAGAACATTTCATTAAACTAAAACATATTTTTTTCTCACATTGTTTACAACTGTCAAATATGTTTTTTTATATGCCTAACCCCTGCAGGGGGCTTATTTGTATATTTATATCTTAACCTAACCTAACCTGTGTAGAAATAACTAAACAAATGTTGTTGAAACCTAATTTTTAAGATATTATAGACACTTCTGCGTTTTACTTATATAATGTCCACTCCGACATTTGTCCGAAACATCCTGCGTTTGTCCACGTTAATAAGGCTTTCTGTTCTGAAACTTAAGATCTCAATAACTACTAAACAGATTGGGCTTTCTATTTCAGGTAAGCTTAATATTTGTCTTGTAATGGCTTTAGGCTATTTTATTTTAAGTCGAGGGATGGTTTTAGGCTATTCTATTTTAAGTCCTGGGAAGGTTTTAGGCTTTAATTCATTCCCCTTTGAATACAGAGCCAATAGATGCTGGGGGCGTAGCCGCTAGTCGATATACAAAGTTTTTTTTTGTCTGTAGCAAAGGATCTCGTTTGCTGCTAAACCGATATGATGTATGTCTGTCTGTCTATACCGTAGGATCTTGCTAACCGCTGAGTCCTGAGATGATTTTAAGATAGTTTATTTTTTTTCCTTATAATAAAATAACAGGATATTTGTCCATAAAAAGCGAAGCAATATCTTAATTTTTGTTGTTGGAACTGTTATTCAGTTGATTATACCAAGGATCTAAAGGAATAAGACAATGGCCGATAAATTTTTATCCATCCCTAATAACGATACACAAAATTGCAACACTACAACCAAAATATGACAAAAGTCCCCAAAGTTTTGAGCCAACGAATAAGAAAACTTCATTATAAAACTTTGGAGACTATTGTAAAAATTGCCTAATGTTTCCTTTCTCCCTGAGATTATACAGACTATCCTTAAACTAATATTTACATTAACGTAACAGGATGTTTATCAGTATCAACTGAACCGATATGCTTCTCCTTTACATTGAAGCTTATTTTACTTGCAGGAAAAGTTTTCATTTTGGGGAGGGGACCAACACTTTCAGCCCCCGGAAGGTATCACTTCCCTTAAATTCTTAACCTTCCCCCTCCCCCCCCTCTCCACCACATCTATTCATTAAAGTACTCCTAGGGTCATCTATGGGATTAGCCGTTAGTGACTTAAAAATAATTCAAGTGCAATGATATATTTACCAAATTAATACGATAATTTTGTATACATTTTTTATGAAAAAAAATTATTTTGCCAAAGGCAGCCAAAAAATAAGCAGCAAATATTTCAAAAATGCTCTGATAATCAGAGATCTACAGGGATAAGACGATTGTCGATAAAATGATATATACATATATACAGTGTGTTTTTTATGAGAACTTTTTTGAAAGCAATTTTACCTTACTTATAGTTATCAGAATTTAATGATTAATGGCTTATTCTCTTCTTTTTTATAACCTTTAATAGAAAAGCAAAAAATATTTCAGTTTTTATTCAAAAAGTACAGTAAATTAAAAAAATTTGAAGGCCATATCTCAACCAGGGAGGGAATACTGGCCCCCCAATGTACTCCCTCCATTCTTGGAAAGGGTAGAAGATTTGAGCATAAGAAAAATGCGCTAAAACCATTTCTCGTATTCATTTGAATCCGGTGGATAGGAACCGGTTCTCATCCATACGAAAAAACTATGTCTAGCATCGTATTATATCCAGCTTTCTACGAATATAGATATGTACAATCATAAGATTAAACCCAGTTTTTTTAGCCGGTGCCTTCGGCACCTCGGGCCTAAAAAAACTAGTTTTAATCTCATAATTGTACTTTTTATATCCGCGGAAAGCCGTTTATAATACTATGCGAGAAATAACTATTTTAGATGTTGACACCCATGTTTTGAAATTTTGAATTTACTGTACTTTTTAAATAAAAACTGAAATATTTTTTTGCTTTTCTGTTAATGGTTATAAAAAACGAAGAGAATAAGCCATTACTCATTAAATTCTGATAACTATAAGTAGGGTAAAATTGCTTTCAAAAATGCTCTCATAAAAAAAAAACACTGTATATATATGTATGTTTATATATTAATTATTCCCATTGATGATTCACAAAATTACCCCTTCTTTAGTTTAGAATTAGTGGTTAAAACATTTAGACACTCAACTTAATGAACTAAACAATCACAAAACAATAAAAAGTCCCCAAGGTTGTTAATCTAACGAATAAGAAAACGGTATTATAAAACTTTGGAGACTAGACAGCACTCTTGGATAAGCCAACTTATAACACTTTGGGAACTATCCTAATCCTCCCTGGCGAAATGACAATGAGATTTTTTGGTAAATTTGTGGCAAACTTTATTCTTAATAAATTAGCACTTGCCAAAATTATACTGGAGAGATATTTCATTGAAGGATAAATCTTTTTTTTTGCCCAAACTTTTCGTCAGCCAATAATAACAGATAAGTTAAACATTGTAAAAATAATATAGTAACTTAACTCGAGTTGTCAACGGCAGAAATTAGGTCCTGAGATGGTTTTAGGCCTGGAAAGGTTTATAACAATTTTATCTGTATTTCTTAAAATAAATTAACAGAATCTTTGTCTGTATGTATGAATGTCTGTCTGTACCGAAGGATCTTGCTAACCGCTGAACCAATATGGTTCTCCTTTACAGTGAAGATTCCTATAGGTCCTGAGATCGTTCTCTTTAATAGGGTAGCTTCTCATAGGTCCTGGGGAGGTTAATAACTATTTTATTTTAATCCTTATAATAAAGTAACAGGATCTTTGTCTGTATGTATGTAGAGGCTATGTTATATAAATTAAGGTAAGGGGCTTTTAAGTGGCGATGGAGGGCTATTAAGGGGCGATGGAGAGGCTATGTTATATAAATTAAGGTAAGGAGCTATTAAGGGGCGATGGAGAGGCTATGTAGCGGCTATGTTATATAAATTTGCTATTAAGGGGCGATGGAGAGGCTATATAGGGGCTATTTTATATAAATTAAGGTAAAGGACTATTAAGGGGCGATGGAGAGGCTATGTAGGGGCTATGTTATATAAATTAAGGTAAGGGGCTATTAAGGGGCGATGGAGAGGCTATTTAGGGGCTATGTTATATAAATTCGGGTAAGGGGCTATTAAGGGGCGATGGGGAGGCTATGTAGGAGCTATGTTATATAATTAAGGTAAGGGGATATTAAGGGGCGATGGAGAGGCTATGTAGAGGCTATGTTACATAATTAAGGTAAGAGGCTATTATGGGGCGATGGAGAGGCTATGTAGGAGCTTTGTTATATAGATTAAGGTAAGGGGCGATGGAGAGGCTATGTAGGGGCTATGTTATATAAATTAAGGTAATGGGCTTTTAAGGGGCGATTGAGAGGCTATGTAAGAGCTATGTTATATAAATTAAGGTAAGAGGCTATTAAGGGGCGATTGAGAGGCTATGTAGGGGCTATGTTACATAATTAAGGTAAGGGGCTATTAAGGGGCGATGGAGAGGCTATATAGGAGCTTTGTTATATAAATTTAGGTAAGGGGCTATTAAGGGGCGATGGAGAGGCTATGTAGGGGCAATGTTATATAATTAAATTAAGTGGCTATTAAGGGGCGATAGAGAGGCCATATAGGAGCTTTGTTATATAAATTAAGGTAAGGGGCTATTAAGGGGCGATGTAGGGGCCATCAAGTTGCAATGTAATATAAATTTGGAGAAGGAGCAATGAAGGGGCGATATAGGAGCGATGAAGGAGCGATGGAGGAGCGATGTAGGAGCGATGTAGGGGCCATCAAGTTGCAATGTAATATAAATTTGGAGAAGGAGCGATGAAGGGGCGATGTAGGAGCGATGAAGGAGCAATGTAGGAGCAATGTAGGGGCCATCACAGTACAATTTAATATAAATTTGGAGAAGGAGCGATGAAGGAGCGTTGTAGGAGCGATGGAGGGGCGATGTAGGAGCGATTGAGGGGCGATGTAGGGGCCATCAAAGTACAATGTAATATAAATTTGGAGAAGGAGCGATGAAGGGGCGATGTAGGAGCGATGAAGGAGCGATGTAGGAGCAATGTAGGAGCGATGTAGGGGCCATCACAGTACAATTTAATATAAATTTGGAGAAGGAGCGATGAAGGAGCAATGTAGGAGCGATGGAGGGGCGATGTAGGAGCCATCAAAGTACAATGTAATATAAATTTGGAGAAGGAGCGATGAAGGAGCGATGGAGGGGCGATGTAGGAGCGATGGAGGGGCGATGGAGGGGCGATGTAGTGGCGATGTAGGGGCCATCAAAGTACAATGTAATATAAATTTGGAGAAGGAGCGATGAAGGGGCGATGTAGGAGCGATGAAGGAGCGATGTAGGAGCGATGTAGGGGCCATCACAGTACAATTTAATATAAATTTGGAGAAGGAGCGATGTAGGAGCGATGGAGGGGCGATGTAGGAGCGATGAAGGAGCGATGTAGCAGCGATGTAGGGGCCATCAAGTTGCAATGTAATATAAATTTGGAGAAGGAGCGATGAAGGGGCGATGTAGGAGAGATGTTATATAAATTAAGGTAAGAGGCTATTAAGGGGCGATGGAGAGGCTATGTAGGGGCTATGTTATATAATTAAGGTAAGGGGCTATTAAGGGGCGATGGAGATGCTTTGTAGGGCCTATGTTATATAAATTAAGGTAAGAGGCTATTAAGGGGCGATGGAGAGGCTATGTAGGGGCTATGTTATATAAATTAGGGTAAGGGGCTATTTAGGGGCGATGGAGAGGCTATGTAGGGGCTATGTTATATATATTAAGGTAAGGATTATATAAATTAAGGTAAGAGGCTATTAAGGGGCGATGGAGAGGCTATGTAGGGGCTATGCTATATAAATTAAGGTAAGGAGCTATTAAGGGGCGATGGAGAGGCTATGTAGGGCTATGTTATGTAAATTAAGGTAAGGGGCTATTAAGGGGCGATGGAGAGGCTATGTAGAGGCTATGTTATATAAATTAAGGTAAGGGGCTATTAAGGGGCGATGGAGAGGCTATGTAGGGGCTATGTTATATAAATTAAGGTAAGGAGCTATTAAGGGGCGATGGAGAGGCTATGTAGGGGCTATGTTATATAAATTAGGGTAAGGGGCTATTTAGGGGCGATGGAGAGGCTATGTAGGGACTATGTTATATATATTAAGGTAAGGATTATATAAATTAAGGTAAGAGGCTATTAAGGGGCGATGGAGAGGCTATGTAGGGGCTATGCTATATAAATTAAGGTAAGGAGCTATTAAGGGGCGATGGAGAGGCTATGTAGGGCTATGTTATGTAAATTAAGGTAAGGGGCTATTAAGGGGCGATGGAGAGGCTATGTAGAGGCTATGTTATATAAATTAAGGTAAGGGGCTATTAAGGGGCGATGGAGAGGCTATGTAGGGGCTATGTTATATAAATTAAGGTAAGGAGCTATTAAGGGGCGATGGAGAGGCTATGTAGGGGCTATGTTATATAAATTAGGGTAAGGGGCTATTTAGGGGCGATGGAGAGGCTATGTAGGGACTATGTTATATATATTAAGGTAAGGATTATATAAATTAAGGTAAGAGGCTATTAAGGGGCGATGGAGAGGCTATGTAGGGGCTATGCTATATAAATTAAGGTAAGGGGCTATTAAGGGGCGATGGAGAGGCTATGTAGGGCTATGTTATATAAATTAAGGTAAGGGGCTATTAAGGGGCGATGGAGAGGCTATGTAGAGGCTATGTTATATAAATTAAGGTAAGGGGCTATTAAGGGGCGATGGAGAGGCTATGTAGGGGCTATGTTATATAAATTAGGGTAAGGGGCTATTTAGGGGCGATGGAGAAGCTATGTAGGGGCTATGTTATATATATTAAGGTAAGGATTATATAAATTAAGGTAAGAGGCTATTAAGGGGCGATGGAGAGGCTATGTAGGGGCTATGCTATATAAATTAAGGTAAGGGGCTATTAAGGGGCGATGGAGAGGCTATGTAGGGCTATGTTATATAAATTAAGGTAAGGGGCTATTAAGGGGCGATGGAGAGGCTATGTAGAGGCTATGTTATATAAATTAAGGTAAGGGGCTATTAAGGGGCAATGGAGAGGCTATGTAGGGGCTATGTTATATCAATTAAGGTAAGGAGCTATTAAGGGGCGATGGAGAGGCTATGTAGGGGCTATGTTATATAAATTAGGGTAAGGGGCTATTTAGGGGCGATGGAGAGGCTATGTAGGGGCTATGTTATATATATTAAGGTAAGGATTATATAAATTAAGGTAAGAGGCTATTAAGGGGCGATGGAGAGGCTATGTAGGGGCTATGCTATATAAATTAAGGTAAGGGGCTATTAAGGGGCGATGGAGAGGCTATGTAGGGCTATGTTATATAAATTAAGGTAAGGGGCTATTAAGGGGCGATGGAGAGGCTATGTAGAGGCTATGTTATATAAATTAAGGTAAGGGGCTATTAAGGGGCGATGGAGAGGCTATGTAGGGGCTATGTTATATAAATTAAGGTAAGGAGCTATTAAGGGGCGATGGAGAGGCTATGTAGGGCTATGTTATATAAATTAAGGTAAGGGGCGATGGAGAGGCTATGTAGGGGCTATGTTATATAAATTAAGGTAATGGGCTTTTAAGGGGCGATTGAGAGGCTATGTAAGAGCTATGTTATATAAATTAAGGTAAGGGACTATTAAGGGGCGATGGAGAGGCTATGTAGGAGCTTTGTTATATAAATAAAGGTAAGGGGCTATTAGGGGCGATTGAGAGGCTATGTAGGGGCTTTGTTATATAAATTAAGATAAGGGGCTATTAAGGGGCGATGGAGAGGCTATGTAGGGGCTATGTTATATAAATTAAGGTAAGGAGCTATTAAGGGGCGATGGAGAGGCTATGTAGGGGCTTTTTTATATAAATTAAGGTAAGGGGCTATTAAGGGGCGATGGAGGAGCGATGGAGGAGAGATGTAGGGGCCATCAAAGTACAATGTAATATAAATTTGTGGAAGGAGCGATGAAGGGGCGATGTAGGAGCGATGGAGGAGCGATGTAGCAGCGATGTAGGGGCCATCAAGTTGCAATGTTATATAAATTTGGAGAAGGAGCGATGAAGGGGCGATGGAGGAGCGATGTAGGAGCGATGTAGGGGCCATCAAAGTACAATGTAATATAAATATCAAGAAGGAGAGATGAAGGAGCGATGTAGGGGCGATGTAGGAGCGATGAAGGGGCGATGGAGGAGCGATGTTGGGGCCATCAAAGTACAATGTAATATAAATTTCAAGAAGGAGAGATGAAGGAGCGATGTAGGGGCGATGTAGGAGCGATGAAGGGGCCATGGAGGAGCGATGTAGGGGCCATCAAAGTACAATGTAATATAAATTTCAAGAAGGAGAGATGAAGGAGCGATGTAGGGGCGATGTATGAGCGATGTAGGGGCGATGGAGGAGCGATGTAGGGGCCATCAAAGTACAATGTAATATAAAATTCAAGAATTAGAGATGAAGGAGCGATGTAGGGGCGATGTAGGGGCGATGTAGGGGCCATCAAAGTACAATTTAATATAAATTTCAAGAAGGAGAGATGAAGGAGCGATGTAGGGGCGATGAAGGAGCGATGAAGGGGCACTGGAGGTAAAGGACTATGGAGGGGCGATGGAGAGGCTATGAAGGAGCCATCATGGGGCTATAGTATAGCCTCTTATCATAAGAGGCGATATGAACGCCCCTTCAAAGGAGCTATTAAGAGGCCATGAAGGAGCTATAGCATAGCCTCTTATCATAAGAGGCGATATGAACGCTCCTTAAAAGGGGCTATCACATCGCTCCATATGATAAGAGGCTATGCTATAGCTCCTTGAAGGAGCTATAGAAAATCATCGCCCCATATGGAGCGATGTCATGGAAAGGACTATACCCAAAATATGTTTCTTTTTCTGCCAACAGTTTTAGAATATGATAGCATCTAAAAGGGGGAAGTAAAATAGCCTAATACCATCTAAAGACCATAAAAGCAGGGGGTTGAGGGTGTCCCACCACCCAAAAAAGATAGGATAAAACCATCACAGGACCAGTAAGTATATTCCCTAAAGAGTATAGCCCAATCGGTTCATTGGTTATTGAGATATCAAGCTTCAGACAGATGGACAGACAGAACGACATTGTTCTACCTTGTATTATAGATATTCAGTTTCACGCACCCAACTGTGCATGATAAATGTTGTACAAGTGTCTTTAGCAAGACCGCAAACATAGAAATTAAGACAAAAACTTTTGATAACTTTTTTCTACTAAGGTTTTTTTATTTATTTACTTTTGGAGCATTAAAAGTCGACTTTTAAATATAAGTTAATTTCTCGTTAACGGCTAAACCTAATGATTTCTACATTTTAGTGAAGATTCACATTGGTCCCGGGAAGGTTTTAGGCTAATCTGATTTCAAATATAAGTCTAGGGAAGGGATGGTTTTAGACTATTTTTCTTTTCCTCTTAATACAGAGCCCAAAGATACTAGGGGCGCAGCTGATAGTAAGAACTATAGTATTACAAAGATATAAAAAAAACCTACAAAAATTGGACATTTTTATTTAAATTGTGATACCGATCCTAAGAAACTAACTTACTCTTAAAAGTTTTGATCCTAACCTCTTTGCGATGTAATAAAAGATTGCTATATTTTGACACAAAACATTGGATGTCAAGAATTATTTTCAGGATTTGTACAGTAGTTCTTTTATGTTTATTGTACTATTTGTCTAAAATCTCAATATTTGTTTACCCTTTTTCAATGAGGTTAGGTAAGGTTAAGTAACGTTAAGGAACTAAATGAATGAAAAAGGTTATAGTAACCCCATAGGGTTAAATTTATTTTTATTTAAGTAGTTTAATGGGGGAATACATATTTTTATATGTATTTACTTATTTACAACCCTTGAAAATAATTTTTGACAACCAAAAAAATTCCTTTGCAATTTTGAAGCTAACGAACCGTGAAATTAAAAAGAAAACATGACTCAAAAAACATGAGAGAGAGAGAGAGAGAGAGAGAGAGAGAGAGAGAGAGAGAGAGAGAGAGAGAGAGAGAGAGAGAGAGAGAAAAAGAGAGAAGAAGAGAGAAAAAAGCCAAAAAAGAAAAATCTAACTAGGAAGTAAGATTCAATGATAGATAGAGAGTGAAAAAAAGAGAAAGAGAAATAGAGGAAAAGAGAGGAAAATGCAAAAGAAGAAAACTCTAACCAGGAAGAAATAGAGAGAGAGAGAGAGAGAGAGAGTGAGAAAGAAAAAAGAGAAAGAGAGAAAAAAGAAAGAAAAAAGACGAAAAGGTATACGATCAAAAATTTGACAAGGAAGTAAGATTTTTAGATATATAAACAAATTAGATTTTTTAAAAAGAAGGAGAGAAAAAAGTACCAATCTATCCAATAACAATTTAAAAACTAGCCTAAATTTTATGAAAACCTTTGTATATAGGTTGGTGGTAGGTTTTAGGCTAGGTGTTAGGATAGGTTTATATAAAGCAAAAAATATCCCAACATCACAAAAAATAAAGAATTTAAAGAAAATTTTATTTCTTTTAATATTCCAAATAAAATCTCTTAAACCTCTTTTTCCTTTGTAATACTAGTCGAACAAATGTCAAAAGCCTTTTGAACATCCAAAAACAAATAAATTTAAATTCAAGGAAGGGAGAAATGTTCTGAATTTTAATGCATAAACATATTATTGCGTTTTCTTGTTTTTGCTTAATACACGTCCAAGGGGTTGAAGGTTAATTTTAACTATCACAGAATTTATTAAAGATAAATTACATTACCCCCATCAAACTAATCAAACCCCTAATTCTACCCCCCCCCCCCTCCCTCAAAAAAAACTTGATACTTCCTTGATTATTTCTACTAATAATCTAGAAAAGTTAAAGTATATTTTTATCTCTCTTGATCTCTTATCATTTTTAGAATACTTTTCCTTCTTGAATTAAATCCCCAGTTTTTTTGATAGTTTCCTTAGCTTGTTTTTGGTCATCCCTCGCACCCCCCCCTCCCCCCAATTCCTACCTATTCCGAAAAAACAGGTATCTAAATACAACCCCTTTAGCTTTGATACGATTGGACACTTAACTCTAAGAAGCAACCAATCAAAATCCAATAAAAGTCCCCAATGTTGTTATGCCAGCGAATAAAAAATCGTCATTATTAAACTTTGGGGACTAAACAGCAAAATGTCCCCCACCCTCTGCCTGGGGGAAAGGGAGGGTCCAATTGCAATTAATGGGATTTACCTTCCCCTGTCAAAGAACCACATTAAATCGACCCTTAGTGTATACATTACATTTATATCAGACAAGGATCCATAAAAGCGAAGCTGAATCTTAAGATAAAAGGACGTATATACTATCTTTTGGTATTATTCTATCATTTATGGAGTCAAAATTTATTTTTATTACATATTGCAAAAGGTAAAATCAATGGCGCGCACAGGGTTTTGACATCCCCTTTGAACCAAAGTTGAGGGGGGTGTAATACAGATATGAAGAGGGGTGTTATTATCGCCAAGGGGTTGTACATGTTGGATATCTGTGTCAAAATACGAAAGAAAACAGACATACAAACTTACTAGAAGTGAGACTACTCTACAAATCTAGTAGTAGCTATGATATAAAGTATGCAATGCAGATGAAAAAATAGACAGACAGACAGATAGACTACATAGCAGCAAAGCTGCTCTACAAATCAAATAGTAGTAGCTAGGATATATATGTCAAAGTAAGAAAGAAAGAAAAAGAGATGTATTGATTTTGTTACTTGATGCACTATGGGTTAAAATATGTACAAAATAAAGTATTTTGATATTTGTTTGTTTGTCTGTTACTTAAAGTCTTTTAAACGGCTGGACAAGAACATTGGGGAAGTATATTAATTTTCTGCGAGCGTAAGGTCAATGGCACTTTAAAAACATACCACTCAATTTATATATTTGTTATTTATTTCAATTTTAACCTAATCTAACCCATAGTATATGTGACAGGCATGTAGAAATTGGGTCTTGGAATATTTGGGGATAGTTTCACACGGAGAAGGGACAAGTTATTTGAAAAATAAACAGTCGCTTTTGTACATTTGTTGGCTAAAAAATCATAAGGACTTATTAATTAGATATTTATAACCATTGGGGGATGGATATTGTACTGTAAATTACACTGGTACCCAAAGTTTTTCTAAACACGTTTTCCCATTCGTTGACTCGTTGACTTATTAAATAGCAGTGTCTAAAGTTTTCCATCAATAATTCTATAATAACCCAATTAATTCCATAATATACAGTACATCGTCTAATCCCTTTAAATCCTTGTTTTATTTGTTTATAAGAATAACTGTCCTAAATTTTGGAAAATTATGAACAAGATACAAACCAATAAAATATATTTTGGACATAATATCAAATGTTGTTTATCTATCTACCTGTCTAGCTATCTATTTATCTGTTTATCTATATATCTGTCTATTTATCTAACTATCTACTAAAAGTAAAAATTACCTTTTTAATATCAAACAGTTCATCCAAATACCTATAATTAGAGAAAAATTATTTATTATAAATAAATCCATATTTTGTTAAAAAGGGGATAAAAAATACATAATAGTAAAAAAAATCCCTATACTCATAAAACCAAAAAGGATGATTCTAATACGAATATTTTTAGTAATATGATAGTAGAGTATGAGGATAACTAAGACTGTGATTGAACTGTTATACTAGAGTAGTAAAGGACTATAGGTGCTAACCAAAAATGGTAGGTTTTATAATCATATAAATATTTAACGTGCTTAGATTACAGGTTTTAGCATATATTTATATGGGGTGAATTCACGGTCCAATTTTGTACAGCATATATTCTGTACTTAGGGGTTTTCTTGAGTTTACAAATATCTTAATTTCTTCAAGGATAAAACATGGACGATGAATTGATGTACATCCCCAATGATAAACAAAATCATCCGTATTGGTTGAGAGTGTGAATACTGCTAGTTTGAACATCCCAATCAAGATTTAATAAAGGTACCCAAACTTTACAAGCCCACAAATGAAAGTATTTTGGGTACTAGTACAGGTAAGAGTCTAATATCTCCACCATTCATGTTATTTTCTCCAAAAATCCAGAGGTTTTTTTTATATAAAATCTATATATTTGCTATTATCTTTGATAGGCTATTTTTGAAGGTGTGCATTGACTTCCACACATGTATAACATTATTAATTTATCAGAATCGCATATTGTTAAAAAGAACAATTTTGCTTCACTATCAGAATTCAGGGGCCTAAAGGGATAGACAATGACCAATACATTGATGTACATTTCCAATGATAACACATAAATTACCCCTTCTGTTGATTACAATAAGCGGTTGAAACGTTTGGACTCTCAACTAAACGAACCAACCAATCAAAATTCAATAAAAGTCCCCAAAATTGTTATCTAACGAATAAGGAAACGTTATTATAAAACTTAAAACACAGATAATATGCGGAGGTGAATGCACATCTCTTTTTGAATATACAATAACAGTATACTTAACCTTAATAGTAAATACTAAGTAGATAGGGCATCCAAAAGAGAGAGGGGACAATGGGATGTTTATTACACAAGTCCTCTAATAACGTTTTCTTATTAAACAACAACTTTGGGGACTTAATTCTGATTAATTGAATTAGTTGTGTATTCAAACGTTTCAACCACTAATTTTAATCTACAGAAGAAGTAATTTTTGTGTATCATCACTGGGGATGTACATTAACTTATCAGCCATTGTCTCATCACTTTAGTCCATGATTGAAAGAAAAGGAAAGAGAAATAGATAATGGATAGATATACAATGTATAGTAAGATATATAAGTTTTCCGGAATTTTAAAGTTAGGGGGAGATTTGAAATCTGCATCAAATTTTGAGGATTTTTTATAAAATTCGTTTTTTCTATAATTCTTTATCTAAAAGCGGAAATGCAATTTAAGTTAATTAATTTTGGCATCTGTGATTAGTGGATTTAAAAAATCTGCGCTCTGATTGGATGGCGTACATCATTCAACCAATTAGAGCGCAGGTAGTTTAAAATCCACCTATTCTATTAGTCAAAGTTAATTAACTTGAAATACATTTCTGCTTTTAGATAAAGAATTATACAAAAAACGAATTTTATAAAAAATCCTTAAAATTTGATGCAGATTTCAAATCTCCCCCTAACATTAAAATTCCGGAAAACTTATATATCTTAATGTATAGATAGAAAATAAAAGAGAAATAGAGAAATAGAGAGAGAGAGAGAGAGAGAAATATAGATAGAAATAGAATGAAAGATAAATAGATAAAGTACAGATGTAATTGAATAGATAGAAAAATAAATAAAGGTTAAATGTATATAAACAATAAAAAAGCAATAAGAATGGAGAGGAAGAAAAAGATAAATAGATAGAGAAAGAGACACAAAAATAGACTTATCTGTATCTATCTATAAATTGGGGTTTTAGTCTATCTACCCATCATCCTCTCTATTTATCTATCTATCTATAATATTTCAGCGAATATTTTGAAAATTTCTAAAGTTTTAAGTTATGGATTTGGGCTGAGTGTATTGGGCTATGCCAGGCTTAGGAATCAGGGATCTAAAGGGATAAGACAATATCCAATAAATGTACATCCCCAATGATGATACATAAAATTACCCCTATTTTAGATTACAATAAGTAGTTGGACACCGAACCTAATGAACCATGATAAATTCACTGAGTGAAAAAGTCTTTGATACTTCTTAGTTATTTATTGAAATATATTTCGGTGGACACTGCACCCTCTTCAGTTTAAATGACATAAATCATACTAATTTAATTTACATATTAAAAGATAGAGTCCCATGATGTTAAGCAAACAAATAAGAAAACGGTATTATAAAACTTTTGGGAACTAGTGAATAAACAGCCCAATGTCCCCTTTGTAATATTTTTTTTATTAACAAATTTGGAAGTAGAAAGTCAACTTATCCCGCTCTCCTTCCTCCTAGCCCCTCTTGGCCTCTAGGGGCTAGTTGTCGATAATATAACTTTTGACTGGTGGATAAGCAAGAGACTGAAGAAAGAAAGGGAAAAGAATAATATATCATCCATTATCCTATCTCTATAATCCTTGACAAAACTACAACACAAATCTCTTATCCTTCTTGTTCTACCAGTCAAAGACCTAAGACGCAGTTCCCAAAGTCTTAATGACCCACTAGTATGACAGTAGAGTATGATGCTAGCCCAGGCTGTAATTATACTGTTATACTAGGGTTGTAAACAACTATGAGAACTAAAATTTTAAAATGCATCCTTAAAACCTTTATTCAAAACAAAATATAAATATTTTTTCAAACATTCGTAGTTATGTATTCAAAAAATAAATCTTATATGTATAACCAGATAAGTACCTATTGGGGACCTTTTTCGTCTGCTAGCAAATTGCGTACTGCTGTTTTGTAGCGACTTGGCTATGTTAATATTCCCAGCGCTATTGGTCAATTTTCAAGGACCTAATTGAAAGTCGGCACAGGGTCCTAAGGGGACATACAGTTATTTCACCCCTTTCCTCTATATTGACTTACTCTAATATTTAAAGTAAAAGATAGAAGTCTGAAATTTCAGATGACGATTCCCTAGACTAGTGAGCATACACTCAATGTACATACGTCTATCTTTATTGTTTAATATTTATAAGCGTCGCAATATATGGATGTTGTCATCCTTGTTAAAAATATGAAAAATAATACAGCAATAAAAAAAAGATGGGCCTTTACTGTTAATAAAAGGTGTGAGAGAGATAAAAAATAAAGGACACTATTTCTTTAGGTTTATTTTAATTTGTTTTTAAAAAGGCAGTTAAACAAAAGAATAGGTGGATAGATTGATAGAAATATAAAAAGAAATATGCGTAGATGGATAAATAAATATATAGACAGACGGAAAGATAGATTAACAAGCAAAAAAATATATACATATAAAGATAGAAAGATGGTTCGGTAGATAGATAGATATTTAAATGGATAAAAAATAGATAGATAGATACATAGATAAAGAGAAAGATAGATAAATAGTTAGATAGACGCATAGACAGATAGATTGGAAGATAGAGATATAAAAAGAAATGTGTTTATATGGATATAGATAGAAAGATACAAAGATAAACAGAAAGATGGATAGAAGCATAGACAGATGGATAGATAGATAAGAAAGATAGATATATGGATAAATAGATAGACAGGTAGGTAGATAGATAGATAGATAGACAGGTAGATAGATAGAAGACAAAATCTTGTCTCACAGGTATATGATAATCCTATAATAAAATACACTTTATAGTCTTAATAATATTTTAGTAGGTGTTTAAAAAATGGTGTGGGGGAACTATTTTTAAATTTTAAATAGTAGAACAGGGTAGTCAAAACTTTCTATTATGTTTTATTTTATCATCATGCAATAGTTTTGAGAATCCTTAGATACTCTTTGTCTGCCCTGTTCAATTTAAGTTTTCAATACAGGGTGCTTTATCCCAACGGGGTTATAAACCTAACTTAACCTAACCTGGAGAAATCATGAAGAGAATTTAAAAATACTTATAATTTTCAATTAAACTGATTGTTTTTGGTTGATTATTTTACAACAGGTTAGGTTAGGTAGGAGTACAACATTCCTGCAAGGGCTAGAAACATATTTTTGTGTCATAAAATAAGAGGGGAGGGGGTCTATGTGGTCCATTCGTTATTTCAAGAGAAATTGCCATATTTTTTTCCCCTATTACAAAGGTCTGTAAAAATGACCACATAATTTTTAAATATACAGACATGGAATGACATTTTTATTATACCACTCCAGCAAAACATTTTATCATACTCATAAAGAGTAGTATATTGTGTCTTTGTCTGTCTGTCTGTTTGTCTATCCTTCTGCCCCCTATTACTTTATGTTATACTAGCGGCTGCACTACCATCTAGCATCTATTCGAAGGAGTATGGAAAGTAGAAAAATAGCCTAATACCAAACTAGGATATAAGAACAGCCTAAAACCATCCAGGGACCGTAAAAGCTTCCGTACAATGGAGAACTCAATCGGTTCAGGGGTTATCAAAATCTTAAGCTAGAGACAAAAACTTTAAATGTGTAGGATTTTTGTGTTATTAAATATCTCAAAAGGCAGAAATAGAATAAAATACTAAGAAATCAGGGAGGGATGGGACATTGTACTGTAAATTATATTGGTTCCCAAAGTTTTATAGATACAATCTCTTATTCGTCGGCTTAAAAAATTTGGGGACTTGATTGGGTTGAATGAATATTTCTACAGAAAGGGCTAATTTTGTCTACCATAATTTGTGATGTAAATCAATTTATCGTCTATTGTCTTATCCCTTAAGAACCTTAAAAGAATTAGACAATCAATGATAATATAAAATTAGAAAAATCATCAATTATATTGTTCTATAATTGAATAAAATAGTTTATAATAGAAAATTAATAAATCTAGTAATTTAATTTCTTAATGATGTGTTTTTTTTTGCTAGAGGCTATGCCTCTAGCATCTAGGGGTTCTTTATTGTAAGGGCAGGGGAAGAAGCCGAAAAATAGCCTAAAACCAACCTATAATAGTCTAAAACTGTGCATTGACCAATGTGGAGCTTTCCTAGAATCGGTTCAGTGGTTACCGAGATCTTTTTAAACCAAGAAAAACCTATTTGATATAAATTTCTATATGACATAAGGTAATCTGTCTAGAAGCAATTTCCTTAATAAGTCAACAAGATCAAAATTGTTAACTACTCTAATATTACAGTATATTTACAGCCAGGGGTAGCCTTATATTCTACTGTTATATTTTTATCATATGACATCAGAAACTGTTATTAATAAAAGGTGATTCCTATAGTTGTTTACAACCATAGTGTAACAGTATAATTACAGCCTAAGCTAGCCTCATACTCTACTGTCACACTACTGGGATATAATAACTTTAGAACCCATTATCTAATCAGACAATGTTGCTAATACCCAAGGGATATAACCCTAAGGTTGATTTGAGCGTCCTTCATTTGTTCTAATTTTTATTTCTATTTCTTAAATTATTCACTTATTTTTCCTAAGAGATGTTTTCCCTAATCTGAAAATGTTTCAGCGAAGACCATTCAAAAAAGTGTGAAGATAGGTTTGTACATAATTTCATTCATTTCTATATCAATAATTTCTACTGGCACAAAAGTTTAAAGCACTATCGTTCTATTTGCCCTAATTTATGTTGGGAGTGCGGGAAAAGTCATGTAAATGTCCAAAAAAAAAAAAAAAAAAAAAACCATATAGAACCAGCATTATCCGAGATATTTAGCTTCAGACAAATCCTCATATCTTTATATTATGATAGGAAGAAGAAAACACAAACACACAAACATCCTATTACATAGTATGTAATATTGGTTTATGGATGTATAAAAAAGTTAATCAAGATGAATAATAAATTAGCTGGTGGTAGTGCTAGCAGTGGTAACTATAATAAATGGATTTTATACTTAATCTTTTTCTCTCTCTGTGTTTTTATCTTTCATCATTACTCTATCTCTCTCTCTCTCTCTCTCTCTCTCTCTCTCTCTCTCTCTCTCTCTCTCTCTCTCTCTCTCTCTCTCTCTCTCTCTCTCTCTCTCTCTCTCTCTCTCTCTCTCTCTCTCTCTCTCTCTCTCTCTCTCTCTCTCTCTCTCTCTCTCTCTCTCTCTCTCTCTCTCTCTCTCTCTCTCTCTCTCTCTCTCTCTCTCTCTCTCTCTCTCTCTCTCTCTCTCTCTCTCTCTCTCTCTCTCTCTCTCTCTCTCTTTATAGCCAGACATACATAAATAAACAAGTAAAAAAAACAATAAACCGCTGCGACAATAACTACAGCAAACATATAAATGATATTAATGCTTTATAAATAAAGTCTTTGCTATAGACGGTTCTAAAGTCATTATGCCCTGCTAATATGACAGTAGACTATGAGGCTACCAATGATTGTAATCATTATGTGACACTAGCTTTATATTGATTGAAAACCCACCAAGTGTATATAAATATCATGATAAAATACAATAAAAATTATACCCCTGTATTAACAATAACATCTTAGACAGAAAAAGAAAGACAATGAGCTGTTTAATACACTAGTCCCCAAAGTTTTATAATAACATTTTCTTATTCGTTGTCTTAACAACTTTATAACCTGAGTTTTCAACCACTAATTTTATTCTATAGAAAGGGTAATTTTGTGTATCACCATTGGGGATGTACATCAATTTATCAGCCATTGTCATATCTTTTTAGATCCCTGATCTGTAATTATTATGTTATTCTAGCTTTATATAGATTAAAACCCAGCTAGACTATGTAAGCATACAATAAAAATTATACCCCCCATTTTAACATCTTAGAAGAAGACACAGCCGCAAAATCTAAGTTCAGCCGCAGTTTGTAAATCCGCGCAACTTGATTAATTAAAGCAGCATTACAAAAAAAATTAAGAAACAAAATTTAATCTGGGTATTAAAAGCTTTGTTAAAGTCTAAGTGTCGTAAATATGAAACTAAAACATTTGAAAATATTACAGGAATCTAAATAAAAATTTGATCAAGTTTTTGAGCAAAAGAACACTTACTTTAAGTCCTAGGCTATTTGAGCTTTTTATTTTGATGGGAGGGGGAAGAGGAGGGGGTTTATAACACACTGTTTAATATATATCCTAACACTACCTCCCAAAATTTTCTATTTCTTGTCCAACACAAAAAAAAATGCATGGAGTGAAGCCACTATTATATAAAATATTAACTACATACATCATATATTATTATATAATATATGTGCATCCACTTACGCATATGTATTAAATATATTATTACAACAGCAAAAACTACCACTAAAATAATTTACTTCTCTTTGACCAATGCGCAACCCAACTAATCATTTTGTTAATGTGCTTTTTTGCCGAGAGAGAGGGGAGAATGGGATGTTTATTACCCTAGTCCCCAAAGTTTAGAATAATGTATTGTAATTAGTAACTTTCGGGACTTGAGCGAATTTTGATTGGTTGGTTTATGAAGTTGAGTGTTAAAACGTTTTAACCAATAATTGTAATCTACAAAAGGTTTTTTCATTGAGAATGTAAATCAATTTATCGGCCAATGTCTTATACCTTTAGATCCATGGCTTTTTACGAATAAAATTACTAAGTATATGTGATACAATGCGGAAGTGAATGTCCACTACCATAGTATGTGTGTGTATAAGTGTGTGTGAATGTGTGTATGTGTGTGTGTGTGTGTGAGTGTATGAGTATGTGTGTATATCATTATTCTTACATATTCCATTACGTGTGTCAAAAACTTTGCCTTTTATTTATGAAATATGCCATACAAAGCAACAACATAAATATAAACAGGAAGACAGGGTACATTGGACTGTAAATTAAGCTGGTACCCAAAGTTTTAATACCATTATCTTGTCCGTTTATTGAATTTTGATTGTATGATTCTAAACAGGTAGTGGCAACACTTTTCAAACAATAATTCTAATCAACAGAAATAGTAATTTTGTTTATAATCATTGGGGATCAATTCATCGTCTATTGTCATTATTATTAAGACCTCTTAGATGGATATAAGTTTAAAAAAATTAGAATAGATATATTGGATAAAAATACAGGTAAATTGTTAGACAGATGACATAGATAGATAGAAAGATAGATAGATATTTGTGTAGAAAGATAGATAAAAAAGTATTAAAATCTACCATAAAAAGTGGATTAAAGTTTCAAACACCCCAAAAATTCGTAGGAACACAGAAACACCATAAGAAATAAATATGCAAGGAGAAAAAAAAAGATTTATTAAGTGCAGAAATAAAGACATTGGGACAAAGATCCTTAAAATTAAATAGTAAAACAGGACAGACAATATAATTAAGAATGAGACAAAGGCTTAGCATATTGTATAAAGTAGTAAGCTTAAGATTTAAATTTCAAGCCTTTAAGGGAAGCTAAACATAGGTCCCAGGATGGTTATAGATTTTTTAATTTTTATATTTAAGTCTAGAGATGCTTTTTGGCAATTTTTGTTCTGCTTCTTTTTTACTCTTATTTCTTTTGCAATACAAATTTTAAATCTATGTCTGCCCTGTTCTGCTTTTTGTTGTTTTTTTATAAATAATTTTTCCATACACGGGGAAATGTTTGAGGGGAGAGTAATTGACCTATATGTATATTATGTATGGTGTTTTATCATATCTGCATAATCTTTCATATTCGGTAAAAAAAATAGCAAATAATTTAGCGGTTTTTTTCAGGGATCTAAAGGAATAAGACAATGGCCGATAAATTGATGTATATCCCCAATGATAAAACACCAAAATACTCCTTCTGTAGATTACCGTTAGTGGTTGAAACGTTTGGATACTAAACTAAATAAACCAATAAAAATTCAAAAAAAGACCCCAAGGTTATTAAGCCAACGAATATGAAAACGTTATTGTAAAACTTTAGGGACTAGTGTAATAAACAGCACAATGTCCTCTCCCTCCCTGTGTATATATGCTATTCTGATATTCTATGCGCTTGTGGAATTAAATGAACACCATTATGTATATATGTATGTAGGGGGAAAAAAGACCATTTATACTCAATTAAGCAGAGATGTCACAATTTTAGATGTATCGTTGTATTGCTTGATACAATATATTATACTAGCGGTTGTTTCCCTAGCATCTAGAGGCTCTGTATACGAAACAAAAATTCCGAGACTTTTAAAATCTTTAAAATAAAATAGCCTCGAATCTAAATAGATAGATAGATGGATGGATAATTAGATAGATATACTATTATGTGCTATGCTACTTAATTATGTACCTAACTTTACTCGTTTTAATAAAGATATTTAGCAAATTTATAATTTAATTAATATTTAATATAAGTTCATATATGTTCATACCAGGAAGGAAGGGGACAATGGCCTGTTTATTACACTAGTCCCCAAAGTTTTATAATAGCATATTCTTATTCGTTTGACTTAACAACGTTGGAGACTTATAGTGAATTTTGATTGGTTGGTTAATTTAGTTGAGTGTTCAAACGTTTCCACAACAAATTTAATTTACAGAAGTGTTGAATTTGTGGATCATCATTGGGGATGTACATTAATTTAATTGCCATTGTCTTATCCCTTTAGATCCCTGCATACTGTCTGAATTTTAATTAAAATGGCTAATTTTGCGATAAGATAAAAATTAAAAATGACTGCAACTTAACATGAAATAATTAACAAGTATTAGTTTGTTCATTAGTAGCAGCGTATCAATAACAAGTCCTAATGTATATTCAAACAGGGATCTAAAGGGATAAGACAATGGCCGATAAGTTGATGTACATCAACAACGATGACACAAAAAATTGATAATTCTGTAGATTAAAATTAGTGGTTGTAACGATTGAACACTCAATTTAAAGAAGCAGCAAATCAAAAATCACTAAGGCTGTTAAGTTGTTAAGCCAACGAATAAGAAAACGTTATTATAAACTTTGGGGACAAGTGTAATAAACAGCATATTGTTTCCTCTCTCTCTCTGATAAATTTGATATGTATATTATCTTTTTACATATCTATATCAATGTGCAATCACTCTCGCAAATGATACAATAGCAAATAATAAGGAATTTTTAAGGATAATGCAATGGTCGATAAATTGATATATATCCCCAATGATAATAAGCAAAAATATCCCCTCGATTTACAGTTAAAAAATTTGGACTCTAATAGTTTGAAACCAAAAGTTTAATAATATGCGATTCCGATAATTTGATAGTATGATACATGTACGGAAGTGAATACACACCTTATACAATCTAAAATAATATATAATATCCATAACTATGGTAATTTAGGTTAATTCAGATGAATAACTGAAACCAATTGAAAAAAAACATACCTAAAACAATAGAATAATATAAGCATGAATATTCAAATCGGCTAGTAATGTTAATAAATCTCTGATTATGACATCAATATGGCGTTTGGCAATTTCAAAGTTTAATAGAGTAAAACTTATTCAAAAGCAATTTTAGCCATCTATCTAAAATAGCAGTTGAGAAAATGACAAATAATTACCAACGGACCAACAGTCAGAGTAAGCAGGAATTTGAAGGTATAAGACAACGGCCGATAAATTTAGGCACACCCCCAATGATGATACACAAAAATACTTCTTCTGTAGTTTTTATTAGTGGTTGAAGAAACGTTTAAATATTCAACTTAGTAAAATAACCAATAAAAATTCACTGTCCCCAAAGTTGTTAAGCTAACGAATCAGAAAACGTTATAACAAAACTTTTGGGACCTGTGTAATTAACAGCCAATTGTTCCCTATCTCTCCTAATAATAATATGTCTTTTAGGAAAGCTTTGCTATAATCCTAAATAATCTGCACTCAATTAAAAACTACACATTAATAAGTAGACGAAGTTATCGCAAAATTAAATCTAGGAAAATTTTTGAGGTTGATATACAAAAACTTTACTAACTATCCTTACTATAAAAAGTGCAACATTCTGGTTTAAATTTTTTTAATGGTTTATTTGGACTAAATTAAATACTAGAGACTTCGCCCCTAGAGGCCACAAGGGGCACCCTAGGGGATATCTTTCTCTTGGGAGGGTGGAGGCACTGGTACCCTCCCCCAAAATTGTACAAAAAAAACTTTACTGCACCTATAAGAAGTTTTTTTACTTTCTTTTTAGTAAAATATTTCTGTTATAATAAAATTTAAATATGGCTTGTTTTAATTAGAAAACCAGGATGACAACATTCAAAATTTGAAAGAAGCAGGGGCGTCCAAGCTTTTTATTTTGGGGGGGGTAAAAATTTTTTAGGGGAGGGTAATTTGTGTTTGGGGGGGTTAAATGGCGCGCGAAGTGCGCCGCAAATTTTTTTTACCCCCCCCAAAGTTTTTACCCCGGGGGTAAAATTTGCTTGGGGGGGGTAATTACCCCCCCTGAAATCTGTTGGCAGGGGTAAATTTAGTTTACCCCCCCCAAAATTTACCCCCGGGGTAAAATTTTTGGGGGGGGTAATTTAAATTTTATTAAATATATAGTATTAAAAATGCGCGCGAAGCGCGCAAAAATTTTTTTTATTAGAGATTTTTTATTTTGGGGGGGGTATTTACCCCCCCAAAATTGTTTGGGGGGGTAAATACCCCCTCCTAAATGGTTGGGGGTGCCTACGGCACCCCCAGGGTAGGGGTAAATTTTGAATGGGGGGGGTAAAATGAAAAAAATTTTGGGGGGGGTAATCGCCCCATTACCCCCCCCCCCCCTTGGACGCCTATGGAAAGAAGAGCCCCTCCTCTACATTTATGATCTGAACTTCAATTCGTAAATAAATTCCAAATTAAGAATTATATCTAAAAATAAATTGTCTTAAACTTTCTCAGAACATAAGTTAGGCTTCCCTAAAATTACGAAATCAATCGATTAAGTGGTTAACGAGATCTTAACAGACAAACAGAAACATTTCAATTTATGGAATAGGAGGACAATATCAATTTCATATCTTATAGGGGTGGAAGGGGCGTTGTAGGTGTTCCACTTGAAAATTTAGGGTTCTACCCAAAAAAATAGAAATCAAGACATTCAAGAAGAAATAAACAGAATAACAGATAGACCGACATACATACAGACAGACAGACAAACACACAAATACACATACAGATAGACACAGACAGACAAACACACAAACAGACAGACATCATAATGCTTGTTAGCATATTATAATGAGCAATCTAATTAAAAAGATTTTTATCATTAGTATACTAAATATGATAAGAGAGAGAGAGAGAGAGAGAGAGAGGAGGAGAAGGAGAAGGAGAGAGGGAGAGAAAGAATGAGAGAGTAAGGGAGAGAGAGTGAGAGAGAGGGGGGGGTAATTTGAGAGATATAAGAAACAATGACAATAATATTCATAAGTAGCGCAGCAATATCAAGCTAATAATATTCTAAAAACAAAAGAACGGGAAAATGTAATACAGTAGAAATATTGAAAATCTTGTGAACATATATACATTAAGGATATGATTTTCCTATACTTCATTCTTTTTAAACATGTAAAATCATATAATTTAAAGGCTAGGTGCGTCTTTTTAGTAATTTAGGTTTAGTACCCAAAGTTTTCTTTTTCGTTGTCTAAATCTTTGGAGACTTTTACTAAATTTTGATTGGTTGGTTCAATAATAGAATGTCCAAACGTTTCAACCACTAATTGTATTCCACAGAAGAGGTAATTCTAAGTATAATTGAGGATGAATATCAATTTATCAGCGATTGTCTTATCCCTTTAGATCCCTGTGTAAGTCAGACAAACAGATAAATAGTCATAAATAATCATATAGTAGCTACGTAGTTTAAAAGAGGCTCTATCAGGGAGGGTGGGAATATTTGACTGTAAGTTATTCTGGTCCTCAAAGTTTTTAAGACTGTTCTCATTCGTGGGCTACAAATTTGCAAGGACTATAGCGAAATCTTGAGTTTTTACCAATCTAATCTACAAAAGGGGTGATTTTGTTTATCATCATTGGGGTAATATTTCAATTTATCTCCTATTGTCTCATCCCTTATAGTCCCTGGCAAATTAGGTTTTCTGGGAATGGGGGGCGGCGGGAGGTTTATTGGGGGTAGGGGTTAAAAATAAAACAAATAAGAATCAGATTTCTACAAAAAAAATATGGTATTTTATTTCAAAATTAACTGATTTAGCAGTTTAAATAGATTTTATGACATATTTTGCTTTTTCAAAATCGCAGCTACTCTACAAATTGCGTTTGTCTTATAAACATTCTCCATGCTATGGCTTTAAAATTTTTGTACTTGTCAATTTTGATTGGTTTGTTCCAATATATGTATCTGCCCTGTTCTATAATTTATGTTATGACTAAATCACAAGAGAGAGAGGGAACAATGGGTTGATTATTACACTAGTCCCCAAAGTTTTATGATAAAATTTTTTTTATTAGTTGAATAACAACTTTGGGGACTTTAGTGAATTTTGATTGTTTGATTCATTAAGTTGAGTGTTTAAACGTTTTAACCACTAATCTTAATCTACAGCAGGGGTAATTTTGTTTATCATCATTGGGGATGTACATCAAATAGTCCTCCATTGTCTTATCCCTTTAGATCTCTGCAAAGTTTTACATATGTTTTATATTATCAGAAGCTTATCGTTGTAAAATATGTTAGCAGATAGCGTAAAAATTTGATACGGATTTTCACAGGAGATAGGACAATGGCCGATCAAATAAATGTATGTACCCCCCCGGCCCCCCCCCCTCCCTATATTTTATGTGTTAATCTTTGCCTTTGGTCCCTCCGATAACGGGGTTAAGAGTCCGATTTTGTAAATTTTATGTAAAAATGATTTTTTGAATTTTGAAAACATTTTTTGAACGGTTTATTTACTAAAATGTACATTTTGGCATACATTTATACTTTTAAAACATGAGTACATTCTCGAACTACTTGGTATCTGCCCCCCCCCCCCCTGAACCTTCTTTGACAATACGAGAGGGTAAGGGGGACTTTTTATGAGTTATGATTGAATGCATTGTTGTATTTTAATGTCTAATATTATCCTGTATTTATATTTGGAAAAAGAAAATATAATTTTAATAGGAAGAAAAGTTAGAGGCAAACTATCCCTTTCCTTATAAAAGGGGACAATATTCTTTTTACTAAAGCTTGTCCGTGTGTCTGCAAGGCGACAGACACACATTATCTCTTCTAAATTCACATGTATGTTAAAATTTGATACCTTTTTATCCAGGTGTGCGTTCAATTCCGCAGAAAGTATAATATTCACAAAAAGACAGAATAGCTATTAAGCAGAGACAGATGAGACAATGGGCTGTTTATTACACTAGTCCCTAAAGTTTTACAATAATGTTTTCTTATTCGTTTGCTTTAAGACTTTGGGGACTTTAATGATTTTGATTGGTTGGTTTATTAAGTTGAGTGTCCAAACCTTTCAACCTCTAATACTAATCTTCAGAAGGGGTTATTTTGTGTATCATAATTGGGTATAAACATCAATTTATCGGCCATTGTCTTATCCCTTTAGATACCTGTGTTTATTTCAATGTAAATGCAAATGTGAAGGATATATTTATGCTGTTTTAATAATTTGTATTCTTTAAGATTTAAATATGCGTAAGTGAATGCACACTTTCTCTCTAAATAAAGGAAATATACAGAGATATTTTACCAAGGGAGGAGGGGACAATTGGCTGTAAATAATACTGGTCCCCCAAAGTTCAATTTGCTTGCATTAAATGACTGTAGTTGGATAAATTATCAGTGTTTAAACTTTTCCACCAATAATTTCAATCTACAGAAATGATAATTTTGAGTCATACAGAAATTTATCCTTCATTGTGTTATCCCTTAAGATCCCTGATTTTTATACTTAAAGATAAAGTTTCATATATTTAACTGACTAGAAATTGCTGAAATACATTTTCAGCAAATTAATGGAAAGGTAAATTGAATCATAGAGAGAGGGGACATTACACTAGTCCCCAAAGTTTTACAAATACGTTTTCTTATTCGTTGGCTTAAAAACTTTGGGGACTTTTACTGAAATTTGAATGGTTGGTTCATTAAGTTGAGTGTTCAAACGTTTCGACCACTAGTTATTTATCAAAGTGTTCATGGCTGACATACTATCGAAATTTATGTTAGAGCCTTTTATTACCTTATACTTATGTAATAATTATAGCAAAAAAAGGCTATTTGAGGTATATAAGTTTAATTAAATTTCAGAAAATCAAGGATCTAAAGGGATTAAACAATGGCCGATAATTCTATGTACATGACGATACACAAAATTACCCCTTCTATAGATTACAATTAGTGATATAAACGTTTGGACACTCAACTTAATGAACCAACCATTTAAAATTCAATAAAAGTCCCAAAAATTGTTAAGCCAACGAATAAGAAAACGTAGTTATAAAACTTTGGGGACTAGTGTAATAAACAGCTCAATGTCCTCTTCCTCCCTGGTTTTTAAACCAATTTAATTCTTCCTTTTGCTCATATAAAACTAAAGATATCTATAACATAGCGAGGTTACAGGAAAGACGGGGACAATTGGCTATTTATTACACAAGTCCCCAAAGTGTTATAATAACGTTTCCTGGATCTACTGCAGTTCACGGTAAAATATTGCTGGTAACGAATATTGCCAAAAATCTTTGAATTTTAAAGGCTGCTAGCTGCAAACGGATGAACGTACAGATCATGCCCACACACTGTTTTAAGCGGCATAAGAAGGCCTACAAATAATCTGGAATAGCCATAAATCAATAATGCATAATTATCTCGCAGTGCAGAGAAATGCTCGAAAAAGGCCTATTTTACGTGCTATTTTTTCAGTGAAGCTTTCCCTTTGCATCATTGGATCTTGGCTATTCCAGATTATTTGTAGGCCTTCTTATACTGCTTAAAATGGTGTGTGGGTATGATCTGTACGTTCAGCCGTTTGGCAGCTAGCAGCCTTTAAAATTCATAGATTTTTGGAAATATTGCTTACCAGCAATATTTTACCGTGAACTGCAGTAGATCCCGTTTCCTTATTCTTTGGTTTAAAAACTTTGGAGACTTTTATTGAATTTTGATTGGTTCATTCATTAATTTGGGTGTCCAAACGTTTCAACCACCAATCTACAGAAGGGGTAATTTTGTGTATATATTGTAGATACACATCAATTTATCGGCCATTGTCTTATCCCTTTATATCACTGAAAAATATCTATAACATAGAGAGGTTAAGAATGAAATTCTTAACAAAATTCTTTTTCACACTCGAAGATAAAATAACGGTTTTATGAGATAGAGATAGATAGAAATTATGGATAGATAAATAGATAGATAGATAAATAGATACATATGACAGATTGATTTATAATAAAAATGTAGACAAAAAGATAGATATAATTAAGAAAATATATAGATAGATAAAAAGTAGATAAATAGTAAAATTAATGGTTTAAAGGTTCGACAGATAGATACATAAATAAACAGATAGATGGATAAACAAACAAACGTGGCTAGAAAAAGCAGGGAAAATAAAATGATATTTGTGTGTTGTAAAGAAGTATGACAGGTGTCCCAGATTTAATCCATTCAATGTCATAATCAGGGCGGCCAGAATATGTCAACCCAGGGAGGAAGGGAGCAGACATTGGACTGGAAGTTACACTGGTACCTAAAGTTTTATAACAACGTTACTTATACGTTGACTTTATAAATTTAGATGTTTTAATTGAAGTTTGATTGGTTGGTTACAATTTACATAGGGGATAGTTTGATTACTAAGATTGGGATGCAAATCAATTTATCATCCATTATCTTATCCCTTAAGATCCCTGTGTCAACCAAACAATAATAACAAACAAGAACAATTATGACCAAAAATAGCAAAACAATAACAAACTACATTTTAAAAGAAAATATATAGCAAATAAATCACTGTATATGACACCAGCGGATGCGCCCCTAGCATCTAGGGGCTCTATATTCGAAGGGATATAGAAAAGCAGAAAAATAGCTTAAAACCATACCCAGACTTATTTATAAAATAAAACAGCCTAAAACCATCTCAGGGCCTATACAAAGCTTCCCTCTAAAGGAGAATCAAATCGGTTCAATGGTTAGCGAAATCCTTCGCTACAAACAAAAAAGCTTAGTACTTTATATAATAGGATAATAATGAAATAAATTTGTGTTTAGGATTTTGAAATCTACCAATAAAAAGTAAGTTTGACAAATTTCATAACTTTCTCGGGCGAAAAGACGTAAGGACAGAACATTCTTATAGATGAGCTTTGCTTCTCAAAAAGGTAAAAAGGCCTTAGAAAGAAAAAAAGTCAAAGAGAGAGGGAGAGAGAGAGAGAGAGAAAAAAGAAAAAAATGACAAGTGGACAAAAGGCAAAAAAAGAAAATACACACAAAAAAGAGAGAAAAAAGTGAGTGATATAAAAATGAAAATATAGTAAAAACTTGTCAATAATAAAAATATTGGATCAAGTACAAAATGTGCATACGCGGATTTACTCTAGTCGCACGATCCTCGCAAAATATTGGATCTTTGCCATTTCAGATTGACCGCCAGCAGCTTTTCAGCCGTCTAGCCGCTAACTGCCTATAAAGGCCTTATTTCATATTTCTGACCCGATCTCAAAATATATATTTTTCTAATATAAACATGATTTAATATTTTCTTTTCCTATTATATATATTGAACATAGAATAATGTAGTAAGCTTCCAAAGGAAAAATTTTACACTAACGTTTTCTTAGGGACGGTCGTAAATTGAATATAAATGATTAGCTAAAAATTTAGGGATCTGAAGGGATAAGACAATGGCCGATCAATAGGTGTGAATCCCCAATGTTAATACAGTAATTTAACTCTTCTGTAGAATACAATTAGAGGTTGAAACGTTTGGACACTCTACTTAATAAACCAACCAATAAAAATCTATTAAAAGTCCCCAAAGTTGTTAAGCCAACTAATAAGAAAACGTTATAATACAACTTTGGGGACTAGTATAATAAACAGCCCATTGTCCCTCCTCTATCTAGAGAAAAATCAACTACCTGTTAATTTATCTATATTAGTCTATGTAATATTGGACACAAGTTTCCCCCCCAATATAAAATATTTACATAGTGTTTTTATATCAACCAGGGAGGGAGTGTACATTGGACTGTAAATTATACTGGTACCCAATGTTTTATAATTACGTGCTCTAATTCGCTGGCCTACAAACTTTGGGTACTTTGGTTGTATCTAAACTTTTTGACCAATCATTTTAATGTACAGAAGGGTAATTTTGTTAATCATAATTTGGGATGCATATCAATTTATCGTCTATTGTCTTATCCCTAAAGATTCCAGGGAATGGCAAAGATAATTTTTGACTAGCAGAAAAGTTTTAGGTCTTATATTTATAATTTTCATAAACTATAAAAAAAACATTATGAAGATATTCTGTAAATTGGTCAAATAGATAAAAACTATGAAGAAGCAGCAAATAGTGCCGAATAAAAATGACGTTATAAAATACCGATAATTGGCCAGTACACATTGTAATTGACCAATGGTAAAATATATATTGGCCTATCATTAGTCATTTATTACTAGGCACTATTTGCTGCTGCTTCAACTATGAATTTAATTTCTCTTAAAGTCTAAATAAAATACACGTCCTTGGAGTTTTCATAATCTTTTTTTTGTGGTGGGGGGGGGGGGGGGTGGGGGGGCTAGAAAGTCCATTATCTATGAAAAGACTTTTTATATATACATATAAAAAGAAATATTATTACTTAATAAAAATACAATTCTGAAAGTAAAGGGATGATAAGTAATGAATATAAATACATAAAACTTTATAAATATTTCTGAATGCTTCTTAAACAAGGTTTATTGACATCCCACAGACAACCAACTCTTTAATCAGGGGGTGGGTGGTAAAGGGGTGATTAACCCCCTAATTTCTCCCCCCCCCCCATCAGGCCCCCCTACCCCAACAGAAAAAAAGCTTGGACGTCCTTGTACATCCCCAATGTAGACACACAAAATCACCCCTTCTCTGTAGATTTAAATTAGTGGTTGAAACATTTAAACAATCAACTTTATAAACCAACCAATCAAAATTCATGCAGTACTAATTATTTAGTCCCCAACGTTGTTACGCCAACGATTAAGAAAAAGTTATTGTAAAACTTTGGATACCAGTGTAATAAACAGCCCATTGTCCCCTCTCTCTCTTTCTGATTCTGAGGTTATATGATAAAAATACAATTTTACACTGAATACACTTTCATACAACTTATAGCGGATAGGGAGAGGATTTATGAAGATTAAAACACAACTTTTAACTAGTCAAAATTGATATATATTAACTGAATAATTTTGATTGGTGTGCTAGTTAATTAAGTGTTCAAACGTTTCAACCATTAATAGTAATATAAAGAAGGGGTAACTGTGCATTATCATTGGGGAAGTACATCAATTTAACATCAATTGTCTTATCCCTTTAGATACCTGATTTGATTATCAGAATACTGGGTTCCTTGTAATATTTTCAGCGCAAATCTTTTTATGTAAACAAAATATTATAATATTTCATACATAAATATTTTTGATAGATAGATAGACAGATGGATAGATAGACAGATGGATAGATAGATAGATGGACAGATAGATAGATAGGTTAACAAGCATAAAAATAGATAGGAACAGGTAGGTAGGGGACATTTGACTTTAAAAAACACTGGTACACAAAGTTTTTTTGCCATTTTATCATATACCTTAGCACAAAAACTGACATTCTTTTATTCAATTTTGACCTGTTGAGGGAGGGGATATAAAAATTTCTCTGGTACCCAAAGTTTTATCAATTTATTGTCCATTGTCTTATCCCTTAAGATCCCTGGATAGATAGGAAATAAATAGATATGTTGGTATGCCTTTAAAATTGGCAGCTATTTTTATTGCCTTGGATTCATACTATGGCTTATAATGGGACAAAAATAACAGATAAATTAAGAGAAAAATAGGAGAAAAGAGAGAGAGAAAGAAAGAAAGAGTGAGAGAGAGAGAGAGAGAGAGAGAGAGAGAGAGAGAGAGAGAATGAGTGCGACAAAGAAACTGCTAAATAGAATTTTATTTTTGACCAACAATTCAAAAAATAGACCAAAGTATCTAAGACCACCCTTAACTCACTATACTTTAGCTTCAGATAGAAAAGTAAAATTGAATTAATTATGTGCTAACTATCTTTTAATTTATTCTATATAATTTACATTTTTGCCTTTTACTTTCTTGTAAAAAAAAAACAGGAGTATTGCATTGCAGACCAAAAAAGGTCCTTTGAGATCTCGCTAACGTCTGAATAATTGAGTTCTTCTTTACATGTTATTGGTGGGTTTGTGACTATTTTTTTATCTAAAGTCTAATAAGCAACTCCATAGGTTTTTAATATATTTTGAAAACACTGTTTCCCCCCCGTTTTTCGCCACCCAAAATCCCCAAAAGACATCAAATTTCTGTCTATATCTTGTCTAGTCAAACATGACATCCGCATTAAGTATTGCTTTTCAAATCGTCAATAGACATTGGACTATAAAGGTATCCAAAGTTTAATAAACATGTTGTCTCAATTATTTGTTTTAAAGGCTTTAGGTATTTTAATAAATTGGTTGGTTAAAAAAAATAGTTTAATTTTTAGAAGTGGTATTTTGTGTATCATCATTGAGTATGTACATCAATGTATCGTCCATTGTCTTATCCCTTAAGATCTCCTATAAATCACTAACTCATATCAATAACCAAACAATTTTGGACCAGCTTATACCAATAATGAAATTAATTCGGAAAAAAATCACGAAACCTATACGTGTTTTTCAGCTGTCATTGGGGGGCAACACATCGTAAAATTGACGACCTCTCCATCTATCCCCCAAATATTATTTTAGATTTATTTCGCTTGTTGGTTATACCTTATACCTGATTTTGGACTGTTGTAAATTTTTGCGAAAATGGAGCATTTTGCAGTTATGACATTTTAGCGGAAGTGATCTCACATAATTTTGTCTTTGCTACGGCATCTAATTCAAAATTTGACACCCATAACCCCACCCTAACCCATTTCTTCCTATAACACCCAAAATTTTCAAATATCAGGGAGGGAGGGGACATTGGATTGTAAATTACGCTGGTCGCCAACGTTATCTTATTCGTTGTCTGAAAAACTTTGGGAACTTTTGTTGAACTTTTGATTGGTTTATGGTTGGTTCAAAATCAGTAGGTAGTGTTCAAAGAAGGGATAAATTGTACATCATTTTATCATCTATTGTCTTATCCCTTCAGATCCCTGTCAAATATTTTCTGATTGACCAAAACGCCCCCTGCCCCCATCCCCAATAAATAAACACGCCCCCACGTCAAATAAATCCTGTGTGACAGAGAGATAGATCTTCTGAAAATTTATTTTACCCCTCAAAGACATATTTTTGGGGGAAGATTAAATTATCGTCAATTGTACCATCAAAGAATCCCTGTCAATTTACTATATACAAATTTTCTTTAATCTTTGTCTGCCCAGTTCTTTTATTTATTTCCAGGGATCGAAAGGGATAAGACAATGGCCGATAAATTGATGTACATAAACCAATATTAATACAAGTTACCTCTTCTGTAGACTGAAATTAACGTTTGGACTCTAAAAACTGAATAAACCAACAAATCAAAATCCATTAAAAGTCCCCAAAGTTGTTGATCCAACGAAAAAGAAAACTTTATAAAAAAACAAAGGGACTAGTGTAATAAACAGTCCACTGTCCCCGCTCTTTAGTTCTCAGAATATATGTCCCTACCATGAAACGGCCACGGGTGACCCTTAACCCTTTTTTGACACCATACATTCCCCCCCCATCAAAATTAACGCCCATAAGATTTACTTAAAATGTTTAAAATTTAATAAATTGTTTCACTTTGGATTTAATGTTTGCTATATCTATCTTCTAGTACATAAAGTACTTGTCTATTATACAAACTAGAACGATATCTGTCTGTCCGTCTGTCTGAAGCTTAAGATCTCGGTAACTGCTGAACCGATTTTGCTCTGCTTTTCAGGAAATATACCTACTGGTCCTGTGGTGGTTTTAGACTATTTTCATAACCCACAACCCCACCAAAAAATCCCCCCCTCAATGTTTTAATACCTCTTTGGGCAAGTGATTTTTGGTTGGTTGGTTCAATAAGTTGAGTGTTTAAATGTTTCAACCACTAGTTTTAATCTTCAGAAGGGTAAATTTTGTGTATATTCATTGGGGATGTACAATGTACATCAATTTATCGGCCATTGTCTTATCCCTTTAGATCCCTGGTTAAATCTGTTTTAAATTTGTTTTATGTAAAAATTGTCGCGCTTAGTCGATGTCTCCCAATGGGTGGGACCATTTAAAATATTTATCACCAGAGAAAGGTTTGAGTAATGTTTGTTTTAGCGGGTTTTAAAGTCCTTAAATAGCCTAATATGACAGTTTAATTACTGCAATTGTCATCCTAATAATCTACCGTCGTATTACTCAATTTTTTTAACTTTAGAAACATTAAAATCATGGTTCCTATAGTTGTTTACTACCCTAGTATGACAGTATAATTACGGCCTCAGCTAGACTCATAATCTACTGTCATACTTATTCTATAGAATATCTTTAAAAATCGCATTATATAACGGTTTAGTGCAATATCATGTTCTGAAAATATACAAATATTTATTATCCTTATATAAAAGTAACAGGATGTCACTATGTCTTTCTGTCTGAGGCAAAGGATCTCGCTAACCTAGGAACTGATATGGTTCTCCTTTTTTTCAGTAAAGCTTCTTATAAGTCCAAAGAAGGTTTATAACTATTCTCGAGCATGGTACCAAGAAAGTATCAGCTTCAAAAAATGCAACCAGCTAACCAACATATTTTATTTTTTAGTACAAATCTAATATCCCTTTAGTGCCCCTAGAGGCCTATAAAAATTGGACTATTAAAGCTAATTAAGAATATTTTCTTTTATAAAACAGTTAGGGAGTTGAATCCATTTTTATAGAAGCAGAAATATAATCTATGATTATGGTTTGGACCCTCTAAAACTGTAATCTACCTTTCCACTTTCCCCTCTCTTGGTGAAGATATCTTCAACGCTGATACGATTTTTGAAATGTAAGATTCTACTTTCCCTTCTCTTGGTGAAGATATCTTCAACGCCGATACGATTTTTGAAATATAAGATTCCACTTTCCCCTCTCTTGGTGAAGATATCTTCAACGCCGATACGATTTTTGAAATTTAAGATTCCACTTTTGCCTCTCTTGGTGAAGATATCTTTAACAAGAGAGACAAAAGTGGAATCTTATATTTCAAAAATCGTATCGGCGTTGAAGATATCTTCACCAAGAGAGGGGAAAGTGGAAGGGTAGATTACAGTTTTAGAGGGTCCAAACCATAATCATAGATTATATTTCTGCTTCTATAAAAATGGATTCAACTCCCTAACTGTAAAACACTTAAAATTGATTTAATATTATTTATGATAAAAACAAAACATAAAAAACATAAATTCTTACCAAATTAGGCTTTTATTTGGGTTATAGTCAGGGCTAAAGGGATCAGACAATGGAAAATAGTACCTTCGCCAATTCCCAGGAAGGTAGATATTATCAGGGAGGAAAGGGGCATTGGATTGTTTAGTCCCCAAAGTTTTATAATAAAGTTTTCTTATATGTTGACCTAACAATTTTGATTTGGTTCATTAAGTTCAGTGTCAATCAGTAATTGTAATATACAGAAGGGTTAATTTTGTGAACCATTATTGGGGATGTACATTAATTCATCAGGCATTGTCTTATTCCTTTACATCCCTCAGATGTAAAAAGTTAGAAATGAAACATAAGAATAAGGGGAAGAATAATTAATCTTTCATTAATCTATTCCCACTTCCATGAGTTATATGGTAGTAAATATTAGCGTAATAAATTATTTCTTAGAACTATTAAAATCTAGAGCTGGTCCTTTAGTTGATTACTTCCCTATTATGACAGTATAATTACAGTTGGGTCTAGCGTAATACTTTACTGTCATACTAATTAAATATAATAACTTTAGAATCTAAACTAAAGTTGTTGATTTAGAAATGCATTGTTTAAACTTTAGAGAGAGAAAAAAAGGATTATAAGAAGAGAGAGGGGGACAATTAGCTGTTTTTTACACTAGTCCACAAAGTTTTACAATAACTTTTTCTTATTCATTGGCTTAACAACTTTGGGGACTAGTTTAATAAATAGCTCATTGTCGCCTCTATCTCTGGTGAAAATACTAAAATAGATAAAGATGGATAGATAATATAAGGATGGGTAGATATATATAGATAGATTGATATATAGATAGATTGATATATAGATAGAAGGAAATGGGGAAAAGACTTTAAATATTTCATTGTCAGAAAAGTATGAAAAATAGTTACATCCAATTAGTAACTTGAGTCGGGATATATAAGCCCCATTAATATCAGTAATAAAGTAGTAGGAAGTTTGAGTATATGTATCTATCTTAAATAGTATTGGTTTTAAGCGTTTTTGGGGGCAGAATTAAGTATTTACATTTAGAGATACCCTTGAAAAATAACTATTTTCTTTTTCAAAAGTGAAAAGATAGGTTTATCTCAATATTAGTGACTACTAGTGAATGCGCCCCTAGTATCTATAGGGACAGAAAGATAGCCTACAAAAATTATAATATTAAAATAGCTTCAAACCATCCAGGAACCTAAAAAGGAGTACTCAATCAGTTCAATACTTTATAAAATTGGATTAAGACACTAATAGAATATTGATTATTTAAATCTTCGACTATTTATTTTTCAAAATACTTGTCATTAACACGGTGTGTATCCAATTCCACGTCCGCATATTTTCACATCTGCATAGTGTTTATATTCGCAAAAAACTCAATAGCAAATAAAAAAAGTGTATTATAAAGTTTCAAAGTTAAAGGGGCAGTTTGTGCTATTGTAATAATATGCAGTTATCATGATTTGATAATATACGGAAGTGAGGGCATACCGTATTAATACAATTAAGCCCCTAATATGTAAAATGTACCCTTAATTAGGACATACTTAGTATATTTACTTTAAGTTTATAAATTAGGCATCTTGAAAAATCCCCCTGACCCAACCCCCCAATTGAAGTACAATGAGGGGGGTGGATGATTTCTAACTAACCCCATATTATTTTTTTTTGGGGGGGGGGGATGGTATTGTCTCTCCCCATTGAAATTACGTGTGAGGATGTAGCAAGGATCTCGATAACCGCTGAACCGATATGGTTCTCATTTACAGTGAAGCTTTTCATAGGACCAGGGAAGATTTATAACTATTTTGGGAGAGACTATAACTATCTTCCTGTAAGATATTGCCCCTAGAAAAATATCCCCCCACCCCATTAAAAAAAAGGAACCCCTCGTAGCCTCTAGGGGCGTAGCTGCTAATATAATATAAACAAATGAATTATTAACATCTTCGTTTAATGACAGATATAGTCTCTAAATCTATTAAAATTCCAACCTATACGTATATATTCCTTGACTGCATGTAGTATTGACGAGTTAATTGTTTTAGACGTGTAGGCATTTCTTAAATTTCCTGTTTATTCACTTAACTATTGATCTATTTTTCAGTTTATCTTATATCTATTTAACAGGGAGGGAGTAGACAATAGACATTGGGCTGTTTATTACACAAGTCCCCAAAGTCTTAAAACTTTTTCTTCGTTGATTTAACGACCTTGGAGACTTTTATTGAATTTTGATTGGTTGGTTAATTAAATGTTCAAACTTTTCCACCACTAATTTTAATCTACAGAAGGGGTAATTAGGTGTTTCATTATTGGGGATGTACATCAATTTATCGGCTATTGTCTTATCCCTTAAGATCCCTGTCCATCCATCATAGGTTGTGGTTATTTTAATGATATAAATTAAAATATGATTATCGAAGTAAAATTTCTTATTTATTACAGTCGATTTATTTTAATTGATTTATTTCATTTTTCTTCGTTTCTATCCGTCCATTTCATCTGTAAGTAGCGCAGCTGCTCTATATCTTGGAGGTTTTTTGTCGTCTTTACATCAGAGTAAGTGTTTTAGTGCAATTATTTGAGAAAAGTAGCTAAAAAATCTGCTTAGACCATGTATAAAGCTTAAATAAACTTATTTTAACCTATTTTTCTCATTTTAAATCTACAAAACAAGGGGAAAAGCCGATTTAATTAATTTTACGTCCATTATCCCATCCCCAACCCCTGCTATCCATCACTTAAACGCAATGAATCAGAAATAAAAGCACTTTTTGTGTTAATATTTAGGCTAATAAAAAAAACACTTCATGCTGGGCTTAAAATGAGAAAATTATTTACTTAACATTTTATAGTAATCAGGGGCACAGTTATGGGGCTTTTTTAACCCTTTTTCTCATAGATAGATAGATAGATAGATAGATAGATAGATAGATAGATAGATAGATAGATAGATAGATAGATAGATAGATAGATAGATAGATAGATAGATAGATAGATAGATAGATAGATAGATAGATAGATAGATAGATAGATAGATAGATAGATAGATAGATAGATAGATAGATAGACAGATAGATAGATAAATAGATAGATAGACAGATAGATAGATAGATAAATAGATAGATAGATAGATAGATAGATAGATAAATAGACAGATAGATAGATAGATAGATAGATAGATAGATAGATAAATAGATAGATAGATAGATAGATAGATAGATAGATAGATAGATAGATAGATAGATAGATAGATAGATAGATAGATAGATAGATAGATAGATAGATAGATAGATAGATAGATAGATAGATGGACAGATGGAGAGACAGATAGATAGATAGATAAATAGATAGATAGATAGATAGATAGATAGATGGACAGATGGAGAGACAGATAGATAGATAGATAGATAGATAAATAGATAGATAGATAGATAGATAGATAGATAGATAGATAGATAGATAGATAGATAGATAGATAGATAGATAGATAGATAGATAGATAGATAGATAGATAGATAGATAAATAGATAGATATATAGATAGATAGATGGACAGATGACGGAACAGATATATGGACAGATAGATAGATAGATAGATAGATAGAAACCAGACAGACATAATGTATCCAATTTTGTGGAAATCAAGAAAGTTAACCTCATCAAAAGATCAATAAAAAAACAAGGATAGCAACATACATAAAAACAAAACTCCAAAAATTACACAAAAGTTATCAAATATCGAAGTCTAAAGCGATAAGACAATTGACGATAAATGTATATTCATGCATGGTGTAGGGGTTTAAATCGTTAGGACGATTACAGCATGCCTAATCCAGGGATAAGGGATGGGAAACGTAGGAAAATATTATTTCAGGCCTATTTCAAGCCTAGGCCTAATAAACCAGTTTTGGGATGACGCAGTGGTTCGTCCTAAACGCTAATAAAAAAGCTGTGTGTGTGTGTGTAGATAAAGTATAGAATCAAATTCAGGTAGCTAGTTTAAAGTAAAAAACATAACTTTTTATAAACCTATATATTAATGGCTTTTGTTAAAATGAAGTTTTTTCTCTCCCAAAATTTTTTATCTTTTACTTTGGTAAAATAAATAAATAAATATGCACTTGGGTAACATTCTATCAAGTTCTTTGGATACTATAATGTAATGATATATCTGTACTGTGTTGTATTGTACAAAAATTAGGGTTAAGGTGTTGTATCAATTCCGTACTAAATTTTTAAAATTCAAAATACAACATCTAATTTATAAACTACCAAATGAAAATTCGTAGCTACCTTCTTTCCAAAAAAATAATCCCGTTATTTTTGTTTTTTCTATATGGCCCTTTTTTAATGTTTAACTCTAAGCAGATTTAATAATTAAACTAATGTGATCTAACACCATTTATATTTATTTTTTTGTAGCAGACGAAATCATTATTTTTTCTAGAATTGTCTGCTTCTAAAATTTCTGCCATCTGTGATTTGGGCTTGTTTTGTATCAACCAACACTATTGGTTTAGAGCGGTAGCCAATATGAGCCGTCCGCCAGTAAGGTCATTAAATTAGGCAAATGGTAAAAGTTGCATGATCCCTTTCAAAACCAGGCCGAGACCTAATTTATGGCCAGGTTTCCTATCCCTTATCCCTGGCCTAATCTAACAAACAGAGCTTTCTGTTACTGCGAACGGAAAGAAATATCTTACATGTAGAAAAGATTTATTTTTAAATAGTAGAGTACTTTTCTGGGAAGTTTTCAAGTATATTTCTTTAATGTCCCTTTTTATACTGTGATATGTCATTTGAAGATAAATAAATCTATCCTATGTGAAAGTAAAATAGCCATCTCCAGAAATTGTCATCTTAGGTAATTGTAAAAATTTTATTTTAGAATAGACTATCTATCTTTAAATCTATTGTTCAATTATAGGGTAAGTCATCTATTCTATATCTATCTATTTTGTCAATACCATAAAAGGGCGATAAAAAAGGATTTAGAAATTGGCTACGAACAAAATGATAGAAAAATAATTAGGGAGATAAACAGAAAGAGAGAGAGAGAGATAAAGAGAGAGTAAGGAAGAAAAAACTAAAAAACAATTAGAATATTCTACAATGCTATGACCATAAAAAACTTTTTATCTCTCTCTCTCTCTCTATCTCTCTCTCTCTCTCTCTCTCTCTCTCTCTCTTCTCTTTCTCTTCTCTCTCTCTTTCTCTCTCTCTTTCTCTCTCTTTCTCTCTCTCTTTCTCTCTCTTACTCTCTCAATTTAAAATCTCTCTATAATTTTCTTATAAAGCATCGATTTAGATAATTTGAAAAATATCCTTTATGGTAAATTTTTGCCTATTTCCTTTTAAATTCAAATCTACCACCCTTTTTCAAACAAAATTGCCCCTTCTGTAGATTTAAATTACTGGTTGAAAAAATTAGACACTGCTGATTAGTAAGCAACCATTCAATATGTATTCAAAGTAATCAATGTTTTCAAGACAATGAAAGAGAGAAAATGTTTTATAACTTTGGGTACCAGTATAGTTTACAGTCCAATGTTCCCAATCTTCTATGAAATTAAATTGTCATTAATGGCCACGTTTATTGAATATTTTTAATGATATAAAATGTTGGAGAGAGGGCAAAGAGGGAGGGGACAAAGGGCTGTCTATTACACTAGTCCCCAAAGTTTTTTGATAACGATTTCTTATTCGTTAGCTTAACAACTTTGGAAGTAAATTTCACTAGTTAATTTTTTTACAATATATTATAATATCGCTTGTTATTAACAATTTATGTGCTATTTTATAAACTGTATATATTAATAATTCATGTGATTTAATTATGTATAGTTTGTTCTTAAAGGAATAAATTATTAAATAAGAAGAAAAAGCTTAACAACTTTGGGGACTTTAGTGAATTTTGATTAATTGCTTCATTATATTGAGTGTTCAAACGCTTCAACCACTAATTTTAATTCGTGCATTTTCATTGGGGATGTACATTAACTTATCGGCCATTGTCTTATCCCTTCAGAAACCTGGAGAGAGGGTCAATAATGCAATTTCATGGAAAATGGGTAAATTCGTAAAAGGTAGGGGGATGTTAAAAGGTCAATTGCGTGGTTTAATCTTTACATGGAGGGACAAAAATTATTATAAATGAATCCGGGATCTAAATGGATAAGACAATGACCGTTAAATTGATGTACATCCCCAATGAAAATTTATGAGTACACAAATTACCTCTTCTGTAGATTAAAATAAGTGGTTGAAACATTTGAACACTCAACTTAATGAATCAACCAATCAAAATTTTACTCAAGTCCCCAAAGTTGCTAAGACAACAATTAGAAAAGAAATCATAAAACTTTGGGCACTAGTGTAATGAACAGCCCATTTTACCCTCATTCTCTGACAATTAATTTTTCTTAAAACTTATCCACCTCTCTGAATATAAAAGGGTGTATTCAGAGGTCGTGATTTCCAAACAATTGATAAATTTCACGTCTGTATATGGTTTTAGCATGGAAAAGGGGATAGTTAACACGGCTCATATGTTAATGTCGGCAGTTTCCCCTAAAGTACCTCGTAGAGCACAAAACCCCCTCCCCCACCCCCTCTATATAAAAATAAATTGAAAAAAAGAGAATAGGGTTTATTTACCGATTGTTTGTTCATTACTGTAGATCAGGTTAGGTTATATAAGCCCTGCAGGGTTAATGCACTGTAGGTTTAAGTTCTCAGTCATACTAAAAAAATCATGTAAAACATCGTATTACAGACAATTATCCACGAAAATTAAAATAAAAATCATAAAATTAATACCAGTTTTATTAGGCCAGGCCTTCAGTTCCGCGAGACTAACAAAACTGGTTTTAATCTTGTAATTTTTATTTTCATATCCGCGGAAAGCTGTCAATAATGCAAGCCGATATATAGCTATTACACAACCCTTTATTGTCCTTTTATGCCTTAACACATACATATAAATTATACAATTTTATTTAAATTTAAATAAAGCTTTTAAATTTCTAAATTTTCGTGAAAAATAGTAATATAATGTATCTATATATGATATATTATTTATGTTCTTAAAATAAAGCTATTAGCAGATATACTTCTGAAAGTTTTAAAGAAGATTCTCCTCCAGTCAAATGAGCGTCTACTCTGTATACAACATCGTTGTCTGTATGTCTGTTTAATACAAATGACCAATGATAGGCCAGTATACATTGTAATTGACAAATGGTAAAATGTTCACTTTTGATAATTAACCACGCAAAAGTTAAATAAATGTTATGTTAAGTTACAGGACTATCATTGGTCATTTGCATTGTATGACGTCATTTTTAAAAGGCACTTTGTCCGCTAAGGAAAAATTATTATTATCTTGGTTTGTTAATGTCGTGTGGGTGAGTTGCACCTGGACTGAACAGTCAACTTGTCAACTCAAGGCCAGACTCTTGGTCCTTCACCTCATACCCGTGGTACAGTACATTACAGACAATCAACCCTTTGATTGCACGATCTTTGTCTGGAGATCCTAACTGTGCATGGTAATGAGTTGCGCCTGTTTGGGGCCAAGGCATTCCCCGTACTCTAACTCTTTGATGTCCTGTGCCGAACAGAGCAGGTAGGTACCATTTTTAACGTCTTTGGTATGACGCGGATTCGAGTTGCATCCTTCCCATCAATTTCCCTGGCACTTTAATTAGGACTTGTGGGTAATTTACACTTCAACCTTATGGGTGGAGAGTTAAGGTTTCGTGATTTTTCGGTCACGGTATTATTGCGACAATTAATGCAACCCAAGCATGAACATGACGCTGTATCAGCAATGACTGAAGCCACATCAAATCCTAGGGACTTTTCAATACAACCTAGGATCCAAGCATGACTCCTAGTCGTTGAACTAACAAACGCCACTAATACACTAGTGAGCTACTACACAATGCTAGTCCACAAGGACTTTTCAATCAACCTATGACCTTACAGCGTTTTTCGATCACTAGTGCACCATGCCAAGGACCACCCATGCATACCTGATTTAGGGCTAAGGCTTCCCCCCTACTCTTACTCCAAATCTCTAACGCCTGAAAGAGCAGCAGTAGGTACTAATTTTACATCTTTAGTATTGATGCGGTCTGGGGACTCGAAACCCGACACCTCCCCAACAGATAAGCGGACGTTAAACCACTAAGCCATATCTGCGGGTCTATTATCTTGGTTACTATAAGAGATAAGCATCTTAATTTTCTTGAACAGAATCGTGGAAACATCTTTTTGAAAATATACGAGATAGCAGGGATCCTAAGGGATAAGACAATTGTCAATAAATTGATGTACATTCCCAGTCATAATAAACAAAATTACTTTTTCTGTAGATTATTATTATCGGTTGAAAAGTTTGGGTACTGCTAGTTTTATCAACCAATCAAGAAAAGTAACCAAAGTTTTGATCCAGCGTTTAAGAAAGTGTGCTTATAAAACTTTGGGTGACATAATAATTAACAGTCCAATGTCCCCTCCCTCCCTGACGAGAGAATGCCCATTTAAAAGTTTCACGAACTAACAATAAACTCTCTGAATAATAGCGAGATAGGATAAAGCCGGGTTCTAGTGCAAATTTTTACTCTTAGTATGACAGTAGAGTATAAGCCTAGCCAAGGCTGTAAATAAACTATCATACTAGGGTAGTATACAACTATAGGATTGGGTTTAAGGTAGGGTTTCAAATTATGGGAAAAGATGGATAAATATGTAGATAGACAGAATATAGATGGACAGACAGATTGATTTTTGTATCATAATGGATGGACATTTAAACAGAACTTATAAGCAGACACAAATATGGATAGATAGATTAATAGACTGAAGGATAGACATTACATTTATGTAGATAAATGGATGTAGATTGTAGAATATACGTGGATATTATGACAGGAGAAAATTTTTCGTCAGTTTAGGTTGCAATATCCCCTTGTATTTGTTGGTCAGGCCGTTTATCTAGGGGATGGGGTAAAAGAGGGAGATTGGGGGAGATCATTATTTTATCCCACTACAAAGTTAACTTTATTATAGAACATGAAAATATATAGACAGTTTAAAGACTAACAAACAAAAAGAAAGAAAGATAGATAAATAAATACCTATATAAAGTGATAGCAAGAGATAAAATAGATACCTAAATGAATAATTAGATAGATAGGTATACAGACAGATAGATAGATAGCCTGAGAAAATGTAAATTATCAATTTAACCCTAACCCTTACCTTCCAAGGAAAAACCCTTGGGGCTATTTTCACCCTTAGGTTAGGTTCGGGAGTTATTAGCAACCCTAGTATGACAATATAATTACAGTATGGTAAAGCCTTATAGTGTACTGTCACACCAGTGGCATAAATAGCACAGAACCTGACCTTACTTTGGAAAACAATTAGAATAGGTATCTATGAAATTAAGTTGGAAATAGCCCCGGGGAAAGAAAGGCAGGGAGGGGGGAGACATTAGGCTATTTTCTACACTAGCTCCCAAAGTTTTATGATAACGTTTTCTTAATCGTAGGCTTAACAACTTTGGGGACTTTTCTTGAATTTTGATTTTAGTTGGTTCATTAAATTAAGTGTCCAAACATTTCAACCACAAATTTTGATGTGCAAGAGGGGTGTCTTTGGGTATAAACATTTGAAATGTGCATCAATATATCAGTGATTGCTTTATCCCTTTAGTTCCCTGAGGAAAGGGGATAATAAGAAAAAGGGAGTGCAGATTTAATTTTGGGGGGAGGGGAGTTTAGTTTAATAAGATGCAAACCTAACGGAGTGGTATTCTAAAAAATAAATATGAAAAGTTCACTTTAAAACCACAAGTATGATCTTAAGGAATAGAAAATGGAAGAAAGAATAAGGAAAATATTCAATTATGAAGAACAAAATTAAGAAAATGACTGTTCTAACCTAATATTGAAATTTCAGAATTCTGACCCTTAATTATAATAGAAGGAACATAATTATCAACCCTTTACGAAAATTCATATCTCCCCCCCCCCCCTTCTCATACCTACAAATCAAAATGTTTGCTTGTATATGTAAACTTTTTAAAACTTAGCAGTTTATTTATCCAAAGTGGTTTCGCCCCTAAGCATCTAGGGGCTCTGTGTTTGAAGAAGAAGGAAGGGGGCATTATTAAAATGACATAAAACCATCCTTGGACCTAAATGAAGCTTCCATAAAAAAGACAACTCAATTAGTTGAGTATTTATCGATATCCAATCAGATGTATAAAAATTTAAAAAGATGCGTCTTTAAGCTATAAAACCTATAGAATAATATTTTATCAGAATACAACCTCTATACATAAAAAATAAGCATGTTTCCTAAATCATTATATACCAACAGTATGACAGTACACTGTGAGGATAGCCAAGACTGTAATCAAACTGTCATACTAGGGTAGAAAACAACTATAGGAATCCTATAAAAATACCTTAATTTTAACAAAAACACAACCCCTATTATTAAAGCTTTAATAACATAGTTGTTTTTTAGTGGCGAAGCTACTCTATAAATCTATTGTAATTTAAAGTGATTTATTCAACCTTTTTTTGTTAGTGAAATTACAATAGGTAATCTAAGACATGAAGATATATTTTAAGCAATTATTTTCGATCAAATTAGTAAAATAGCTAGAGTGTTTAAACTTTTCAACTAATTAATGTCATTTACAGAGGGGGTAATCTTGTATATCATCATTGGGGATGTATATCAATTAATCATCCATTTGTTTATTCCTTTTTCAGCTCTTTGTGCATAATTAAACATTTTAGTTTTAGAAAGTCAAATTATTATTTAAATGAGATTTTGAAAGTCCTTATATCCCACTAGTGCAACAGTAGAGTATGAGGCTAGTCCAGGCTGTAATTATACTGTCATACTAGGGTAGTAAACAACTATAGGAACCATATATTATTATCCATAGCAATGTGCATCCTATGCCAGTGTTCTATCCATGCTACCAATGAAAACAAAAGCTTCTAGCAAAATCATACCTAAAAAAAAAGATTTTTTAAATTCATAACGTAATTTTTTTAGATATGGCAAGAAAAAGATCCTATTCTTAAAGGTAAATTTCTATACTACGACCGGTTTTTTAACGGCTTTGTATGTATAAACAAAACATTGATAGATTGTTGAAAAATAACCTCTATATTACACTTTTGTGGTCTAATAGGAAGTGATTCCAAAAGTCATCCTTTTATAGTATAATCACAGCTAAGTAGAAGGTTAGTCCATGCTTTAAAATAAAATGTTAAAAGTAGACATAAAATTTAATAAAAGTAAGGTATTTTAACAGAGCACCAACTCGCTTAATAATATTAATATTCTACTGTGACAATACTAAACCAAAAAAAATGTAGGAACCCGCGTCTAAAACCAAAATAAGGGCGGGCCTAGAATAACTAGTGAGTGTTGTGGTTTATGTTTAGAAGATTATTTAAAGCGAAGCTATTCTATAATCGTAGTAGGTCCGTCCATCAATAATAAATAGCAACTATCATCGTTAATATAGGCATGTTAGAATTATCAAACCAATTTCAAACTTCAAGGCTCTTGCATTCAAGTAATTTGTAGACAAATTTACACGGATTTTGGTTTAGAATTCTACATATTGTCAGATATTGAATGCATTGTTACTTTACATTTGTCAATGTTCGTTTGTTTATTTGTTTTGATGAGCTTCGCTTTTATGGATGTTGTTATACTTATCTATAGACACACCTGCAAACATAGACAGAAAGTTGGGTATAGATAGAAAGAAAGATAGATAGATTTGGATATACACAGAAAAAAGGAAGTTACAATGCAAAAGATAGATAGACAAATAAAAAAGAAAATGAGAAAAAGAAGATATATAAGTAGTGATTTATCATAGAGAGAGAGAAAGAGAGAGAGAGAGAGAGAGAGAGAGAGAGAGAGAGAGAGAGAGAGAGAGAGAGAGAGAGAGAGAGAGAGAGAGAGAGAGAGAGAGAGAGAGAGAGAGAAAGATGGAGAGAGAGAGAGAGAGAGAGAGAGAGAGAGAGAGAGAGAGAGAGAGAGAGAGAGAGAGAGAGAGAGAGAAGGAGAGAGAGAGAGAGAGGTGAATACAAAAGAGAGAAGAGAAAGAGAGAAAAAAATCATAAATAGAGACAGAGAGAAACAGAAAAAAGATATAAGGAGAAAAAGGAAATTGAGGGTCAATAAATTTGAAATTATGAATAAGTTTAAATTATATAGATGGTTATTAAACAATAAACCTAAATAGGAAGGGGTAATAATCACCTTCAAAGAAAAGTAGTATAGGGGCAAGGGGGGTGGGGGTATTATTAGTTAATAAGGGGTAGGGGTTAGATTTAGTTTAAGGTGAATAATAGTTTCCTGTATATATCTATCTATCAAATTCTTTATCTATCTATCTATCCAAATATTTTACTTTGGTCTATCTATTTTATATGTAATCTACTTTTCTTTCTATTCATCTAAGTATAAATATCTGAGCAGGGATCTAAAGGGATAAGACAATAGCCGATAAATAGATGTACATCCCCAATGATAATACACAAAATTACTTTTTATCAGATTAAAATTAGTTGTTGAAACGTTTGAACACTTAACTTAATGATCCCAGAGTTGATAAACCAACAAATAAGAAAACTTTGGGGACTAGTGTAATAAACAGCCCATTGTACCCTCTCTCTCTCTCTCTCTCTCTCTCTCTCTCTCTCTCTCTCTCTCTCTCTCTCTCTCTCTCTCTCTCTCTCTCTCTCTCTCTCTCGTTGTTATCTGAGGCTAATTAGACGTAGTATATAATTATGATAAATTTGATGAAAAACTGAATTTTTAATTTGAATTTATAAACTAGATAGATATATAGATAATAAAATAAAATAGAATCACGAAAAAAAAGATGGAAAGATAAATAGATTTAAGCTATGCTACTATGCAAATTAGATTAATTATTATCCTTGTTTAAAGAAATATTATCATATTTTTTTCTTCTTATTTAATAATTTATTCCTTTAAGAACAAACTATACATAATTAAATCACATAGTCTTGAATTATTAATATATACAGTTTATAAAAAATAGCACATAAATTGTTAATAACAAGCGATATTATAATATATTGTAAAAAAAATTAACTAGTTATATTTGGAGACAGTTTGAAAATCAAATACTAAAATATTTTGTGTTGTCTTTATATTTCAAAACAAAATTAATAAATTTTTCAATAAGATATGTTGATATACCACCTTTATCTAATAATTTTGAACAGAATTGAGCTAAAAGCAATGTTTGAGAAAAATAATTGTTTTCATTCCATCTTGATAGACAAGGTTCTTTACTAATTTTTAGCGCCTTGTCTTTAGCTGCTAAAATGAGCATTGAAATTTGTTTTTAAAACCTGTGTTTTATCATTATAGTAGAAAGAGAGAGAGAGAGCGCGCGAGCGGGAGAGAAAAAGAGAGAGAAAGATAGAGGGGATGGACTGTCAAAGGGGTATTAAAGAAAATAAGGATGACAACATCCATAAGTAGCAAAGCTCATAAAAGTAAAACAACAGCAGATTAAAAAGTTTGTAGCATTTATCTTTAATAGCTGCTGAGAAACTAACATTCCTCCTTTAAAATTTTAACACCACCAAAGTTTATACATAAACTGACGGACAAAACAGGGTTATAGAGTAAAGGCACAATTTGGGAATCCTCACAAAAAAAATCAGACATCTATCATTATTAGCAGGTGAGAAAATCGATTTCTTAACATTACTACGAACGGACAAACAAACATTTATAATTGTAGAGTAGCTTCGCTACTTAAAAAAAGAGGGACATAAAGAAGAAGGGGTGGAGATAAAGTGATCGTTCAAGCTTAACCCTATTAGACCTGCTAAATATTAATGGAGTTTATCGGAGGTGGGGGGGGGGGGGGGAGGTTGTTATAATCGGTCAGAAGGGATTAATAAGATTGAAGGGGGAATTATTCAAAATAGTTTGTTGGAGGGGGGAAAGGGGGTGATTATTAACCCTGTCAAATAGTTAGTGGAGGAGGGGGGGGGGGGGAGGGAGATGGCAGGTTTTGGCGTATTCATAGAGCAATACAACTTATTATAAAAGCTAGGGTTATACTAGGAGCGTAGCTACTCTTTAATCTAATTCATTGTAATGGTAAGTACGTCATATCATAATGCACGTATCTTTATTTTAAACTAGCTGCTTTATGAAGCACTACTCTGTAAATAGCATAAAACAATCCTAATTAAGTTGTTCTAAAGATTATTATAAATTAGGAATCTAAAGGGATAAGACAATGGCCAATAAATTGATGTACATCCACAATGATTATACACAAAATTACCCCCTCTTTAGATTTCAATAAGTTGTTGAAACGTTTGGACACTCCACTTAATGAACCAACCTATCATAATTCAATAAGTACCTAAAGTTGTCAAGTCAACTAATAAAAGAAAGTTATGAAAACTTTGGAGACTAGTGTAATAAACAGCCCATTGTCCCCTCCCTCCCAGATAGTTTATACTATTGCTGTGCTACACATGAACAAACTGATTCTTGTATTAATATATGTAATACATCTTAACCCTGTTAAATCACATGTTCCTATTGTTGTTAACTACCCTGGTATGACAGTATAATTACAGCCTGGGCTACCCTAATACTCTACTGTCACACTATTAGAATATATTAACCTTAGAAACAGCTATAGTGAGAATTAGAAAGGGAACTTTATAATAAGTTAACCCTAGTCTTATAAGCAGCTAGATCGAATATGTTTATAGAAAGCGAAGCAATAACCATGGAACATAGAACAGTAAGGTATTGAACAGTAATAAAATCAAAGGAAGGGTTATAAGTATCATAGGTTACCTTCACCCTTCCACACTTGGAAATAAATATTTTTTCTAAAAGTGACGGTGTAGTGTCAACTTACTAAAAGCCTCTAGGGGCGTAGCTGCTCGATATTAATACATTAATAAATATACCAGATCTAAATATATAGACATACAGCTATAGAGTTGCTACGCTTAGAGAATTATAATACAATGAAAAGTTAATACTTATTGTTCAATGGGGGATATGCAAAAAGGGAGGAGACTTTGGACGTATATTAAATTGGTACCCAAAGTTTTATAAACATGCTCTTTCATTTGTTGGCTCAAATAATTGAATTCTGTTCATAAATCTTAAACTACATACAAAAGAAGTAAATTTGTTCATCATCTTTGGAGTTGTACATTAATTTATCGTCCATAGTCTTATCATTTAAAATCCCTGTTAACATATATGTGTTTATTAGTCAGAGCGAGGCTTATCTATAATTAGGATATGTACGTCACTTTGTACACTATACGTCCGCAACTTGACTGATTCAAGTTTTTGTTCAAACTGTATAAAACTAAAGATGTTAAAAAGGCTGTAAATACAGGCGAATGACAATGCCTTGACCCACAAACAGGTACAACTCATTAAAACGTACAGTAAAGAGTTCTTAATCTTTAAATATAAGTCATTCATTATAGAAATTAGAATTTATTCTTTTTAATCAAAATCGCCAAAAAATATGTAAAATCTTTTTGAGAACGGATATTCATTGTAAAGCCATAAATTAAATTTAAACCTAACAAGTACAATTGTGTCAAAAAGCCCATCATCCTATCTCTCCCTAATAAAACTAAAGAATGATTAATGACTTAGCTTATAATGGAAAGTGAAGATTTTCTACATTTTTTATCAATCTGGATTGCTTTTATCTCTAATTTAGGTATTGTAGAATTGTCCTATTGATTTCAAACTTGGCATGATGATTCCTGTAACAGTTAGATTAGGCATGGTGTTTTATCATTTTAGAATAGTGACTCAGCAAAACGGACGTACGTACAAATCAAATCTAGTTGTAGAGTATCTGTGCTACGCTATAGATGAATAGGTGGATAGTGCATGCCCATAAATATCTCTAATTAACAGTTTACAACCAAACGGCCACCTCCCCCCCCCCCCAATCTTATCTATATAGGTGTGCATTCACTTCCGCATCACATTATCAAATTATAACAGCAACTGCATATTGATACAACAGCACAAACTTTCGATTCCATTTTTTCTACGCTTAGTATTAAATACCAGGGAGGGAGGGGACAATGGGCTGTTTATTACACAAGTCCCCAAAGTTTTATAATAACGTTTTCTTGATTGTTGGCTTAACAACTTTTATTAAGTTGAGTGTCCAAACGTTTCAACCACTAATTTTAATCTACAGAAGGGGTAATTTTATGTATTAACAGTGGGGCAGTACATCAATTTATCGGCCATTGTCTTATCCCTTTAAATTTCTGATGAAAAAAGATGTGATAATATGTGGAAGGGATTGAACACCTCGCTTAACTATTTTCTTATTTAGATGATCAAGATTAATTCTAACATTTTTATAACAAAATTGACGAGAAAAAAAACTGCTTTATACATATACAGACATATGGAAGTACATACCCTTTCTAAAGAGTAGCTATGCTCCTAATATAAAACCCACCCAACCATACCAACCTATTAAATTTACAGACATACAGAAGTACATACACTAACTAGAGAGTAGCTACACTCCTAATATAAAACCCACCCACCCATCCCAACCTATCAAATTAGCATGTTTTTGTTACTTTTACAGCAAAAAAGGTCAAAAAGATTCAATAGATATTCTAAGCATTTTTCTGATTACTTCGTTTTGACCATCCCCCCCCCCCCAAAAAAAAAAAAATAAAGATTTATAAATTGTAACAATTTAATATTTCCATTGTTTATATTATTATATAAAATAGAAAGGTTTCTTGCTTTTCATTAAGATCTAACAAACCACTTAACCGATTAGGTTCTTCATTTTATAAAGAATTACACAGGTCCCAGGATGGTTTCATTTCTATTTTAAAGTCCTAGGAAGGTTTTAGGCTATTTTACAGTCCTTGTATTAATAAGCAGAATAAAATATTTATTTTCTTAAAAGGGTGATATATATTTGGTCCATTTCAACCAGAGGGGATATTACTATGAAAGATATTCATAAAATACCTTAATTTATATGTATCCCAAGTACGTAGATAAATCTTCACAAAAAAATAACATCTAGGAGAGGGATTAAAAATCTGAAGAAAAAAACTAACATAATTTTTAATGAAAGCAATTTAGTACTGTATAAATTGAGGCTTTATATCCTCATATAAAAATAATAGGATGTATGTCTGTGTGTGTATATCGAAGGCTCTCGCTAACCGTTCAACCGATAAGGTTCTCCTTTAGTTTCTCATAGGTCCTGGGAGGGTTTATAATCATTCTTTTGGGAGGGTGAAAAAAATTACCCCACCAAAATTTTTTTTTAAAATAAAATAAAATGGGAGGATCGACTCTCCCGACTCGCTTTAATCATTTGTTCTTATATTGCTATCTATATAAAAATGTTTAATTATATGTAGGTATAGCTTTTTAACTTTTCAAAATAATACAACAAATAATGAACAGTTACCAACTATTAATCCGAATACCTTTTACTTGTCCTAATAAAAAAAAATTGGGACAAAAAACCTCTAAAAATTTTCTTATCTGTTTCATGATACATATTATAAACTGTTAATCCGTCTAAAAAACAAGGATGGTAACATCTAACAGTGGCGCTCCTGCAATTTGGAAGAATCTTACCTGAAAAAAAATATTTTCTTTTGTATTTTCTTTATTTAGTAAATTAATATAATGAAATATCAAGGATCTAAAGGGATAGGACAATGGTTGATAAATTGATGTACATCCACAGAGATTATACACAAAATTATCCCTTCTGTAGGGGTTAAAACGTTAGAACACTAAACTTAATAAACCAACCAATCAAAATTTGATAAAAGTCCCCAAAGTTGTTGAACCAACGAATAAGTAATATAAGACTTTGGGGAACAGTATAATTAAGAGTCCATTTCCTTAGAATTAAGTAAAGTAGTAAGGTTTACTAGTTTGCATGTTAAATCTTGGTAACCATTTAATTGATTGAGTTCTACATATTAGGAAAGCATAAAGGTAATAGGATGTTGTTTAGCTATTTTATTTCAATATTGAAGTCTTGTGATGGTTTTAGGCTGTTTTCCCTATCATTAGAAAGCTAGACGTACAGACAAAAAACTAATATAGAGTAGCTACGCTACTGAAAGCGTAAAGCCCAAACTCATACCCTATTTAATCTTAAAATCAGAGGTGGGACAATAGATACTAATTTATTTTTCCCCCAATTTTTTTATATTTTTATATTTATGTAGATTAAAATTTAGACACGACGTTTTTAGCACCAACATATTAAAATTCGATAAAAGTACCCAAAGTTTTAAGCCAAAGAATAAGATAACTTTGGTTACCAGTAGGGTAAGGTTAGTTGATTTTCAATCAAAAAATTGTTTTTCAAAATACCTATCTCGCCCCCAAAAGATTTAACCCTAAAGTATTTTACTTAACCAAACAACTTAGATAAGGGAGGGTGATAAAAAATATAGAAAAATAGCAGAACATGGCAGACAAAGTAGCTTATTCTGGCGCAGGTTTTAGGCTATTATCAGGAAAATAGGAGACAGCGTAAAGTTGAACCAAAAAAATGACGCCATACAATAAAGATGACAAATGAGAGGCCAGTATACACTGTAATTGACCATTAGTTAAATTTATACTGGCCTCTCATTGGTTAGTTTATCGTAGGACGTCATTTTTTGGTGCGACTTTACACTGTCTCGGAAAATAATTCAGATAATTCTTACATTATATATTTAAATTACAGTGAAAAGTGGGGTGATTGTGAGTTTTTTAGAAAAAAAAGTGTTTTAATTTTGTAGAACCATTCTTAACTACTCAAAAACTACCTAACTCAACTTTTTTGCCACTAAACAAACTCTCTCTTTATGTCTCTTTCTCCCCCACTCTCTCTCTTTCTCCCTCTCTCTCCCCCTCCCTGCCTCTCTTTCTCTCTCTCTCTCTCTCTCTCTCTTTCCCCCCACCTCTCTCTCTCTCTTTCTTTCTATTTTATCTCTCTCTAAATTAGAGTGTGTGTAAAATGGTCGTATAAAATTTGACGGTTTCCAAAAAGAATTATGTCACTGTAGTATGACAGTAGAGTATGAGGACATCACAGGCTGTAATTACACTGTCATATTAGGGTAATAAACTATTTTAGGCCCCGCCAAAAAACCTACGTGCTCGTTAAATCAATTTAGGGCTTGAAAAGTGACTTGAACATTGGTATGTGGATAGATAGATAGATGGTATGGATTGATAGATACTTTATAGATAGATTGATAGGCGGATAGATTTATAGATGGATGGGTCGATGGATGGATGGATTGATGGATGAATGAATGAATGGATGGATAGATAGATAGATTGATAGGCGGATGGATGGATGGATGGATGGATCGATGGATGGATGGATGGATGGATGGATGGATGGATGTATGGATGGATGGATGGATGGATGGATGGATGGATGGATGGATGGATGGATGGATGGATGGATGGATGGATTGTAGATTAATGGATGATAGATGGATAGATAAATAGATAGATAGATGGATAGATAGATGGATAGATAGATAGATAGAAAGATGAATTAATAGATGGATAGATAGATGGATAGGCAGATCGATAGATAGATATTGTGATCGATTGATAGATGACTTTTTAAACCAACATAAAGATAGACAGACAAACATACAATTACAGATAGATAGATACAAACAAATGTCCAATTTAATGAATTTAAAAGCCAGTTTCAAATTCTAAGACATTTGTAAACAAGAATATGATTGTACAAAAGTAGCGTTGCGTAGCAAAAATAAATCTGCTATTTTTTTCATGAAAATTAATGGTAGTAGGGATCTAAAGGGATGAGACAATGGCCGATAAATTGATGTACATCCCCAATGTCAATACACAGAATTACTCCTTCTGTAGATTACAATTTGTTGTTGTAACGTTTGGACACTTAACTTAAATAACCAACCAATGGAAATTTATGTCCCCAAAGTGGTTGAGCCAACGAATAAGAAGACGTTATTGTAAAACATTGGGGACTAATGTAATAAACAAACCATTGTCCCCTCCCTCTCTGAGTATCATCCATAATCCATAATATTTAATAAAGTTGACAAAACAGACAGATGTTTGTATTGTCGCTTCGCTACTAAAAAAGGCGTTGTCTAAAACTGTCTTGCAAAATAAACAAATATTTAGAAGACATTTTTTAACTGTTAAAAAGATAGATAGATGGATTAATAGATAAATAGATGGATAAGTAGATAAATAGATAGCTGAGTAGATATATGGATAGATAAATAGATATATGAAATTAATAGATAGATATATAGATATATATAATATAAATAAATGGATAGATAGACAGATAAATAGGTAGTTGAATAGATAAATGAGTAGATAAATTGATAGGTGAGTAGATGTATGGATAGATAGATAGATAAATGAATGGTAGATATATAAATAGATGAATAGATAGATGTTACTTCTTGGCGAAAAAGTCTTTAATGTCCCCTTATCTTAAACATAGATAGATAGATAAATAGTTAAATAAATAGATAGACAGAAAAATGTTCGTTATTTTCGCTGTGGTTGAGTTAACGTGGTAAAAAGATAAATTGCCGGGTTTCATATTCTTAGGACGATTCCTTCAGTTGTTATCTACCCTAGTATGACAGTATAATTACAGCCTAGGCTAGCCTCATACTTTACTGTCATACTACCGGCATAGAATTTCATAGAACCAGACTTTTATTTGAATAGGATGAGATACATAAATTATTGGAGGAAAAGGAAGAACGAAAAAGAGAGAAAAATAGAAAGAGAGAGAGAGAGAGAGAAAGAGAAAAAGAGAGAATAGGAAAAGAGGAAAAGGGGGAAAGAAAATATAGAAAAAAATAGAGAATAGCCAGAAGAAATGAAGAAAAAGATAGCAGAAAAAATATCTATCCATCTATTTACGCATAATCTATCTATTTATCCATCTGTCTATTTACCCATATATCTATTAATCCATCCATTTATCTATAAATCTATCCAAATACCTATCCATTTATCTAGCAATCTTACTATCTAGCCATTTATTAAATTTCAATAAAAAGCTGTAATAATTTGCTAATTGAAAATTTGATGGAAAAAAAACGATGATTATTATCTCCAAGAAAATTTCAAATCCCTGTCAAAAAATGGTGTCGTTATTATGTCTACATAATTTGTAGTTATAATGTACTTAGACTGTCGATATGTCAATCGAAGCTGCTTAATAAAAAATGACCTTATACAATACAAATGACCAATGATAGGCCAGTATGCATTGTAATTGACCAATGATATAATGTATACTGGCCTATCATTGGTCATTTGTATTGAATGGCGTCATTAAGTATTAGGCACTATAAGCTGCTTCATTTAAGCCATATAAGCCATGCTGTCGACGTACTTATTGCCAAAAATTGTTTCCAAAAGACCATGTCGATGTATTATCAGCAAAGACTACTTTTTATAATAGCCATATAGTCCACATAAAATTACAAACAAACAAATTAATCCCCCCTCCCCCTCCATTTGCTGCTGTAATAACATTTTGAAACGATGGAAATTGCCATGTGTGACGTCATAAAAATAGTCTTTTAGCAATATCTTTTTAAGGGGTTTTCTTTCCCATTTCTCCTCTCATTCTTCCTTTTTAGATGTATTTTATGAAGACACTTTCCAGCGCTTCGAACAATTTAGCTGTTAACAACTTTTACTGGCACGTTGAAACACTTCTATAATGATATCGGAAGTTTTCTATATTCACAAATTAAAAAGTGCTGCAATAAAAAAGTCTATCAAATTTTTGTTTTTTTTTCTTCTATTTCTTACTCTTTGACTCCTTATCTACTTTAACTTTCTGTTATTTTTGGAAAAATATTTTTCCCTCTTTTTCTCTACTTTTCTCTATTTTTTCTCTCTTTTTTCTCTCTTCCTGTCTCACACTTACTCTCTCTCTCTGTCTTTCTATCTGTCTATCTGAGTTGTCTGTCTCTGTCTGTCTGTCTGTCTGTCTCTCTCTCTCTCTCTCTCTCTCTCTCTCTCTCTGTCTGTCTGTCTGTCTGTCTGTCTCTCTCTCTCTCTCTCTCTCTCTCTCTCTCTCTCTCTCTCTCTCTCTCTTTCTCTTTCTCTCTCTCTTCCTCTCTCACACTATCTCCCTCTATCTATCTATTTTATTGAAAATTTTGGAAGGGCTATTTAGTGGCAAAACTTTTAAAATTCTCTCGTGATTGATTTTTTTTTCAATCTTACTTCCCTCTCAATACCCTCTCCCCTCTAAATATTGTGTGTGTGTGTGTGTTTATGTGTGTGTGTGTGTGTGAATGTGTATGTGTGTGTGTTGTTTGTGTGTACAAACAGTGGCAAGTGTTCAAAAAAAAGGGCAGAGTTTAAAATTGAAAGGATAAGCTTTCATTAAAACATTAGCCTTTTCGAAATTAAAACAGATTTTGGGGCAGCGAAAAGTATCATATGTGACGTCATAAAAATATGTCTAAAAAGGAAGGATGAGAGGAGAAGTGGGAAAGAAACACACTAGAAAAGATATGTATTAAAGATATATTTTTATGACGTCACACAAGATTTCTATTAATTTAATTTTAAAAAATTTAAAAATACTCCTAAATGTATAAAAATACAAATCTAATCTTACACTTTAAATACTGCATAGAACGTCTGGAAATTATTTTATAAGACAGGCATATATTTAAACTTTTTGGAGACCACTGCTTTAGAGATCCTTGGGGTCATACACACATTGTATATACCTTTAGCATCAGTCCATCTTTAATTGATTATTTAATGATGTAGCTTAATTTTTCTGTTCTTTAATCTTTGTCTATGTGTATGTGTGAATGTTTTTGTTAAAATGTTGAAATTGAAATTGAATTTATGTCAAATATCTATCAATCTATCTATCCATATACACATCTATTTATACATCTATCTATTTTTCATATTTATATATTATTAAATCTATCTATTTTTCATATTTATATATTATTAAATCTATCTATCTCTCTATCTATCTATCCTTCTATCCCTAAATAAACCTATCTATCTATCTTTTTATTTAAAATATTGAAATTGAAATTGAAGTTCTGTCAACGATATGAATGTCTTTGCAGAGTTAGGGAATATAATTCTTATAAATAAATTATGAAACCTGGTAGACAAACATTTTCCAATGATTTTAAACAATATTACCCCTTTTGTAGGTTTAATTATCAGTTGAAAAGTTTGGAACCAATAAATCAAAATTTAATAACAGTATCCAAAGTTTTTGAGCCAACGATTAAGATAACTTAGTTATAAAACTTTGGGTACCCCTGAAATTTACAGTTTAAAGTCCCCTTCTTTCTTATTTATTGGAGGATTTTGAAAATATTTAGCATCCAATGCCCTATTCCTGAATTTCTGATTTTAAGAATTATTTCCCCTTTGAAAAGAGGTTTTCGGCAGTTTCCCTTAAAGTGCATTATCGAGCATCGAACCCCCTTATTTTAAACAAATTAAAATTAAGGAGAAGGGGGATAATGTTGAGACAGCGTAAAGTGGCACAAAAAAATGACGTCATACGATAAAATAACCAATGAGAGGCCAGTATAAATCTTATTTTTTGTCAATTACAGTGTATAATGGCCACTCATTGGTTATTTTATCGTATGACGTCATTTTTTTGGTGCCACTTTACGCTGTCTCGTAAATGTTTGTTGGTATTTTGATTACTTTAGATCAGGTTAGGTTAGGTTATATTGTGTACTGGGTAGCCCCGCAGTGGTTAGGCAAGGGGAAAAAATACCCTTATTTCATTGATAAGTCGGGGGAGGGGTTTCAGTGCTCTAATGGTACTTTAAGGGAAAGCACACAGTTTTCTTTATTGAAAGAGTGAAGAAAATTTTAGGATATATCCATTTATTCATCTATCTATCTATGAACGACTATTTATCTATCTATCCTGTTAGATGCTCAGGAGAATCTACACAACAAATTTCAGCCGACTATCTTTAATATTATCCAAGAAAAAAAAAATTACGACGGAGAAAACACTTTCAAAATTTCAACATCTATCTTAAATAACATCCGAGAAAATCACGTTTTCATACAGGTTAATAATATCAAAGAGTAGCTTTGCTACTAAAAATCAATCTTTCAACAGCTTATTCAAAAAATGTGTCAAATTTTAATCAATTTATGATTAATTTGCTTTTTAAAGCTGTTTTATGTTACATTTCATTTTAGAAAAAAATCTAATTTATTTTTTTAACTGTTTTTGTTTTAACAAGTACACTTATGTTACAAGGAAAGTGTTTTATAATAAGGGATCTAAAGAGATAAGACAATGGACGGTAAATAGATATACATCCCCAATGATGATAAACATAACAATCCCTGAAGTAGATTAAAGATATCGGTTAAAAAGTTTGAACACTGTAAGTTTAAACCAAACTATCAAAAAAATATTCAAAGTACCCAAAGTTTTAAAGCCAACTTTAGGTACCAGTGGAATTTACAGTACAATGTACTTCCCCCCCCCCCTTCCTTAAAAATAAACTAATCATTAAGTATTTTTTTCCTATTAAAAACAGCAATTATCATTTCACCAAAAAATACAAAAATCAGAACTTTAAGGACATTTATTCTTAAATTAATTTACATTACCTTCTTTCCCCCCAATTATAATAAACCAATTTTCCTATGCCTATATCCCTAATATAAATATGTAAAAGGACCAATTAAATCAATTAATACGAAATAAATCAATAAAAAAATTGGGTAAAAAAGAATAATTAAATAAATTTTTTCTTGGGAGGGATGGGTTATTGGACTGTAAGTTGTACTGGTACCCGAAGTTTTCTAAATCGTAGCATTCAAAACTTTGAGGTTTTTGGTTCAAAACAGAAATGTCAAAACTTATTAACAAATGATTTAATTCTAAAAAAAGGGGTAATATTGTATCTCATAATTTTGCAGCCATTATCTTATCCCTTAAGAATCCTGATTTTTACCAATAAAGAAAAAACATATTAATTTACAAGAAAAGTGTATACTTAAGTGTTTTTTTTCCAAAGGTACTTGTTATTGAAGGCTTTTTAGAAGTAATAGCGAAGCTACTCTAAAGACCATATTCATAGGCATATCCTTCAGTCATTTGGTATGTAATTTGGATACTTTTATCTGAAAAAAAAGTTTTGCCTCTAAATCATTGTGTTATGAAAACAATGGAATAATAGATTATTTTTAAAAAATAATTTGAATTCATAATTTAACAATTTTTAAGCTTTTTATGATTTTTTTGGCAGAAGCGATGAAAAGTTTCATGTGTGACGTCATAAAAAAACGTCTATTATCCATCTCTTTTTGTAGGGGTTTCCTTTCCCACTTTTCCTCTTAACCCTCCTTTTCAGATATAAATTTATGACGTCACACATGACATTTTTCATTGCTTTCTTTGGACATATCTATACTTGTTACCACTGCTAAATAAACAAGTTAATGTCTCTAATTAAGTTCTATAGGTGTGCAATTACTTCCCCATAGTGTTTCATATTTCAGGGATCTTAAGGGATAAGACAAGTAACGATGAATTGATGTAAAATTACCCCTCTTGTTGGTAAAAATGTAGAAACACTGAAGGTTTGAACCAACCAATCAAAATTTGATAAATTACCAAGTTTTAAAGCCAATTTGAGAATATTTTTATAAAATTTTGGGTGCCAGAATAATTTACAGTCTAGTATACCTTCTCTCCCTGAAATAAATCCTAAAAGACACAATATACAAAAAAAAATTTATTGTTAAAAATAATGATTAAAGGGCAGATGTACTGTTGTAATAATACGCGCTTCTGATGGTATGATAATGTGGAAGTGAATACACACCAACTTTTTTACAATTAGAAAAACAGAAATCACCAGGGTTTAATAGAAAAGTAAAAAAAGGTAACAAGAACCAAAAAACTTATAGTTGATAAAAAAACGTTTAGAAGCAATTTCAAATAATCTTTAATTGTAAGAAATTGTATAAGTATTTCAAAGGTCTCATATCGTCTACAAGTTGTTAAACAAAAGAGGTTATGGTTGATAATGGCCAATAAATTGATGTACATCCCAAATAATGATACACAAAATTACCCCTTCTGTAAATTACAAATTGTAGTTGAAACGTTTGGACACTTAACTAATTAATCCAACCAATCAAAATTCATTTAAAGCCCCTATTGATGTTAAGCCAACGAATAAGAAAACGTTACTATAAAACTTTGGGGACTATTGTAATAAACAGCATATTGTTTCCTCTGTCTTTAGTAAAAATAGATTTTTAATTACACCAATTTTTCAACAAATTTAAGTATACTATTATTCTAATTAATTATTGTTCATAAATAATTCCATTAAATGTCATTTTTTCAATAAAAATAAACGAAACAATGGTAAATTAGGTAAATACGCTTGTAGAAGCGAAGCGGCTCTATAATTAAATTAACATAATACTAAAGTCAGTTTTTTGGCACGATCTTTGTTAAGAAGTCCTAAAAGTTAAAGGTTATTAGGAGTTGCACCTGTTTTTGGGGCCAAATAACTCACCCAAGCAAGATCCTTCAGAACACACAGACAGACAAACTGTTACTATTTCATACGGATAATGACTGCAATTGTGTATCGACACAAAACAATCAATTTAGACAGAGATTAACGTCATACGCCTGACATATACACATCCTTGGTACTTGTTAGAATGACTTGAAAACAAATATTTGCCGTGTATTAACTTCCGCATATTATCACAATCGCATAGTGTTTATATTCGCAAGACACAATAGCAAATAAATCAAAAATGATTTTTAAAAACAGTGAAGCAAAAGGAAAAGGGGTAGTTCTTCAGGGATATAAAGGGAAAAGACAATGGCTGATAAATTGAGTTACATCCCTAATAATGATACACAAAATTACCCCTTCTATAGCGTAAAATTAGTGGTTGAAACATTTAAATACTAAACTTAATAAACTAACCTATCTATTTGATTATGTTATACATATGCGGAAGTGAATATACACTCGCTTGAAAATATATATTTATGTCTTGTTATCTATACATATGTCAAATGAACAATATTTGACATTCCAAATTTTATCATTTTGTCCATTTTAGAATTCTATTAAATAAAGTGTCCACACAGAGAAAAGTTCCTTCTTTCAAAGTACATGACATGAAACATATTCAAAGCAGTATTTTTTTATATAATATGTATTAATTTGTAAAACTGCAAATAATAAATATGACCTATTTTTGTCTATTTAAAGATTCCCTTTAAACACCTCCCCCTTTTTATATAAAGATGCTAATTCCCCCCCAACCCCAAGAGGATATAGGCAGTAAAAAAACCCCGCAGGGGGCACAATTTTCTAACACTTCTTTCTCATTTAGTCTTTAAAAAGGATTCAAAATGCATGGACATATATCTTTTTAACTCTTATTTTATACATCTTAATTGGAACTGATGATCTATTTTTATAGAGAAACATATGTATTCCGCCAATAAATAGTTAAAAAATTAAATGTGTTTATACATATAATAATTATTAAATAAAGTAGTATGTTTTTTGTTTGTCTATTAAAATCTGACCACTGAACAGATTGAGTTCTCCAATTTAAGGAATATTACATAGGTCCTAGGATAGTTTTTGAAATTTTAAGTCTTTATATGGTTTTAGATTATTTTTCGGCCACCTTCCTCTTTCTTAGAATGCAGAGATGCATAAAATGTATTATTGAATTTTTCTGCAGTTAATAAGAATAGAGATGAATTTGTTTGAGAAAATTCCACAGACTACAAAGCATCTACTCTACATATCGCATTGTCCGCCTTTCTGTGCGGTGTATTTACCTACTTAATATAATTAGCAACAACTCTATAATTTACTTAATCAGTACGTCTGAAATATACAAATAATTAGTTACAAGTATTGGTCTTCAATTTTGAATGTATGTCTTTGAAACAACAAAACAATTATAAAATGAATTGTTTCTTTACATTCTCCAAAAACAACGAAAAATCTATCATAGGAAATATTTTAAAATAAAAAGGTATAAAGGCAGGGGGCAATGGACTGCAAATTATACTGGTATCCAAAGTTTTAAAAACATATTGTCTCAATTTTTTGCATAAAAACTTTGGGTACTTAAATCCACTTATTTTCAGAACAATTGGCTCCGCCAACCACTATTTGTAATCTAGAGAAGGGTTAATTTTGTGTAATAACATTGGGTATGTACGTCAATTTATCGGCCATTGTCTTATCCCTTTCGATCCCTGACATACTCTGCTGTTTTCTAAGATAATGTTTTAGTTTAAAAAAAAAGATAAGTATCGGCTTTATACAAATGTCAGTTAGAAAATGTTACTTGTTAAAAAACAAAAGAAAAAACAAGGATGATTACGTCCTCAATATAACCCAACCCACTGAGGAAGGTCGGGGGAGGTCAGGAAAATGGCATTAAACCACTCTAACACATCACGGAAGAGTATGATCCATTCAGACCTGCAATTTCCAAGATCTTAAGTTTAAAAAATTCTTACTACTTACTATGTGAGATTTGGAATATTTTTCATCCATTTTAAAATTAAATTACACTATTCTTAGACCTAAAGTATATATTTAAATTAAACATTCAATCTTAATTCATTTTATCTCTTGTAGATTTATTAAAGTGTAAATTTTTCTAGTATTTTAAAACTAGTTAAATATTAAGGTTAAGAGTGACAAAAAGAACGACTGTGCACACCACTAATTCAAAGAGCAGCTCCGCTACTAAAAAAATATCCCTTCGTTATATTTTTTCTTCAAATTTTTCTTTGTATTATTAGCAAATAGATGTTTTAAAGATAAGATTGTAAAAGCGAAGCTTTTCATAATTTAGGATCTATACGTCGTTTTATTATTTTTTTGCTTTACTATATACCATTACGTTTCAAAATCTCAGTGTCAAAATTTTGTAGTTTTAAATCCTTAAATTACTCTATATTTGTTTTAAATTTTAAAATGTCCTCTTTAAAATTTTGTATAATAAATAGCCATGTCGTTTATTTTCTCTCTCTCTTTTTCTCTTTATCTCCTCCTCTCTCTCTATTTCTCTGTCTTCTTCCCTTTCTCTTTCTCTCTCTCTCTCTCTTTGTAAAAATCGATCCATCTATCTCTCAAATCTATCTATCTATCTAATATTTTGTTCTCTCTCTCTCTCTATTTCTTTATCTCTTTCTCCGTATATATATTTATCTGTCATAGAATATTTTTCTCTACTTTTATTCTCTCTTTTTATCCTCTCTATCTCTTTTATCATTCTCCATCTACATATTTATTTATCTGCCAATCTTTCTATCTCTCTCTCACTCTCTCTCTCTCTCTCTCTCTCTCTCTCTCTCTCTCTCTCTCTCTCTCTCTCTCTCTCTCTCTCTCTCTCTCTCTCTCTCTCACTTTCTCCTATCTCCTTTCTTCTCTATCTCTCCGACACTCTGTTTGTTTTAAGTTTTTCATGCTTTGAAAAATTCATATTTTAATGAGCTATGAAGCTAACTAAATTTAAATATGTCCAAAGGGGGAGGGAGGGGACATTGGACTGAAAATTTCACTAGTCCCCAATACAATTACACACTCCCTAGTTCGTTGGCTTTAATACTATGGGCACTTTGTATACTATTTTTAATGTGCTATTAAGCTAACTAAATTTAAATATGTCCAGAGGGGGAGGGAGAGGACATTGTACTGAAAATTTCACTGGCAACCAAAACACACTCCCTTATTCGTTGGCTTTAATACTTTGGGCACTTTGTATTCTATTTTTAATGTGCTATTAAGCTAACAAACTTAAATATGTCCAAAGGGGGAGGGAGGGGACATTGGACTGAAATTTTCACTGGTAACCAAAACACACTCCCTTATTCGTTGGCTTTAATACTTTGGGCATAATTTGTATTCTATTTTTAATGTGCTAAGCTAACAAATTTAAATATGTCCAAAGGGGGAGGGAGGGGACATTGTACTGAATATTTCACCGGTACCCAAAACACACTCACTTATTCGTTGGCTTTAATACTTTGTGCACTTTGTATTCTATTTTTAATGTGCTATTAAGCTAACAAATTTAAATATGTCCAAAGGGGGAGGGAGGGGACATTGGACTGAAAATTTAAAAATATCCAGAGAGGGAGAGAGGGGACATTGTACTGAAAATTATTCTGGTACCCAAAGCTTTAAATTCTATTATTAATATTGTTATATTGGTTAAAAAAAAAAATTTATTTTTTCTATTTTCTCTTTTTACAAAAAAAAACATTTAATCTTTAAATTTAAAAAAAGAAAATTTAAAAAGGTCAAACACACATCATTAACATTAATTTTTCATGTTCAAAAATTCCTTAAAATACAAAACCTTACCTCTTTTTAGATAATTTTAATCAAATTCACTTTAAAATAACTTTTGCTTTATCTTTCACTTATGATTTTTGTGTTATACACTTAATTTTATAATTTCTAAAACATAACTATCTTGTTGAATAACTTTAATATGTTTAACTATTTTAAACTAATTTTGCACAATTTTTTAAAGAGTTAAATATACTCTTTGTGTCACAAAGGCTCAATAGAAACTAAAGAAAATTTGACGGAGATAAAATGAGTTATTCTGTACTGACCCGTGCCTGCTTGCTCTGTAGGATAAACTTGTTGTACTGTCACGGCAACTACTTACGCAGAATTGCAGCAGAAATGTCGTATTGTCACGGCAACTCCTTGGTCTAGCTTGCCTGTGCTTACTGTACTGTCACGGCACATAATCGCCGGTGTAATTTTGTACCGTCCCGGCGCATCATCGCCCGCAGCTATTTAGAGAAAACCATCGGGGATTTGAATATTCGGTGCTTGCTTACATGTGAAGACCGGAGCACCGAAACCCCCCCCCCCCCCGCTTAGTTTTGACAAAAATCAAAAATAAGGGGGGGGTAGTTTTTTAATGTCTGGAAAACGGCAAGGAGGAAAAAAGCACCGCAAGGCAAAGAATTAACCCCCCCCTTAATTTTGAAGAAAATCAAAAATAAGGGGGGGGTAGTTTTTTCACGCCAGAAAGTTGAGTGAGGTAAATCAAGAAAATCCAGTATACCAGAGGGGAAACATTATTACAGGGATATTCATGTTTTGGGGCATAATTTCCTTATTTATTGACTTTGGCCAGTAAAAGGTTTTAATTTTGCGCAAAAAGCACCGCAAGGCAAAGAATTAACCCCCCCCTTAATTTTGAAGAAAATCAAAAATAAGGGGGGGGTAGTTTTTTCACTGTACAACACGCCAGAAAGTTGAGTGAGGTAAATCAAGAAAACTACCCCCCCCCCTTATTTTTGATTTTCTTCAAAATTAAGGGGGGGGTTAATTCTTTGCCTTGCGGTGCTTTTTGCCTCCTTGCCGTTTTCCAGACATTAAAAAACTACCCCCCCCTTATTTTTGATTTTTGTCAAAACTAAGCGGGGAGGGGGGGGGGTTTTCGGTGCTCCAGTCTACCACATGTAAGCAAGTACCGAATATTCCCCTTTCTCTACCAATCAACTATATCATATCTATCTATCCTAACTGGCTATCTATCTATCCATTTTCTATCCCCCTGGATGTCTCTGCGTATTCTTTCTAAACCCATTTACTGGTTGAACAAACTCCTATTTTTGGTCGAGCTTGTTAGTCATGTTCTATACTCAAAGACAGGGAAATTGCATCTCAAGAAAAAAGCTTACATTTTGATATTTTTTTAAATGCTTAAAAGTTGAAAGCAAAAGATAGTTCTGATCAAATTGTCCTATCGGTTTCAAACTTAGCATTATAATTTCTGTAAAACTAGGTACAATAGCGTAGCAACTCTATAATCATTACCATAAAGTCAGTATGTCCATCCTGGACAAAATAAGTGTTTAGCTATATCTATACAGTTTCAATATGACATATATTATCCAATTCATTTGATTCTTGGAATATTGATCCTCATAACGATTAGGTATGATTTTAAAGGCAAAGCAATATTAGTTAACGATCGTTTGTCAGACTTTATGATCCGAGCTTGATCTTTAAAGCGTTTTTATGGTGCACTGAATCGGGGCGATTCAGAGGTGAACCGTAGGTGCGCTGATGGTGAGCCACAGTGCACCTATAAAACATTGATTTTTAAAAGATTTTCGGCGTGGTGTTGTTAAATCGCTTGCGACACTCAATAAAATATCAATCCGCGCCAGTATAACTTTATTACTAAAGCCGTGTCAGTAAGGTATTTTATATAAAATGCCATGTCAGTATGGTATTTTATATAAAACATTAACATATAATTTATTTTTAAAATAACTATAAAAATGTTTTCATGAAAGTTTTGCAATAAAATATTAAAGTAATTAAAAAAAAAATTTATTTATTAAATAAATCACCCCGATTTGGCGCGGCAATGCCACTCGGTGAGTGGCATTGCCGCGCCAGTACCGCGCCACTGGCCGCGCCAAATCGCCCATGCAAATTCGATTTAAAGATTGGTTTTAATAATTTGATGGTGCGCTGAATGAATCGCCCCGGTTTAGATCACCTATAAACAATTTAAAGATCAAGCTCTGTTGAGATTCACTTTTATGGATGTTGTCATCCTTGTTATTTTATGATTACTAGTTTCTACTTCTGTATCTTACCCAGGGTTGATGGACTATAAATTACACTGGTGTCTGGTACCTAATGATTTATAACAGCATTAGCTCATTTGTTGGCTCAAAAACTCTGAAATCTTTTATTGAGTTTTGATTATTTGATTCCATACTAAAAGTGTTTAATGTTTAAACTAATGAATTTAATCTACAGAAGGGGTAATTTTGTTTATTTTTATTTCTAATGGGTATGTACACCAATTTATCGTACATTGTCTTTTCCCTTTAGATTCCTGATCATTACAAACTAAATCTTTGTCTGCCCAGTTCTACTATTTTGTTTCCAGAGAGAGAAAGGACATAGGGCTGTTTATTACACTAGTCCGCTTAGTAACGTTTTCTTATTCGTTAGCTTAACCACTTTAGGGACTGTAGTAAATTTTGATTGGTTTATTCATTAAGTTGAGTGTTCAAACGCTTCAGCCACAAATTTTGATCTACAGAAGGGGTAATTTATTTATTACTAATGGGTACGTACATCAATTTATCGTTCATTATCTTATCCCAGATCGACTATTTCTTTTTTTATAAAAATTATCCCCTCTCCCGATTTGTCATACTTCGGCAGAAAAAAGGGAGGAGAAAAAAATAGAGAAAAGGGAGGGAAATAGTGAGAAAGGGAAGGGGATAACATGTGTTAAATTTAAGAAAATGTATGGAGAGGAGGGGGGGATATTTAGCCCCATAGAAAAAATAGTTATGGCTATAAAAATGTCGCCTAAATTTCCCCCTCCCCTCTATATTCTCAATTCTAAATATATTTTACTTCCTCTCAGTAGCGAAGCTACTCTCCAGTAGTATCTAGGGTCAGTACGTCCGTAAAATATACATATAATAGTTTTAGGCATGTTAGAAACGTCCTCTTGATTACAAACCTTGATGAAATGATATATGCAACACTATGATGCAATATTTGAAAGCAACTCTATAATTTACAGAAAGTCTGTACGTCCAATTTAGCATTATTAAACTATAGTCTGATATGTTGTTGAGCTTCGCTACACTAAAGATGTTGTTATCCTTGTTGTCTCTTCATCTCTCTACTAAAGAGCCATTTATAACCTAACCCAAACAAGAATGACAACATCAATAAAATGAGAGCTTTAAAAAATCAGAATATTATTTAGAATGTTCAAATTTTGTGTTTTATACATACAATTACAAACATACTTACATTTTAAGACTTGATTATTGAGATGCTTTGCTCATGTCATAATTCTTGATCTTTTTAGGAATCACCACTCCAAAAACAATGCTATTGAAATAATAAAGAAACTAACAAATGAAATATGTTGATAAAATGGACGTATAGACTTTTTTTGAAAGTATTATAGAGTTGTTGCGCTTTCCAAATTTTACCTTATTTTTACAAGAATCATCTTGCAAGAATAGATAGGAAGATTCTGACATACCTTAACCATATATCAGAGGTATTCCTGCATGAAGAACGTACGGACGAACAGACCCAAAATGTAGAAAACCTTTGCCATCAGTAAAATGGGTCCCCCATATGTTTTGACAAATTAAATGGGATAGATACAAATTTTGAGAGTATAGAAGAGATGGAGGGGGGGGGGAGAGAGACAGAGAGACAGAGAGAGAGGGAGAGAAAGAGAGAGACAGAGAGATAGGGAGGGAAAGAGAAAGAGAGAGACAGACAGAGAGAGAGAAAGAGACAGAGAATGAGAGAGAGAGAGAGAGAGAGAGAGAGAGAGAGAGAGAGAGAGAGAGTAGAAAGAGTGAGAGAAAGCTCATAAAATGATTTTTGAAAAATGAGAGGGACAGAAAAAGGGAGAGAGAGAGAGAACGAAAGCTCATAAATGATTTTTTTTATAATGTGAGAGAGAGTGAGAGAGAGAGAGAGAGAGAGAGAGAGAGAGAGAGAGAGAGAGAAAGAGAGAGAGTGAGAGAGAGAGAGAAATAGAGAGACAGATAAGGTCATAAAATGATTTTTGGAATAATGAGAGAGAGAGGAAGGTGAAAAAGGAAGGTCTGAAAATTAGTTTGAATAATGATGGTTTGACAAGTTCAAACGAGCGAGCAAGAAATTAGTAAAATTTAAAATGAACAAGGATGACAGCATCCATAAAAACAAAGCTCTATAAATGTAGTACAAACGAACAATAACATTTGTAGAGTGACAGAACTAAAAAATCTGAACATAATTGTATAAATATCGAATCAAAATTGTTAGTAAATTTTTTTAAAAAACTGCTTCTTACGTCTTTAGAACTTGATTATAGAGATTTTTATGCTTATAACATTGTAATTTGTTGTCAAAGGAATCAGTATTCCAAAAATCAGATCAATCGGTTAACTTTATCACATAAAAATTTGTTGTTAAAAAATTTAAAAATTAACATGATTAAAATGGACGTAGGGACATTCTGGTAACGATTATAGAGTTGCTACGCTTTCTAAACCGTACCTAACTACTACAAAAATCACCTTGCTAAATTTGAAATCTATAGGATAATTCTAACATACCTAAATTAACGAAAAAAGCTATCCGTTCCAGACGGAAGGACGAACGAACGGACCGACCCTAATTATAGAAAAGTTTCGCCTTTAAAAAGGGGGAAAGGAAAAAAGACATAAAGCTGAAAAAGTGATTTTTTTTGGCAAAATAGTCACAGTTTAATGTTTTTATAATGAGAGATTATGAGAAAAATGTAAAATCAAAGCCTTTAAAGCATATTTTGACACTTTCAGAAGGAAAAAAGGCAGATACATGTAGAGAGATAGAAAGAGAATAATGAAGATTAGAGGGTGAAAATATTGTTTTATGGAAATGGGTCCACTGGATAATCAATACACATAGAGCAGATAAACTGCTTCAGAAATTCGCAAACAACCTAGGGCAATTTAAGATGACAGTAATAGGGAAAATATACTATAATTAAATTTCAATCATTTTTAACTCGTGGCTCGCATAATTTTTTAATAAAATAAAACATTTACTTTAATAAAACTGAATTAAACGTTTTATCTAAATTTTATCTAAATTAATTTAAACAATATATATTTAAACAACCCAGATATTACAAATTATTTCATATCAATTATAATAAATTGTAAGCCCTAGCGGTGTAAAGTATTACTAAATTATATTACTATAGCCTGTTTTTGTTTTTACCATTTAAACAATAGAAACATTATACTTGAGTTTAAGTATGCCAGTTTTTAATAAAATCTTTACCCTTAGAGGTCTCTAATGGTACTAAGGGAAAAATAAGGGATGGGGGAGGCAGTCGGTAGAAGTCGACCCCAAACTTTCAATTTTTAAAAGTAAATTTTAAAAAAAGTTAATAATGGAAGAATCTCTTCTAGAGTCGATTTCTTGTGAAAGTGGTGGTATACTCCCAGAAAATGGTTGAAAACCTTCTCAGGAAGCTTCACTATATTGGTTAGACTATTAGCGAGATCCTAAGCCACACTCACACTGACTGACACACATATACACAGACAACCTGTTACAAAGTAGAAAGGTGTCTGTTCTTGTGTCTAGGTGGATTGAGCTAAAGATCTCCGTGAATAATTGTTCTCTACTATTCAGGGAATAATGCTTACCTGTCATATGCAGGATTTATGCTATCTTCTTGGGGTGTAATAACCTCCCTCCCCCCCCCCTAAAAAAAAGGACCATAAACAACTTTAGTAATTGTAAAAGTGCAAAGAATTTAGTCAGGGGTGTCCAAGCTTTTTATTTTGGGGGGGGTAAAATGGCGCGCGAAGCGCGCCGCAAATTTTTTTTACCCCCCCCAAAATTTTTACCCCGGGGGTAAAATTTGCTTGGGGGGGGGGGGTAATAAATCTGTTGGCAGGGGTAAAATTTGTTTACCCCCCCCAAAATTTACCCCCGGGGTAAAATTTTTTGGGGGGGTAATTTAAATTTTATCAAAAATTTAGTATTAAAAATGCGCGCGAAGCGCGCAAAAATTTTGTTTGTTAGAGATTTTCTATTTTGGGGGGAGTATTTACCCCCCCAAAATTGTTTGGGGGGGTAAATACCCCCTCCTAAAAGGTTGGGGGTGCCTACGGCACCCCCAGGGTGGGGGTAAATTTTAAATGGGGGGGGTTAAATGAAAAAAATTTTGGGGGTGCCTACGTCACCCCCAAATTCGTTTGGGGGGGGTAATCGCCCCATTACCCCCCCCCCCTTAGACGCCTATGAATTTAGTCACATTGTCATGCCCCTCAAATCAAATATCTGAAAGAAAAGAAAAAAGTATTCTAGTACTCGTATATTCAATAATTTTAAGTTTATTTGTTTAAAAACTAAACCATTAATAAAAACAAACACTTTTGAGGGATAGAAGACAGTGGGGGCTATCTTAATCCTTACCCCTTTTATTCTGAAAATTTGTAAAAGGTGAAAAGAGATAGAGCATTAGTGAAAGTGAGATAGGAAGAGAAAGATAGAGAAGAGAGAAGAATAGTTAGATAGAGAAAGAAAGAGAGAGAGAGAGAGAGAGAGAGAAAGAGAGAGAGAGAGAGAGAGAGAGAGAGAGAGAGAAAGAGAGAAAGAGAGAAAGAGAGAGAGAGAGAGAGAATAGATAGATATAGAATAAAAGAGAGAGAAAGAGAGAGAGAGAGAGAATGATAGATAGATAGAGAGTGAAAGAGAGAGAGAGAGAGAATGATAGATAGATAGAGAGTGAAAGAGAGAGAGAGAGAGAATGATAGATAGATAGAGAGTGAAAGAGAGAGATAGAGATAGAATGAGAGAGAGAGAGAGAGAATTGAGAGAGAGAGAGAAAGAGAGAGAGAAAAAGAGAGAGAGAGAGAGAGAGAGAGAGAGAGAGAGAAAGAGAGAGAAAGAGAGGAAGATGAGACAGAGAAAGAAAGATAGAGTGTTCTCCCACAAAGTACTGTCGAGCAATTAAACCCCCTCCCCCCTTTTAAAAAACAATAGATTATTCATAATTAAAAGGAGAAAAGGTTTTTTCCATTTATAATTGCAGGACTACACAGTATCTAATTTAACCTAACCTGACCTGACCTACAGAAATGCAAAATCACAAAAACTCACACCCCCCCCCCCCTCTTCTTATTTTCAATTATCAACTTAAACAAGGTAGGGGAGAGGGGATCCTTGCTCTACTAGAAACTTTAAGTGAAATTACTAAAAAGAAAAAGAAAAAGAAAGATGTTTTAAAGAGAGAAAGCGTAATGTAGAGAAAAAGGAGAGGAAAAAAGAAAAATTAGGAAATAAAATTTACACAAATTAAAATAACATATAAAATCTTATAAAATATGTAATAACATATAGTTATTGATAAATAGGAATAACAAAATATTATAATTTTGAATCCTAAAGATATTTTATTTCAGTAGTATAACAGTAGAGTATAAGGCTAGCATGGGCTTTAATTTTAATGTCATAGTAGGGTAGTAAATAACTATAGAACTGGCGTATAATGAGCCAACAAAAGAAAATAATTTAAAAGAGATCGATATGGAAATAACAATAAAAAGGAGATAAAAAGGGGATAAAAAGAAGATTAGGGGAAGGTTTTAGACAAATAGGATGTATGTATGTGTGTGTATGTATGAAAAGGGAAATGTGATAAAATGCAGGGATCTTAAGGGATAAGACAATGGACGATAATTATGTACATCACTAATCATAGGCGTCCAAGGGGGGGGGTAATGGGCCATTTGGCACCCCCAAAATTTTGTGAACAATACCCCCCCCCCCAAAAAAAAAATTACCCCTACCTAGGGGGTGCCGAAGGCACCCCCAACGATTTTGGGGGGGGTATTTACCCCCCCCCAAACCATTTTGGGGGGGGTATTTACCCCCCCCCCAAAAAATAAATGTTCTTTAAAAAAAAATTTTTGGGGGGGGTATTTACCCCCCCAGAATTGAATGTTCTTTTAAAAAAATTTTACTGATAGTTTATTTTAGGATAGGTTATATTGGTTTAGGTGATTGCCCCACATGGTTAAGCAATTGGCCCCCCGCAGGGGCTAGAAATAGGAGAGAAGCTTGTGTGAAAAAAACGAAGAAACGCCCCTTAAAGAGCGTTGCCACAAAAGGGACTATACCCCAATATAGTCCAACCAGTTAAAACAGTTCTTAACCATGATAACAAAAAATTTAATAGTTTGATCATGTTTTATTTGCTTGGGCCTTTATAAGGGCTAAAACCATCCCGGGGATCTATGATGTAATTGTAAAGCACTGAAGATTCCATAAAATAGATACCTAACTAAATTAAATATTTCATTAAATAATGAAAAAGAATTTCTATAGGCGATTTCTTTTGGGAGGATGTCAGGGTGTCTCAAAACTAGTTATAAAACTTACCAGGACCTATAAGACGCTTCACTTTAAAGTATAATCATATTGGTTCATTGGTTAGTGAGTTAATTATTGTATTTTTATGTTCTAAAGAATGAGATACTACTATATATTTGAATAGTAGTGGGGTCCTTAGCATCTAAGAACTCGTGTTTACTAAAGGGTAAAAAGGGAGGAGAAAAATAGCCTAAAACCACTCAAAGGATTGACCTATAATAGTGTGGAACCATCATGGGATCTATGTGAAGCTTTCCTAAAAAGGAGAACTCAGTATTAAAAGTAATGAAATCTGAAGCTATAGTCAAATAAACCTTACTTACTACTTTATGTTATAGGATAGTACTTATTAACTTAATAGATTAGGTAGGTGCTTTTTTTATATAATTAAATTACCCCCCCCAAAAATTTTACCCCCGGGGTAAATTAGTTTGGGGGGGGTAATTACCCCCCCCAACAGATTTTGGGGGAGTATTTACCCCCACCAACAGACTTTAGGGGGGGTAATTACCCTCCCCAATCAAATTTTACCCCCGGGGTAAAAATTTTGGGGGGGGTAAAAAAAATTTCGGCGCGCTTCGCGCGCCATTTTACCCCCCCCAAACACGAATTACCCCCCCCCTAAAATTTTTTACCCCCCCCAAAAAAAAAAGCTTGGACACCCCTGTCACTAATGATGATAAACAAAATTACATTTTCTGTAGAATGAAATTATTGGTTTAAGTAATTTTTTTTAAATCAAGATTTATTCCCCTCCATTCCTGCATAAAGGGTAAACATAGAGCTGAGCCTATAGTTGTTTACTACCTTAGTATAACAATATAATCACAGCATTTACTTGCCTCATACTGTAATGTCATACTCTTGCTCCAATAATATCTTGGAAACAGCGAGTTTTTATATGTGTTTGGTTAACCCCAAACCTTTCATCCTAAAAATATGGATGCCAAATTATATTTACTTTATTTGTACACCGTTTAGTAGTCTAGCAGAGCAACTCAGGGATGTAAAGGGATAAGACAATGGCCGATAAATTGATGTAAATCCCCAATGATGATACACAAAATTACCCTATCTGTATATTGAAATTAGTGGATGAACGTTTGAACACTCAATGTAATGAAGCAACCTATCAAGAATCACTAAAGTCCCCAAAGTTGATAAGACAATGAATAAGAAAACGTCATCATAAAACTTTGGGGACTAGTGTAATAAACAGTCCATTGTCCTCTATCTTTCTGATATACTTTAGTAGCTACTATATAAACTGGCTTCTGTCGTTAAGTCCCTACATCACTTTATCCAAGAAATTTACATCACTTTAATGGAATTTTGATTGGTTGGTTAATTAAGTCAAGTTTCCATACATTTCATCCACTAATTGTAATCTATATAAGGGGTAATTTTGTGTATCATTGGGGATGAACAAAATTTATTTGGTAAAAAGTTTATATTATACAAAATAAAATACTTCCTATTACCTGGATTGTTATGTTCAGTGAAAAAATATTGTAACCTAATTTCTACACTAATTAAAAAATTTGGTAATGTTAAATGAATAGTAACTGTCTGTTTAGCGCGAAGCGCCAAAAATTTTTTTTGATCTTTCTTGATTTTGATTTCTTGATCTTTTTTTTGGAAACTGGGATAGTTTTGCTTTTTGTAGGGTAGGGGGCAAAAAGGGGCATTTTTGTTGACCAGGGGGGTGCAAAATGGGACATTTTTCAACATTTAGGGGGGGAGCAGGGGGGGCGGTGGCTAAGGGGGGGGGCAGTGGGGGGGCAACCTAAATTGACGACAATTTTTCTCCTGTTCATTTTATCCACGTACATTCTAAATCCATTTAGCAGATATACAGACAGACAGGCATTTTAAATTATAAAGTAGCTTCACTCAATTTGCTAAAAAAAACTGAAAGTACAAAACCTGAAAATTATTTTCGTTGGCCCCCTAAAATCCATAATAAAAACAGCTTTCCAATAGAGAACCATAGGACAAAGGTTTTTACCCAAAATATAGCATATCATAAATATTAGGATATGTCACTTTGGGTACAATATGAGTTAAGATTCAGGGAGGGAGGGGACATTGGGCTGTTTTTTACACTAGTCTCCAAATAATAATAATAATAAAGTTTTCTTATTCGTTGTCTTAACAAATTTTGGGACTTTTTTCATTAAAATAAGTTTTCAAACAATCCGACCACTAATAGTAATCTACACAAGCAGTAATTTTGTGTATCATTATTGGGGATGTACATAAATTTATAATTGTCTTATCCCTTTAGATCCCTGGTTAGGACAGAGAGATAGATGATATGGTTCAAATTTAAGTTCTAAAAAATAAAAATAAATTTTTTTATCGGCTATGTGAATTACCTACTAAATTATTTTTTCATCGGCTATATGAAATACAGAAACGTTTAAAAAAGTAGTGTATCAAGCCCCCTTGCAAAATTAGTGTTTGTGATATACAACCCCATGATAAACCCCACCAATGCATGGGGGGTGTAAAGTTTTTTTTTTAAATGTACACACCCCTTAAAAGAAAGAGAGTTCTCGCTTCGGAAGTTTATTTTTTTTCAAAAAAGATTGAATCTTTATTTTAGTTTATGTCCATCTGTATGCCTCAACTAAAATTTAAGTATCTGACTTTTTGTTATAATAGGAAAAATACTTGAAGATAAATCACTGTGCAGTTTGCACGCCACTAGGTGATTATAAAAGTTTATACATATTGAATAAATTCAGTTTCAGTCATCCATTGTAAGTGGGTTGTATTCCCGTATAAAAATATTTCATCAATAAACTATTTAAGAGAGTACACTACTAAGATGGCAAGTTTATGTTAATGTAAGAAACATTTGTGTTTTCTTAATGTTTTATCTTAAAAATTCAAAGAAACATATCTTTTAATTTCATAATAAAATTTTTTTAAATTTTATATTTATTATTTCAAAGAAAATAAAGAAAACTAAAAATTGTACAAGAAAAAATTTAGTATTAAAAAATTAATTTAGTCATCTAGTGTCTATTTTATAAACTAATACAACAGAAAATGCTATCAGATTACTTTGATTGATTGGTTAAATGGAAAGGGGAAGGGGGGAAGGAAATTTAGGAAGGTGTCAGATGGCTTATTGGATAGTGGACTAAACACTGCCATTTCTCGCGGTCGTACGCCGCCATGCGTCGTGTTGGAAGGGTGACACAAATTTCAGATCTCAGTTGCTATTTGATTTACTATTTTTCTCTGTAAGATAAGAGCGATGCTTGCAAGATTTTTAAATTCGCTATAATATAAAGATAAATTGGCTCACATGAAGGAGACTAGCACCGGTGCTAGTTTCCTTCATTCTACACCATTTGGTGCTAGGATTCTTCATCCTTAAGATTTACAAGATTTCTAATAGTGGGAGAGATTTTAGGTTAAAAGGGCCGGGACATATTTTGTGTGAGAAAGAGGGAGGAGCAATTTATGTATTACTAGCGACTACGCCCCTAGAGGCCTCCAGGGGCACTTGAGGAGAAGACAGTCGAATTTAATAACCCAATTTCTTATTTTAGATTTTAAAAGAAAAAATTTAAAAAAAAAATTGGGGGGGGGGGGGATTTTCCATTTTTTGGGGGGGGTTGGGGGTGTCCCCCCCCCCCCCCAAAGAAAATAGTTATAACCTTCCCGGGACCTATGAGAAGCTACCCTGTTAGGGGGAACCCGATCGGTTCAGCGGTTAGCGAGATCCTTCAGTACAGACACACAAACACAAAGACATCCTGTTACTTTAGTATACGGATTATTCATATTTATTCATATTAGATTTATCTTATTTAATCAATAAACTAATATTTAATATGTTCATTATTTTATTTATTCATATTAGATTTTGGGTGCTACCTTTCTTCACTTTAAGACATTAGGTGCTAGCTTTCTTCATTCTTCGATTTCGGTGCTAGTCTCCTTCATGTGAGCCGATAAATTTTTCTCAAATCACAAAATCTGGGAACTAAAATTTGCGTCACAATTCCAGCATGACGCATTACCGCGTACGACCGCGGGAAATGGCATTATTTGGTCCACAATCGTCTTATTGAAAGAAATTGGATATTAGAAGCCAATTAGCACAGGGGTACTGTGAGAAGAGAGAGGGAGAGGGGAGGAGGGGGGTGTAGTAGTAAGATAACCGCTGGAAAAGAAAGAGGTAAAAATTAAGGGAGGGAGGGGACAAGGGGCTGTTTATTCCCCTAAGTTTTATAAGAACGCTAAACAACTCTTGGGGACTATTATTGAATTTTGATAGGTCGGTTCATTAACTGTACAAACGTTTCAACCCTAATCGTAATCTACAAAAGGGGCAATTTTGTGTACCATATTATTTGGAATTTAATCACCCATTGTCTTATCCCTTAAGATCCCTGGGTAAAATTTCCAAATTTAAGGAGTGCATACAGGGATAGGACAACAAAATAATAATTTCTTTATTTTTTACTATTGGATACGCCTCTAGAGGCCCCTCTAGGGGTCCTTTAACCTAATTCTTTGCTGGGCTAGACCGTAACTTCAGCATCGGGGGTCTAAAAAAATGGTTTAATCTTATAATTGTAAATTTTTATATCCGCAGAAAGATGTTTATAATATGATGCGATAAATAACGATTATTGTATTTTATCTATACCTTTTTTTCACTTTTATTAACTTAAATATTTTCCCCCTTTTTACTCTTTTTTGTCCTCCTTTTGTGATATTGAAATATGGGCGGAGTTGAGCATAATTTTACCATCATCTCAAGTAGTTCAAGCTACTCTATAACTACATAACTAGGGTTTGGCCATGTGTTTTCCCTAAAACTGACTTGTTGAGCACATGAATTAAGGGGTTAGGGCCGGGGTTCTCGCCAACCCCTTAATTTATTTGTTTGTTATTGTTTGGTTAAATTGGATACTGGGAAGCCCTACCAGGTGTTGGCATTGCATTATCTTATTCGTTGGCTCAAAATCGTTGGGTACTTTCACTAAATTGTGATTAATTGGTCACTAACAAGTAGCATCCAGGTAATGCCCAAGCTTTAGCATTTTGTCGACATTTTAGTGTGAAATTAAAGTGTTCATGGTTGACATAAAATTTAAAAAATAGTATAATAACAATATAACTACATACTGTACAAATCGTATGAATTATTAAGGTGATTTACAGTTAAATGTTATTTGTAACTTTTTTCTTGCTGCGTTGCTTTTGGTCAAAATTGTCCTGTTTAGACAGATAGCTAGATAGAAAGATAGATAGATATCCTTGATGTCTTTTATATATTTTATTTTATATTATGGACAGATTTAAAATATAGGCGGAATAAATTTATCATAATTCCTAAATCCTCTTTTTGGTGCTATTGAAAAATGATAACTTAATAGTATTAAATTAGAATTTTTTATCATTACACATTACATAATACATGAATGGATGTAGAATATACGAGGATATTATGACAGGGGAAAAACATGGAACTCGTTGATTGGTCAGGTAGGAGGACAAAGTGTCTATGTGACGTCATAAAATTGAAGTAGATGAGAGGAGAAGTGGGAAAGAAACCCCCTAAAAAAGAGATGGATAATCCCTAATTTTTATGACGTCACATGGCTGATTTTTGGAGACACTTTGTCCCCCTTCTTGTCAGTTCGTTCATCTAGTAAGAGCGGAAGGGTGTAATCGTTATTTTAGCTCGCTGTAGGTCTCACTTTATTAGAGGACATTAAAATATGGTGTTATATCCAAGTAATAATATATCCATCAATACATGAATATGAAATGAGATGACGGGCAAATTCAAGGTCCGGTTTGTACAATATGAATTCTATACACATATTTTTTTCTTGGGTTTTACAAATATATTTTTAAAAGGTTTTTAACTGAAATGTACAAAACAAAAAGACTTTGAAATCCAAATAATAATTCTACTATAAAAAAAGTATTTTAAATTTGCATACACTTTCGGACTTCTTTGAATCTGTCACTTAAAATAAATTAATGATGATCAAACCCATTAGTAGAAAGCACAAAACTAAAGCAAATTTTCATTGTAATAGGTATTTATAACAAACCGACAGAGAATCACAGGAATAATCATAACAAATAATAGGCTTCTTAGTGGATTCTTTTTTAAAAAGTAGGATCGCTGCTCGCTGGTTAAAAATCCTCTAAAAACGCATAAAAATCTACAAAAATTAAATAAAAGCGGCGACCCTAATTTTTAAAAAAGAATCCACTTCAGTTTTTTTAAATTAAAGAAGAGTTTAGTGGGTAGGGGTTGGGGCTTAGAGTCCAAAGGTCGGTTCAAGGGAATAAGCCATTTCATTTGAATGATTTTAGCCAATTTATGTTAAAAGTATATAGCTGAGTCTATATAGTTGTTATTTATTAAATAAGTTTTCAACCAATAAATATTTGTTTTGGCGGCTATACCTCTGAATTAGAATTAGAATTAAACAAGGATGACAACATCCATAAAAGTGAACCTCTAAAACGGTAGGAAAAAAATAACAGTTTCAGAACTGAATAATCAGAATTATAGATGTCTACAAGTCTAAACAAAATTGTAAGTAAATTTGTAGAAAACTGCTTAAAAACAGAATAGTGTTTTAAATCGTACCTAACTACTGTAGGAATCACCATGCAAAGTTTGAATTCGACAGGGCATTTCTAACATGCAAAAATTAACGAAAAGAACATGACAACATCCATGGAAGCTAAGCACAACAAATTAATTTAAAATATCTGTGTTATTATTATTTGTTATATAAAATGTATCTGTTACGAATGATCGGCCCTACCCTATCCTTATACTAAAGTAACAGGATGTCTGTGTGTTTGTGTGTTTGTCTGTGTGTTTGTACCGAAGGATCTCGCTTACCGCTAAACCGATCGGATTCTCCTTAACAGGGTAGCTTCTCATAATTCCCGGGAAGGTTTATAACTATTTTGGGGGAGGGTACCACCACCCTATCAGGAGAAATCGCCCCTAGAAAAAAATTACCCTTCCCGAAACCAATTTCTGTAATTAGATATTTTAAATAAAAAAAACATTCAAAGTGCCACTAGAGGCCTCTAGGGGCGTAGCCGCTAGTGTATATAAAAGAACAGTAAACAGATTATACATATACAATGTACTTCTTATATTTATATGTAAATTAATGTTCCAATTACACTGTCATAGAGATACTACGCATCTAAAAATTTCGTATTGGTGTCTATAACCTAATTTAGGAAATAAAGGAATTTTTAATTCAATTAAGAAATTGTATTTTTCACAAGAAGGTATGACAGTCCCCAAACTTTTACAATAACGTTTCTTATTCCTTGACTCAACATCTTTGGGGACTTATGCTATATTTTGATTCGTTAGTTTATTAAGTTGACTGTTCAAACGTTTCAACCTCTAATTTTAATCTACAGAAGGGATAACTTTGTGTGTAATCATTGGCGATTTACATCAATGTATCATCTATTGTCTTATCCCTTTAGGTCCCTGAGATAGGGGACATTGAATAACAAATATTACCTATACAAACAAACACAAACTCTCATTTGTTGGCTTAAAAACTTTGGGTATTTTTTAAAAAATCTTGATTGGTTGGTACAAACTGCCAATGTCCAAACTTTATCACAAATAATTAACATCTACATTTTTATTGATCATTATTATAGAGACAATCTTTTATAGAGTAGCTTCACTAATAAAAGATAATATTTCATTGCCCACTTCTTAATCCTTGGCTCCAAATTAGTAATTAGTCAATCCAAATTTAATTATTCGGTTAATGCACCCTTCCCCCCATCAACTAGAGAATACAGGGATAAGACAATTGATGGGAAATTAATGTACATTCCAATTGAGGATAGTCAAAATTATCCCTTCTATAGCCTAAAAGTAATGATTGAAACGTTTAAACACTCAACTCAATAAACAAACAAATCTAAATCCCCAAAGTTGTAAAGCCAACGAATAAGAAAACCTTATTATGAAACTTTGGGGACTAATGTAATAAACAGCCCATTGTCCCCTCTTTCTCTGCCATCAAGCAGGGATATGACAATGAATCCTAAATTAATCTTCACACTCAATCATATGTGTAAAATTATGCCTTTTGGTAGGGGGATAATTATCAGGAATAAGACAATAGATGACAAATTAAAATACATCTCCAATGATGATAAGCAAAATTACCCCTTCTTTAGGTTAATATTATTTGGTAAAAAGTTTTAACTATAATAGTTTGGAACCAACCATAAAACATATAATAAAAGTACACAAAGGTTTTTAGACAACAAATAAGATAACGCTATTAAAAATAATTGGGTACAAGTGTAATATGCAGTCTAATGTCCCCTCCCTCCCTGTTAATTATACTAAAATTGTATAATATATATGTGTCAAATAAGATCCCTAAAATGTGTTTTTATAAAATGATTAAAAAAACTAAATTAAAATCATAGACTAACAAGGATGACAATATCCATAAGTAGTCTAAAAATGACCCAAATATGGCAAACCCTCTTTTCAAAAACAATGTTCAAAGCATCCAAACTGGTTTTAAATTGATGCTTAGTCTCGGCTGCCAAGCCCTGCTAATTGGTAAAAAAAATACTCCAAAAGAATCTCAGTCGACTATCTTAAACATCAACTGAGAAATATACGTTTCCCCAAAAATGTTTAAGATAGACGAACCTTTTGAATTGTTGAGTAGCTTCGCTATTGAATAGGGATTGATTTGATTGGGGGATATAAAAGTCGTAATTAACAAGGATAAAAATATTCCATACTAGTATTGTCATGTCAATTTAATGTCTTTTATGGCGATTACTGTTTCCATTATAGTACAATCTTGAAAGTGATATACTATTATACTTCATAACTTCTCTAAAATTCACTCTTTCTGTCCGTAACGATATGGAGAATATGATTTTTTTGCTGATAGTTAAGCTATGTAGCTGTTTTTTATTGTGAATATATCCCTTACAAAAGAGCATCCAGTATACAACTTACTTGGTCCGTCAGCCTATCGTTTATGCTACAAAAGTCATTTACATATTGATTTATTAAGGTTTCGTGAATTTCCATTTATCTTTCCTTTTCCTCTCCTCATTTTTATGAACATCTACTCTATAACTCACTTTGTCCGTTAGACCACCCATTAAGCTTTTGAGCTTAACTACTTACCTTTAATTACCTCGTACGGGCGGGATTACAGTCAAGGACCTTATCGACTTGATGTACTGTCCAGGTCCTGGTACAGCAATCCAGGAGAACTAAGGATGACTGTTACGCACCCTTCTCTGTCCAAACACCCAAAGATATTAGGTCAAGTAACATCCAACAGACAACCAACTCTCTGTGATGCACGACCTTTCTCTGAGAAGTCCCAACTGTGCATGGTAACGTGATGCGCCTGTTTTGAGCCAAAGCATTTCCCCAACTCTAAATATTTATGTCGCGCATCTGACATAGCAGCAGTAGGAACCATTTTTAATGTCTTTAGTTATGACGCGGTGTTGGACCGAGATTCGAACCTGTCACCTTCCCGACGACGAGCGTATGCGCTACGTGTTAAGCCACGGTCGCGGGTTAGCTTCACTACTTAGTGATATTGTCATCAACGAAGGCGCTTTATTGGGGGGGGGGGGGAGGGGGTGGTAAAAAGTAAAAAAAATTGCACTCTGGACGATTTATCTTGAAAGGGTGGTCGAACCCTATCCCCAAAAACCTGGACCTAAGAGAAGCTACACTTTAAAGCAGAATCATTACGAATACCAGAATCCTACGGTACAGACAGATGGACACACAGATCCTGTTTATAGCATGTGGTTAATAGAAGCTAGAATGATAATTCTTTGCTTCTTACAGATAATGTAACAAGAATATAACTCTATTATACACTTCTTTGTTGGCATACAACAATTTAAATTTTGTTTAATACTCTACAAATTACACTTAAACTTTACTGCTTAAAGAATAATAGATCAAAAATAAACTTTAATTTGTATCTTATTTAACAATCAATAAATCTATTAAAGTTAAAATATAAAATTTAAAACATTTTCTATATATTATGACTGATTAAAATATAAATGCTAAATTTCAAGACATCTATTGGTAATTTACATAACTTAAAAGCTTGTAAAAGAGAGGAAAAAAAACAGCTACTTTCACCAAGGAGTTGCTTAGTTAAAAAAAACTGGTTACAGAATGATAGCAGACAGACAATACATATAGGCATAAGTACATAGAGGAAAATGTTAAGACAGAGAGAAAGAGAGAGAGAGAGTAATAGAGAAAGTGAGTGAGAGTGAGAAAGACAAAGAAAGAAAAAGAGAGGGAGTGAGAGAGATGGTGTGAGTGTGTGTGTGCCACAAGCTAAAAAAACTTAACTACCTTGCCTAGCAATTTATATAAAGGATATTTGTCTGTCTTTGTGTTTGCTTCAAATGATCTCGCTAACCGCCAAACCTATTTGGTTATCATTGGGTCTAGGAAGAATTTTATTTGGTTTACCCTCCTAAGACAAATTACCTCCCCATTATTTTTTTTCTGAATTCAAAAAAAAATAAAGTTTCCCAACACCCCTACCTCTAGTTCCTGTAAAGGGGCGTAGCCGCTAGGTATGAGGAATGATAAATGGACAGGAGACAATTTGCAGGATTGATTAATTTACTTTAACAACCAAATTAACAATAATTGACCACAATGGTTATCATTGGGTCTAGGAAGAATTTTATTTGTTTTACCCTCCCAAGACAAATCACCTCCCCATTATTTTTTTTCTGGCTTAAAAAAAAGTTTCCCAACACCCCTACCTCTAGTTCCTGTAGAGGGGCGTAGCCGATAGGTATGAGGAATGATAAATTGACAAAAGATAATATGCAGGATTAATTTAATTACTTTAACAACCAAATTAACAAATAATTGACCACAAGTCTTTCGATGAATGATTATTTGTCGTCTATTGTCCTTCACATGCATTAAATTTTCAAGATTGTTTATTGGAATTGTGAACAATATCTGCATACATTCATTCTAATAAATTATGTCATAATTAAATTACTACTAGTGAAGTTCGATGATACCCAAACCTAGATATAATCTATGAATTTATTTATTTGTATAAAATCAAAAACCTTTAAAAAAAAAAATCAATTCTTTTTGCAATAAATTGCTTGTTTGAACTTTATAACTTCAGACATATGCACAGACAGACAGACATTGTACTTCTTTGTATTATAGACCCATAAGGCTAAAGATTAAAAACCCCTAACTCTTATCTAACCCTGGAAATTTCTTTGGATTTGGCCCTATGTTAATTTTTTTTTTTGGCTTCTGAACATCTGCTCCGTGATTTACTTTGTATATTAGTTCATTCATGAATTTTCCTGCTTTGCTAATATGGATATTATCATGCTTGTTAAAAAAAAACTTACAAAAATGCAATGTATGTGAATGAATGTATGTGAAAACTAACTGAGGGAGAAAAAACACCGACTTTAACGAAGAACTACTCAGCAGAAGGTAGAGAAAAAGGGGTTTAGTTCTCCAACAAGGATGACAAATGGAACAAAAATATAGACTGACAATTAGTGATTTAAAACAAAGATATATTGCTAAATTTAATCAACTTTCCCTTAACAGATATTAATGTGATTTATATCTTATGTTTGGCATTGGAGATTTTATATCAGAAAAAAATATTTTACAGTTTTTATAAGCAATACTACTCTATGATTTGAAATATCCGAATGTCTTTCAATCCAAAACGTTTAGGGGGAAACGTGATTTCCATCAATAATTATAAGTATTAGATTTCCATGGCAGTCAGACTGATTAAAAGCAGGTTTTAGCCATTTTTCAAAATTATTTTTGATGAGAGAAACAAAATTGAATTAAGTTTTGAATTAGAAATAATAGTGATTATTTCTATTCTTGATTTTAACAAATGCTTTTTAAATCTTCTTATCCATATTCTTATTTATGATTTCTTTGTGCTTCACTATTTATGGATGTTATTCAAATATATTTCAAATTCAATTAATATACATATGACAACGTTTTTGTAAGTGGATTATAGAAGAAACAAGGATGACAACATCCATAAGTAGCGAAGCACAAAAAATCGTATATGGGAATACGTACAGGTAGATTTAAAAGGTTTTTACTAAAATCAAGAATAGATTTATTGGATAAAATAAATATGAAACCTTGTTTTATTTTGTATGATGACGATGGTCAAAGTAAATTATATTAAAAATGCTCATAACAATGGGAAAAATTATTTTGATACTGATATCCCGATACTGATATCCCATAAAAGTTTGAAAATTGGATCAAAATAAACAAAGATCTTGGAAAATATGTAAAACATATAAAAATAGCCAAAAACCTGATAAAAGGCAGTCTGGCCGCCATGGTTGTTTTCAAAAAACGACAAAAAATTTAACTTTAAATCCTTAAAAACTTTAAAAATTTGGAAAATCGGACCATATACACTGAAGATATGGAAAAAAGTGTTAAATATATTTATAAATAGCCTAAAACCTGCCAAAAAGGCAGTCTGGCCGTCATAGTTATTTCCTTTAAAGACGGAAAATTTAATTTTGATATCTACAACTGAAAAAATTTTGAAAATCGGACTATAAACACTAAAGATATGGAGAAAAATGTTAAAAATATAAAAAAAAAACCAGCCTAAAACCTGCTGAAAAGGCAGTCTGGCCGTCATGGTTATCTTCTTTAAAAGACGGGAAATTTAATTTTGATATCTATAACTGAAAAAATTTTGAAAATCGGACCATACACTGAAGATATGGAGAAAAATGTGAAAAATATAAAAATAGCCTAAAACCTGCTAAAAAGGCAGTTTGGCCTTCATGATTGTTTCTTTAAACGACAGGAAATTTAATTTTGATATCTATAACTGAAAAAATTTTGAAAATCGGACCATAAACACTGAAGATATGGAGAAAAATGTGAAAAATATAAAAATAGCCTAAAACCTGCTAAAAATCGGTCCGACCGCAAATGATGTTTTATAGTCAATTGTGCTCCTTAGTAATGGGAATGTTGTCAAAAAATTTCAGCATTCTATCTTTTATAGGAGCTGAGTAAATCTCATTTCCCCCGTAGCGTTGCGGACTGACGGACTGACTGACTGACGGACGGACGGACAAAGTGAATTATAGAGTAGCTTCGCTACTAAAAATTGGATACAATTAATCATAATACAAAAAAAAGAACATATAGTCATAAATAAATAATTGCGACTTGACACCTCATTTATGACCATTCTGTCAAGTTTGAGGGTTTACCCAAGCCGCTGTTTGTGTTTTCTGATCAGGTTGGGGATTGGGTGAAGGCGACAGAAGGACAAGACAGGCTGAAAGGCCAATAGCTTTGAGTGTATAGTCATAATTTGTTATTTTTTATATTTGAAAATATTGGTTGTGATTTGTTGGAAAGTGTTACTTGTTGTTTGTAGCCCTTGTACATTGTTACTATTGTCATTCATGTTTAATTGTGTTATACTTTTTTAATTTAGTAGCCTTCATCCTACCTATCCCCCTTCGTCCTGAGAATAATAACACTCCATAAGGAGAAAGAAAAAACTTCACAAGGAAACGGTAAGCAGGTTAATGGCGAAGCTACTCTATAATTCACTTTGTCCGTCCGTCCGTCCGTCCGTAACGCTATGGGGGAAATGGGATTTACTCAGCTCCTATAAAAGATAGAATTCTGAAATTTTTTGACAACATTCCCATCATTAAGGAGCACAATTGACTATAAAACATCATTGGCGTTCGGACCGATTTTTAGCAGGTTTTAGGCTATTTTTATATTTTTCACATTTTTCTCCATATCTTAAGTGTTTATGGTTCGATTTTCAAAATTTTTTCAGTTACAGATATTAAAATTAAATTTCCCGTCGTTTAAAGGAACAACCATGAAGGCCAGACTGCATTTTCAGCAGGTTTTCGGCTATTTTTATTTTTTTCACATTTTTCTCCATATCTTCAGTGTTTATGGTCCGATTTTCAAAAATTTTTCAGTTATAGATATCAAAATTAAATTTTCCGTCTTTTAAAGAAAATAATCATGATGGCCAGACTGCCTTTTTTAGCAGGTTTTAGGCTGTTTTTTATATATTTAACATTTTTCTCCATATCTTCAGTGTTTATAGTCCGATTTTCAAAATTTTTCAGTTATAGATATCAAAATTAAATTTCCCGTCTTTTAAACAAAATAACCATGACGGCCAGACTGCCTTTTTGGCAGGTTTTAGGCTATTTTTATATATTTAACACTTTTTTCCATATCTTCAGTGTATATGGTCCGATTTTCCAGATTTTTAAGTTAAGGATTTAAAAATTAAATTTTTTGTCGTTTTAATAAAACAACCATGACGGCCAGACTGCCTTTAATCAGGTTTTTGGCTATTTTTATATGTTTTACATATTTCCCCATATCTTTGTTTATTTTGATGCAATTTTCAAACTTTTATGGGATATCAGTATCAAAATAATTTTTCCCATTGTTATGAGCATCTTTAATATAATTTACTTTGACCATCGTCATCATGCAAAATAAAACAAGGTTTCACGTCTATTTTATCCAATAAATCTATTCTTGATTTTAGTAAAAACCTTTTAAATCTACCTGTACGTATTCCCATCGACGATTTTTTGTGCTTCGCTACTTATGGATGTTGTCATCCTTGTTTGTTATTTAATATATTAGATTTTTATTTTTATTTTATATACAGGGTGCTTTTTTTTAATGGAACAAAAGTATTGCTAAATATAACCCACTTGCCATTGACAGAAATTAATAATCTATATCTTAATTTCTTCATTGGGTTGGGGAGTTTTGTATAGGAAAAAATACTTGTCGATTTTCAACAAGTTATGCCTTAAAAACCGGTTTTTCAAAAGTACATATTTTTGGAAAAATTTTGGATCATGACCAATTTAAAGAGTGTGCTAAAAGACATATGTTTTTAAAATTCAAATTGCTCGGCTTGTGTTAATAGTAGAAAAATGTTATGCATATCATTGGAATCGTCATAAACTCTAGTTTTTAGATGTTTAAGAACTATTCCTGTGCTAAGTATAGTTTAGGAGCTACAAGGTAAAATGTCCCAACCTACTTAAAACTATACAACCCTTCTCACATTTTCCAACGTAGGTTCTATAATGCAAATAGCATGAATATGATACATATATTTCCAAAAACTAGAGTTTATGACAATTCTAACGGTATGTGTAACATTTTTTTGCTATTAACACAAGCCGCACAATTGGATTTTTAAAAATGTATGCATTTTTGCATACTCTTTTCCAAAAATCTTCCAAAAATAGGAACTTTTGAAAAACCGGTTTTAACGGCATAATTTGTTGAAAATCGCTAAAAAAAATTTTCTTATACAAAACTCCCCAACCCAATGAAGAAATTAAGATATAGATTTTTAATTTCTATCTATGGCAAGTGGGTTATATTAAGCAATACTTTTGTTCCATTAAAAAAAAACACCCTGTAGTATCTCTTTGCAAACTAGCTGTAAATGGTTGAATCACATACACTGTCAGTTGGGTTATTTAGTCATTTTATGTCATGATGTTGTTATCCTTGTTTTGATAATTATTCAAGAACTTCTATACAACCACTAGTTTTAAATTAACCCTTTTTGATAACTTCTCTCAAAAATCTTTCCTGTGGACACTCCAGTATTGATAAGGAACTATCTTGGAAGCAAGCAATTCTTTATCATTACCAAGAAGTCCGAATGTCTATTTTATGGATGAAAAATAATCACCCTAGTAACTTGAATGTTAAATACAATTTTGATTTGGGTTTAATTTGAAAGTGAACCTCTTCAGTAACTTTGCTGACTACCATTATCTATAATACAAAGAAGAATGATGTCTGTCTGTCTGTCCGTCCGTCTGTCCCTTAAGATCTCGGTAACCACTGAACAGATAGGATTCTACTCTTCAGGGTTTATACCTATTGGTCCTGTGGTGGTTTTAAGCTATTTTCTTGGGGGGTGGGACACCCCTAACCCCCCGAAAAATGAAAAATTCCCCACACAAAAAAAAATTATGGGGAAACTAATTCACATAAATTATTGGCGGCAGCACCAGAAAAAGATTTTTTATTTCTTAAAATTAAATTTTTTTTTAAAAATTACCTCATGTGGCAAAGCCGCTAGTCCTTGTAGTAAAGTAACATGATGTGTGTTTGTCTGTCCCGAAGGATCTCACTAACCGCTGAACCGATCGGGTTCTCTTTAACAGGGTACCACCACCCTCCCAAAAGAAATAAAAAAAAATTATGTCAAGAGACTCTTACGCAACAAAGCTAGGTATCGTAGAAACGTCAAAGTAACATTGATAGGTATCGTATTATTTTTTTTTTAAACAAACATTTAAATTGCCACTAGAGGCTTCTAGGGGCGTAGCTGTTAGTACTAATCTAATACATTCTATTTTTAAAAGCGAAGCTTTTTTATAATTAGGGTCGGTCCATTCGTACGTCCGTCCGAACAAATTTTTATGTGATCTAATCATCCGATTGATCTGATTTTTGGTATATTGATTCCTGGGACAACAAAGTATGATGTTATAAGCGAAGCAACTCTATAATCAAGTCCTAAAAATGTAAGTATGTCCATAAACATTATCATGTATAATGCAGTTTTTCAACGAATTTACTTACAATTTTGCTTCAACTCTTATACATTTATATTCTGAATATATAAGTGTTAATGTCCGTTTGTTCTACCGTATTAGTGCTTCGCTTTTGTGGATTTTGACCTATTTGTTTTAATTGTATTGACTAGCGTCATACAGAAATAAGTATTTTAGAACAATAATGATGTTACTTCACTGAACTCAAACTGTCTGATTTAATAATTTATAATAAAATGTTTATAACTGACTTTTCCCTTTTAAAATTAAATATTTGTAAACAAAAAATTTTTATAATAATTATGAAAAAAGCCCTGACTAATAAAATATTAAATTAAATTTTCAGATAATTTTTGAACCAAATATTATTTAAAAACGAAAAAAAATATTGAGACATCTTTTGTTAATTTTCTAAACTAATAAAACGAGCTAAAGTTGATTAAAATCTTCCCATCTAAGATTCTTCCACAAAATCTACTTTCACCAACTTTCATCAGGCGGATGCACAGTAATAAAATTCCGTTTCTGAAAGTTGTACGCGTTCATACGCAATGCTGGAAGTGTGACGCTTATTTTAGATCTCAGTTTTCGTGATTTGACTTATTTATTTTCTCTATAAGATAAAAGCGATGCTTGAAAGATTATCTAGTTCGTACGTTATAATTTAAAGATGAATTTTTCTCAAATCGCGAAAACTGAAATCTGAAATTTGTGTCAACGGCATTTTGTTACTGTCCATCCACCAGGTGAGTGTTATCAAAGTATAAGATCAGGTAGTGAAATTTTAAAAAAGGACTAAGGGGACATTATTTTTTCGCCTCGGGCAATATTCAACTTCATAATACAAAAACTTTAAATGGTTTTTTTTGTAAGAGTTACATAAAATTTATACTGTCTATATTTAAATTAAGTTAAGATTTTTTACATAAAACATTAGAGGTTTTTTCATGACATAATTTAAAGTAGAAATAATATTTAAAAACTATTTTGAATGTCTATAGATAGATCATTGAATGTTAGATAAAGGCTTTAAAAGTTTATTTTTCAAACAGCTGCAAAATTTCCTAGTTGTGTTTGAATAAGCTTATTTTCAAGTCTATCAAAACATATTAATACTAAAATTACCTTTCCTTCCATATTTCTTTCTTTTTTCTCTTTCTCTCTCTTTCTCTCCCTCTTTCTCTCTCTCCCTCTAAACCTTTATCCCTCTCTTTCTCTCTCTCTCTATCTCTCTCTCTCTCTCTCTCTCTCTCTCAAAACATTTTAATTCTTAAATTACCTTTCTCTCTCTCCTTTATCTCTATATATCTTATATATATCTTTATCTAACCCTCCTCTTCTATCTCTTTATCACTCTCTACCTTTATCTCTCTCTCTCTTTTGTCTATCTTCAATTTCTCTCCCTTCTCTCTCTCTCTCTCTCTCTCTCATATCTATATTTTTCTATTATTTTCAAGTCTATGAAAACAAATTAATTCTAAAATTACCCCCCCCCCCCTATTTCTTTCTTTATTCTCCTTCTACAATGCTATGATCATAAAAACTTTTTATCTCTCTCTCTCTCTCTCTCTCTCTCTCTCTCTCTCTCTCTCTCTCTCTCTCTCTCCCTCTCTCTCTCTCTCTCCCCCTCTCTTTCTATCTCTATACCCTTTTAATTGGTGAAATACCTTTCTTCCTCTCTCTCTCTCTCCCCATTATTTCTATATATCTTTTTCTCTCTCACTCTTCTTCTTTCTCTCGCTCTATCTCTTTCTCTCTCTCTCTCTTTCGCTCTCTATCTTTTCCTCTTATTTTCAAGTCTATCAAAACAAATTAATTCTAAAATTACCTTTCTCTCCCTATTTCTTTCTTTATTCTCCTTCTTTCTTTCTCTCTTTTTTTAATTGTTAATTACCTTCTTTCTATATATATATATCTCTTTCTCGTCCCCTCACCTTCTTTCTCTCTTTCTCCCTCTCTCCTTTTCTTTATCTCTCTCTCTTCTCTCTCTCTCTCTCTCTCTCTCTCTTTCTCGCTATCTCTTTCTCTCTATTATTCTTTCTCTCTATCTTTCTATCTAACTTTTTGTTTCTCTTTCTCATTCTTGCATCAATCTTTTCCTATTTTAATAATGGATTTATGATTTCTTATTGCTCCCAGGGATCTAAAGATATAAGACAATGGCCGATAATTTTATGTAGATACCCAATGATGATACACAAAATTACCCCTTTCGTAGATTACAATTAGTGGTTAAAATGTTTGGACACTCAAATTAATAAACCAACCAATTAAAATCCATTAAAAGTCCCCAAAAAGTTGTTAAGCCAAAAAATAAGAAAAACGTTATTATAAAACTTTGGGGACTAGTGTGATAAATAGCCCATTGTCCCCTTCCTCCCTGATAATTATCTCTAATGGTCCGGTCAACTAACATTAGTACCTGCCCCCCTCCTCTTCTTCTTACTTCACTTTTCCCCCTTAGGTATGCCCTCTTAACCTTTTCACCTACATGTGAAATATGATAATTATATTGGACACAATTAAGAATTATCATAGATATTTATGGTCTTCTGTAAAATAAGTTTTTAAAAATTAGCAATAGATGTCGAAATTTGTTTTATGAAGAAAATTTTCTTTAAAAATACCTTACATTTGAAATTGTATCTGGTATTAAATAAATTCTACAATAATGTTCTTTATAAAAATGTTAAACATAAAATACTTTTCTTACTTGAGATCAGCGTTTATAATAAATCTTTTTTTTTAACAATTAAGTTTTATAATCTTTCAGTATACTGAAGTACACATCGTTGTTGTGGTTGAAAATGGTTGTAATTTATATTTAAGGGATGAAAATCCTTTTTAATTTCATGGAAAACTAGAGACATTCTTAAGATATCTTCTTAAAAACTTTAAAATATCTCTAAAAAGAAACCTTGATAAGGTTATCTTGATGGTTTCAGTCTTACTCAACTCCCTCCTTCATACAAGGGGCGCAGCTTATAGTATTTTAAAGAAGCAAGTTAGGTCGGTTCTTTAAGATCTTGTTAATTTCTAAATACAGCATGACCCTCGAAAAAGTATTTTTAAGCATCTGCAGCCCATATTTCTCAATGAATTATCAAAAAATGTATATGTTCTTATTCTCTGTAGATTTCCACATAAGTAGATATAAAAATATTTTTTTTACATTAATTAACAGCTGAGATTTTTTGAGCCAAAGTTTTGAAAAAGTGGCTGAGGAAAAAGTAACTTTTCAAGAAAAAATTTTTTTTAAAGTGAAAAGACGTGTTTTCCTCATAATTTCAATACTTTTTATAAAACTTATATAAAGATGTTTCCAAGAAATTTATTTCATGCTGAAAGCACTTTTTTCACTTGCTCTAAAAGGCATTTTTAGATTAGTGTAAATTGCAAAAACACCCTTACAGAAAGAAATCCTATAAAAAATAGTAGCAAATTGAAAGTTTACATAAACAGAAATCAAACACTTTTTATATTATCAAAATAAGTTAAAAAACCAAAAAGTTACAGCTACAAACTTTTATTAAACATTTAATAATTTAAATGATTTTTATGTGTCTTAGATTAATTTGATAAGTGGGCGTGAATTTATTGGTAAAGGTTGCGCTAATCCTTCTGGTAATGAGCATAAATTGGGGAGGGGTTTATTTAAGGTCATATTAATAAGTGGGAGATATTATAAGATTTGAGGGAAAATGGTTATAAGAAAAATGTATTCAGTAAAATTTGAAAAGTAGTTTTTTATATGTAAAAGTAACGTTTTTAAATGCAATAAAAAATGTATCAATTGTAAACTTGCTCTTCTTTCTTATTTGTTTTTTAACTGGTTGATAAAAAGTAATATACTAATAAAAAACTAAGAAATATTTAGCAATATCCAGTTTCTCAAGCACTTTTTCCAAACTTTGGCTTTAAAAATCTCGGCTGTTAATTGATGTAAAAAAAATATTTTGATATCCTTTGATGTAGAAAATTATAGAGAACAAGTACATATGAATCTTTTAATATTTTATTGAGAAATATAGGCTGCAGATGCTTAAAAATACTTTTTCGAGGGTCATGCTGTAAATTAAATTAAACAATGAGAAGCCAGTATTCACAATGGTAAAATATATAGCGGCCTCTCATTGGTTAATTGTTAATTTTTTGTGACGTCATAGTCAGACACTTTTACTGTTATCGTTTGTTTGATTGAGTTATGCTTTTCTGGGATTTCATTGTGGTTTTAGACTGTTTTCCTGCCATTTAGAACAGCTGCACATCTAGGTTTAGCTATATATGCTCATGGTATGGACCAGGGATCTTAAGGGATAAGATAATGGACAATAAATTTATATTATCCCATGATATGATGAACAAAATAATAACCGATTCTGTATCATTACCCCTCCCTTCCTTCCTGGTGTTTTACCTGTCTTTGTTCCCCCCCCCCCTCTCCTCAATCCCTCTATCTCCTTTAAACCTAACAAGCCCAGGGATCTAAAGGGATAAGACAATGTACAAAGTTCATCCCTAATCATGATACACAAACCAAAATTCAATAAAAGCTCCCAATTAATGTTGACGAATAAGAAAACATTTTTATGAAACTTTGGGGACTAGTGTAATAAACAGCCCAATGTCCCCTGCCTCCCTGTAACAAACTTAGACCCCTGCTGGCTGGCATACCTTAATTTAAAGTTTGGGGAAGGGGGAAAGGGGTTATACGGGAAGGCTTTTCAGAAGAAAAGCAGGTGAAAGGAAAAAAAGGGAGGGTCCAATTGAAGGTAGTTGCGAATTTTATTTAGTTAATAATTTTATCAATAGATGTCTCAAAAATTACAATAGAATATAATTTGTTGGGTCAAAATGAAAAATTCATAAATGTTTTTTTTTTATATCTATTAAAAATATAAACTTAAAAACATTTTTAAAGGGTGTTTTCTTTTTTATAAGCAAAAAAAGAATTAAACAGATTGTGTTTTGTACATAAGAAATATTAAAATTTTATCAAGCCTCATTTAAAGCGCAGAATGATTCGCAAGTTTTTTCTACTTTAGCTGTATAGCATTTCTGAAGAGGAAATCAATCCTCCTATTTACACTACTAGTTGCTATGTCTCAGGAGACCTACAGTGATTTGAAGGGACAGATAGACATCGTTCTACTATGTATCATCATTACAATAAAGTAACATGTGTGTCTGTACTGAAGGATCTCGCTGAACCGATCGGGTTCTCCTTAACATGGTAGATTCTCATAGGTCCCGGGAAGGTTTATAACTATTTTGGGGGAGGGTACTACCACCCTCCCAAGAGAAATGACAAAAAAATCGAAATTTTTTGTTAAATACGGGAGACTTCAACGTAAAACAAAGAGGTATCGTACTAAAGAATTATCGTAGCAAACAAACATTTAAAGTGCCTCTAGGGGCGTAGCCGCTAGTTATAGATATTCCAATAAGAGCTTTTTTCACTCTCTCTCTCTCTCTCTCTCTCTGTTTTTCTCTCTATCTCTTTTTCTTTCAGTATGCCTTTCCCCTCTCCATCTATCGCCTCTTCTCTCTCTCTAATTATTGAAAACTAATAAAGGAAACAGGTGTTAGAGTAAAAAAATATGAAGATCAGATAGGGTCGAAGGCAGGAAAAGATTAAAATAGGATTAATACTGGCACAATCTAGTTGTTTATTTTATCACTAGATGTCTTCAAATAACATTTAATACAAATATTTTTTAATAGAATTTTCAAATAGAGTTATAGTATAAATATCACAAAATTATTTTTTAAAAACAATACTATAATGTAATTGTAAATTAAAATTATGAAGAGTTAAAGTTTAGGTACAGATTAAAGATTATTAATATTATAAATATATTTATTTAATATTTAATATTTCAGATTATAATAGAGTACGAAGATGATTAAGCCATTATGAAAGTTAATTATAAGGAGAAGATATTCTCTAATTTTGCTCCTGTAAAGTTACTCTATTACTTAACACTTATAATTCAAGTAAACAGTAACAAGCTCTTTTCACTCCACAGAGGGAGCATAGGCCGCTGACAATTTGTCAGTGTTTCTGTAACAATGTTGCTTTTTTTATGGATATGGGATAGGGTAGATATACCACACTTTTCTGGGATCTTGCTGAGTCAAGTATCAACTGTTGGGAATATCAAAGGATGACTCCATGTAAAATTTGAGCCGGATCCGGCCAAAACCGGCCGTGAATTTTATGAAAAACCGGTTTTTTCCGGTTTTTAAGGGGTATCTGTAAATTGATTCAGCTGGAGCAAAACCGGTTGGAGGTACAAAAAATTTTACTTCACATGAAATTTATCCAATGCAATTGCCTACAAAAATGTATTTCATCATCAACTTGATTGGACAACTCTTTCCCCTCCTAAATGTCCATTAAAACCTCGGAAACGGCAAAAATCGCCAAAAATCACGCCTTCGGCGGCGAATAACGGCTAAACGGTCAGCCGGAGGCGAATGAAACATAAATAAAGAAATGTCCGCCTCAAAAAGTTGTTCAACATCAAAGAGATGCTTGAAGTCTCTAAAACGACTCCTTCCCCTCCTTCAAGGGGAAAAACTGAAAAAACGTGATTTTCAAAAGTATGCCCAATTCGTGGGTGTGGGGGGAACTGAACCCGTCACCCCAGGGTCACCAAATATAAAGTCTAGGCGGCCCACAATGCTAAATTTTCACCAAGTGAAAGTCTTGTGTCAATATCTCTTATGAGAAAAAAGTTATTAATTAATTAAAATTTCAAATTGTGATTTTTTGATGGATTTCTTTGATGAAATGACAGGCTGGTCAATTTTTAGGCCATTTTTTGCGGTTTTTGGGCCGTCACGCCCAAACGGTTTGAGATAATCTCACGGGACTTTTTGCCCAACCTAAGTCTGGTTATTTGTGAGGTCTAAGAAAAAAAAATCCCGGATTGGATGAAGCACACCGTCGCTGTGCGCCGTCAAAAATCGCTGGTTGGCTCATTTTGCCCCCTCAAACCCTCACCTCGTGCCATTTTTCTGTGTAAAGATTATAATTATAATCTTTTGCATAAGTCTGATTTTTTTTCCTAGACCTCACAAATAACCAGACTTAGGTTGGGCAAAAGGTCCCATGAGATTATATCAAACCGTTTGGACGTGACAGCCCAAAAACCGCAAAAAATGGCCTAAAAATTGACCAGCCTGTCATTTCATCAAAGAAATCCATCAAAAAATCACAATTTGAAATTTTAATTAATTAATAACTTTTTTCTCATAAGAGATATTGACACAAGACTTTCACTTGGTGAAAATTTAGCATTGTGGGCCGCCTAGACTTTATATTTGGTGACCCTGGGGTGACGGGTTCAGTTCCCCCCACACCCACGAAGTGGGCATACTTTTGAAAATCACGTTTTTTCAGTTTTTCCCCTTGAAGGAGGGGAAGGAGTCGTTTTAGAGACTTCAAGCATCTCTTTGATGTTGAACAACTTTTTGAGGCGGACATTTCTTTATTTATGTTTCATTCGCCTCCGGCTGACCGTTTAGCCGTTATTCGCCGCCGAAGGCGTGATTTTTGGCGATTTTTGCCGTTTCCGAGGTTTTAATGGACATTTAGGAGGGGAAAGAGTTGTCCAATCAAGTTGATGATGAATTACATTTTTGTAGGCAATTGCATTGGATAAATTTCATGTGAAGTAAAATTTTTTGTACCTCCAACCGGTTTTGCTCCAGCTGAATCAATTTACAGATACCCCTTAAAAACCGGAAAAAACCGGTTTTTCATAAAATTCACGGCCGGTTTTGGCCGGATCCGGCTCAAATTTTGCATGGAGTCATCCTTTGATATTCCTAACAGTTGATACTTGACTCAGCAAGATCCCAGAAAAGTGTGGTATATCTAGGGATAGGGTTGTCAGCCCTAAGCCCTATGGTTGCGGTGTAAAGCGTCCATTGGCCCATCAGACAACCAACCCTTTGATTGCACGACCTTTGTCCGAGTAGTCCTAACTGTGCATGGTAGTGAGTTGCGCCTGTTTGGGGCCAAGGCATTCCCCCTACTCAAACTATTTATGTCGCGCAACGACATAGCAGCAGTAGGAACCATTTTTAACGTCTTTAGTTATGACGCGGTGTCGGATCGAGATTCGAACCTATCACTTTCCCGACGACGAGCGGATGCGCTACGTGTTGAGCCACGGTCGCGGGTACAAGTACAAGTATTGTATTGAATTTTCATTGGTTGGTTACAAACTATTCAAGTGTCCAAACTTTTTTTACCAATAATTATAATTCACAGCTTATCATCATTTGCCGGGATATCAAATTATTGTCCATTGTCGTATCCTTTAATATTCTTAAAACAGAGTTACGTATCATTTTATGACTAAATTGTATAGTGATTTTTCGCTTTTATTGCCAAATCAATTGCCTAAAAATTAAATTATTCCAAAAATTGGATATTTTAAAAATTGTGGTCAGACATTTCGAATTATGGAGCATCTTCATAACTGTAAATACAGTTTTCATCTTAATCAATATGAAAACTTAACTAACTAGATTATCTACGGTTAATTTTTTAGTAGCTACGCTTACATCACAACATTCCTACGACTTTCACCTGTGTCCCCTTTCTCTCTAACCCTCCCCCCTCCTACTCCCGCCTCAACCACCATCCACCAAACAAGCCTAACTCGACCTAGACTCCTGCTAGGCTAAATGCATACCATAATAATTTTGGGTTTTTGGGGGGAAAGGGTAGATTAAAAAGGGAAGGTGTAAGGTGATTATAGGCAGGTATATTTCAAGGTAGTTGTAGACAAATATTTAGTTTATAATTTTATCTACAGATGTCTCAGTGTACTTTTAAACTATATTGTATATTTATTTAATAGACTAATTTTACATTGCAATTATAATAAATAAAAATATTATGCCTAAATATATTTTTGTATTTTTATATTTGGACGAAATAATTAAATTTAATTATGGTCAAAACGGTATTTGATAAAGAAAATTAATATTTTTAAAAATAACAATTCAAACGTTGCTGTTGTAAAATTTATCACTTTAATTATTTGATATAGTAATAGCAAATTTCTGGAGAGGAATCTAATCCTCTGATGTGAAATGGAAATTCAGTCAGAAATAATAAATGACAATTACAAGACAAGCCATAACCAGGAATGTATTTCCGTTAACTGCACTAGATCCAAAGATTTAATTTCTGAATAATTGGGGTTGTAAAACCATTTAAGGTTGGGTGGAGACTTTTTATGTAACAAAACAATTTTTGTTTACATTATTTTAGAGAATGTAATTTATCAATCCTTACATAAAAGTAACAGGTTTATTTTTGTCTGTATGTTACCGCCAAAAAATATGGTTCTCCTTTTCTATTTCATAACTGTTAGGTCGTGGCCGGAGGTTTATAACTATTTTGGAGGAAACCATCACACTTCCAAGAGAGATCGCCCCTAGAAAAATGATTTAACATTTTTTTCTTTTAAAAAATCAAAAAAGAAATAATTGGGTGTCAACTTAACCCTACCCCAAGGGCCCCTAGGGGCTTCGCCAGTAGTTTTAAATATATATGTCCAGAATCATAGAATCATATAGCAAACAATGTCTCATGTTGCTTTTCTGACAAACATTAAAAGAAGAATTTTGATGATTCAATTACAGGACCTGCGGATCAAGTTAATGAAATACTGGAATCGCATATTGATCAGATAATCATAACAAAAACTTTTTTTTTTTAACAAAAGGCAGCTGTTAAAAAATACTCATTGCCCTAATCTTGAACAGACAAACGGACAAGTTCGAATCAGAGTAATAGAACATCTTTGTTATACCGTAAAACATAATTTAATGCAAAATTAAAGCTTAACTAACTAGAATATTTATACGATTATTTTTTGAGTAGCTACGCTTCCCACCTAACATTCCTCCGACTTTCACCTGTTGTGCCCATCCCCTTCCACCACATCCAACCTTCACACCTAACCAGCCCCAAACCTAGCACACCTCCCCCCCTGATGTGATATTTAATTTGGGTTGAGGGGGGAGGACAGGTAGGATAGTGATTATAATGAGGGGGCATCATGGAAGGGTTTAATTGAAGGTAGTTGTAGAAATAAAATGTAGTTAATAATTTTAACAATAGATGTCCTAAAACTTATGTCCAACTATTTTTTTCTTCTTTTAAAAACTTAAACTGTATATATGTTTTTTTTAATTAATTGCAATGTATATTAAGATAATTGTAATTTAAAATTTTGCAGTCAATAAATAAAAATAGTTAAAAGTAGATTTTATTCGATAAAATAAAGTTATAAGTTATTAAAAAGATTCTTCCTCGGCATGGATGATGTCTCTACTACATTCACTGTATGTCAAATTTTTGAAGAGGGATTCAATCCTCTATTCTTGTTGTTGGAACAGAATTATAAATTTAAACCTAGCATAGCTGACATAAATGATGCTTATGCTAATGTCGTATGGGTGAGTTGCACCTGGACTGAACAGTCAACTCAAGGCCAGACTCTTGGTCCTTCACCTCATACCCGTGGTACAGTACATTACAGACAACCAACTCTCTGTGATGCACGACCTTTGTCTGAGAAGTCCTAACTGTGCATGGTAACGAGTTGCGCCTGTTTTGGGCCAAGGCATTCCCCCCACTCTAACTATTCACGTCGCGCATCTGACATAGTAGCAGTGGGAACCATTTTTAACGTCTTTAGTTATGACGCGGTGTCGGACCGAGATTCGAACCTAACACCTTCCCGACGACGAGCGGATGCGCTACGTGTTGAGCCACGGTCGCGGGTTGACATACATGATAGTTCAATCCTTGTTTCAAAGTAACAGGAACTTTCAAATTAAACTCATTATTTCCGCAACAGATTAATAATTGCAGAAGTCATTGTAGAGGAATTCAGTCTCCTATTGGAAACTGATCATTTTCTAAGAACATCAGTACTGGAATACAGAAAGGTTGATTAAAGGAAAATCGTCACAAATTAGGGTAGATTGCTTTTACACCCTCTTTAATGTTTGGCTAGGTGCTAGAGTAGCAATAAAAAAGCACATTTGAATAAATATTTCAAAAGTCTATAATTTTATAGCTTCAATTTATCTATCTAACATTTTAAAAGCGAGGCTTATCTATAATTAGGGCTGTTACGTATGTCCGTCTGTTCTTAACGGTTAGCTCTTTTCATTAATTTAGACATGTTAGGTACGATTTTTCTGAATGTCAGTACAATTAAAATATGTTGATTTTTAACCTGTTTAGACTAAAAGTTTTTATATCCTATTTATCTGATTTTTAAATACTGATTCCAATTAAAACAAGGTACAATATTCTAAGCAATGCACCTCAGATTTTATAAACATTTATTTAGTCTAATAATTAAGAAAAAACTTTTGGGTACCAGTATAATTTACAGTCCAATATGGACATAATCGTTCCTGTTTTATGTATTATTTATAACCATATCTTATTGGCATGGCAAATAGGTGTGTATTCACTTCCGCATATGTATCACATTAGCAAAACCGCATATTATTACAACAGCACAAACTAGCCATTTATAATTGAATATGTATAGATGTATAACCAAGACAACTACCTGGCCCAATTAGTAGGGACCTTTTTCTTCTGCTAGCAAATTGTTTTCTGCTCTTTTGAACCGACTTGGCTATGTTTATTATTCCAACGCTGTTGCTTGTTATTTAATGACTTAATTGAAAGTCGGCACAACGTTCCCACCATTTGGGTAGAGTTACATTTTGCTCGAGTCCCCTATATTCTTTAACTTTAATCGTTCATCTATGATCACATTTTCAAAATACTAATGTGTATTTTCGCATTTTTGGACTATTTTGGTGTGACAATCTGCGGAAGTAAAAAAACACCAATAAAATATTGTGGAATTTAAAAAGCAAAAATTAAGCAAACTTTATTTGTAAAAAAGGGTTTGCCAGGGGGTTACCTAATTGATTTAGAAGGGATCTAAAGGGATGAGACAATGGTCAACTAATTGATGTACAAATGTACATTTTCAATATTAGTACACAAAATTACCCATTCTTAGATTACCATTAGTGGTTGAAACGTATGAACACTCAATTTTATAAACCAACCAATCAAAATTCATTAAAAAAGTTGTTAAGCCAACAAATAAGAAAACGTTATTATTAAACTTTACGACTTGAGTAATAAATGGCCCATTATCCACCCTACCTCTCTTGAGTTTTAGTCTTAGGGTGTAAAACAGACAAAATGGAGGAAATTTAATCAACCTACTCAAGAGTCAAACAAGCGAACTCTCATATCAAATACTTTTATATAGATGCAGCTTATAGTGCCTAATAAAAAATAATCAATGACAGTATACATTCTAATTGACCAATGGTCATTGGTCATTTGTATTGTATGATGTCATTTTTATCAACTGCTTTTCTCACCCCTGCACTGAGACAAAACCATGCCCAAATTATAAAGTAGCTGCGCTACCATTAATTAGCCCCCTAAGTACTAATTCCCCATAATAGCATTTTTTGGGACTCAAAGATTATTGATTTCTAAACGCTTCTCTGTAATTTCAGGGATATGATAATGGATGACAAACTGATATGTCACTAATGATGATAAATAAATTACCCCTTCCGAAGATTTTAATTATTGGTTGAAAAGGTTGGACACTTCTAGTTTGGAAACCAATAAAAATAAAAATTCAATAAAAAATATTTTTAGGTCAACTAATAAGATAAAAACATTTGATAATTTACATATAAGTCCAATGCCCCCTCCCTCCCTGAATTTATATCAAGTCTTTATTTCTAAAAATGTTAACAAAAATTAAATTTAGTTATTTTAAATAACCTAATAGAAAATGAACATAAATTTTCTATTTTAAGATTTATTTAAACTTCGTTCTAACATCTATATTTCAAGACTGTTATTGCTTCGCTATTCAATTACATAACTGTCCTTTAAACTAAAAGTCTTCAACAAGATCAACGGACGTCCAGATATACCCTAATCATAGAGAAGCTTCGCTAAAATAAAGATTATTGGGGAATTATAAGATTGGACAATAGAAAATATGAGATTTCCGCAAGGATCTAAAGGGATAAGACAATGGCCGGTAAATTGATGTACATCCCCAATGACTATACACAAAACTATCCCTTATGTAGATTACAATTAGTGGTTGAAACGTTTGGACACTCAACTTAATCAATCAACCAATCAAAATTCAATAATAGTCCTCAAAGTTGTTGAGCCAACGAATAAGATAACGTTTTTGTAAAACTTTGGAGACTTGTGTTATAAACAGCCCAGTGTCCCCTACCTCCCTGAGATTTCCGCTTAGATAGATACACACACATCACTATACTTCAAATAACAAGGATGACAACATCCCTGAAAGCAAAGCTTAAAAAATCTAAAGAAGGTGTATCAACTTTTTTTTTATAGCTAGCCGGTTCTTTTAGTAAGTAGTAGATGTAAAATTTTTCATAGAATTCAGATATGCAATCGGTTTTTTTTGTAGACCTCTTATTTTTTAAGTAATTTAAGTTTTTAAAAAAAATAATTAAGTCGGTTTTAAGGTACTAAAACGCAACAAAATAAAAGAAGAAAATGGCCAGTAAGAACAAAAATAGTAAGATCTTTAATTTGACACCTTACTTTTAAAATTCTGTTGAGTAATTATTGAAAAAATCTATTTTTTTAACCTCGGTTTAATAAAAACTTTAGACCTAAATATTTTCTCAAACAGACATAAAAAACATGGGTTCATATATACCTTTAGAATCAGAAAAATATTACGAATCCATTGTAAGCAAAATTGAAAAAAAGTAAAAAAATAAAAAAATGGCCAATTATATTTTTTGTTCAGGCAACACTATCGTCTTCCCTTTTTTACCCCCTCTTTACCCCCTTCCCATTTTTATACTCAATTCAAGAATTAAGACGTTGCCTGTACAATATAATATGATATTTTCATATAATTCCTTTTATTGTAGTTTATATACTATATTGTAAACTTTTTTTTTCAATTTTGCTTACAATGGATTCGTAATATTTTTCTGATTCTAAAGGTATATATGAACCCATATTTTTTTACCTGTGAAATAATAAAATTAAGTTCAAAGTTTTTATTCTCGTGGGTTTAAAAAAATCGATTTTTTCAATAATTACCTGACAGAATTGAAAAAGTAAGGTGTCAAATTAAAGATCTTACTATTTTTGTTCATAATGACCATTTTTTTTCTTTTTTTTGTTGCATTTTAGTACCTTAAAATCGACTTAATTTTTTTTTTTTAAACTTAAATTACTTAAAAAATAAGAGGTCTACAAAAAAACCGATTGCATATCTGAATTCTATGAAAAATTTTACATCTACTACTTACTAAAAGAACCGGCTAGCTATAAAAAAATAGTTGATACACCTTCTTTAAGGGGGGTCTAACTCATTAACACGACACTCCCTTTGGCTGTTTTAGGGAGGTTGCACACCCTTGTCAAGGAGGGTGTTGTTTGATGACACACCCCTCAATATTTTGCAAGGGGATCGGCTCCCCCCCCCCCTCCCTCTCTTCTACCCGCCTACGGTTATTATGGAAAAGATAGAATAAAATGTTGTACGTACATATAAATTAAATTATAAGGTAGCTTTTACTAGAGTATATATTCTTTTTATCCATAATTGCACAGATAGATAGATAGATGGATAAATATTGATTGACAGATAAATACTTTTAAATAAGAATAGAATCATATTATTTATGAAAAAACATCCGGGTTGCATCTCTTATTTTGGTGGTGGAGTTTTTACACCCCCCGCCCCCCCCTCCCTCCCCCCATCTCATATTTTTCCCTATTTGATTTTTCTTTTTATAGTGCATATAAAAATTGGCCAATTAAAATGTATACTTGCCTGCCATTGGTAATTTAGTCTGTGTATGGCCTATTATTGGCCATTCGTATTGTATGACGTCTTTCTTGACAGGCACTATAAACAGCTTCTTGTCTAAAACTAACTAATTGGCAATTTTTAGTTGTGAAGCCTGCCTTCCCCTTTTACCCCCGCTAGGCTTACCCTAAAAACCCTAAGCATGCCTCTGAACCTAACATAAAAATCACCTATAATAGGACGGGTAGACGTACTGACCCTTATTCTAGAAAAGCTTCGCTTTTAAACATTCAAATGGATGAAATATATGTTCAACCACCCTGGGACCTATGTAAAGCTTCCATAAAAGGAGAATTTATTGAGTATAATGGAATAATCGCAGCGACTGTTTAGAAGATCTTAGTGGATCAAAGATACAAATACATGTACAAAACTTACTTATTTTATGTCATAAGATAAGCGACTGCGCCCCTGGGGGCTCTACATTTGAAAGTATATGGAAGGGCAGAAAAATAGCCTAAAACCAGACCTACCCAGACTTTTATTTTAAACAATAGTCTAAAACCATCCCTAGACCTATAAGTAGCTTCACTGTAAAGGAGGACCATATCGGTTCACTGGTTAGCGTGATCCTTCGCTACAGACAGAAAAAAGGAAGTTAATTAGCTCTAAACTATCAAAGATTTATAATATGTAGTTTAATATTTTGCCGCTAGAGGTTATAAATATTTTTTTTCAAATGATTTAAATTTAAGTTTAAATGGATAATGAGTACATAAAAACATGTTTTTAAATGCATAATACACACATGTAAATTTTTTAATCAAGAAACGTTAATCAAAAAAATTAAAGTTTGAAAACATTTAAAATGTTTATTAGTTAAAAATTGATCCTTATTTTTCATCATTATCGGTACACGTGAACTACTACTTAAAAGTAAACAAAAATAAAAGTTTACAAAGTTTTTGAATGCTGCGAAGTCATTTGCAGTTCTATCTACATTGAAATGTTACTATTTGGGTATGTTTGTTAGATCGCTGGACCAGTATGGTTCTCCTTAGTATATCATATCCTTAGTAAGTCGCGCAATGTGACATCATAAAAATGAGTTATTATCCATCTCTTTTTTAGGGGTTTTCTTTCCTTATCCTTCATTTATATGACGTCATAATTTTTTGAGCGACTTTCTTTGTGTATTTCAGTAAAATGATATCAAGCATAAGTAGCGAGTATTAAATTCCCCACCTTATTTTCTATAGCTAGGGGGGAGGGATTTCATTATTCGACAGGAACTTTAAGGGAAAGCCCTCAATAATAATATATACTCATGTTTTGATTTATTTCCTATTTATACAGATTATTTATGGTATCTGATTTAATACAATAGAAATGAGTGACATATAGACAATAAAACAAAACAAAATATATACAAGTGGGGGAAGTGCATGAAAAAAAAACAATAATATGATAAAAGAAAAAAGGGCTCAAAAATATAAATACATGTTATAAGAGGATAATGGACAATAAATCTCAAAGTAACAAGGATGAAAACATCACTGAAAGCGAAGCTCTGAAATGGAAGTAAAAACGATCATTTGTAGAGTGTCAGAACTAAATGATACTGTTTAAGGATATACTTACATTTTTAGGACTTGAATATACAGATACTTCGCTTATAACATTGTACCTTGTTGTAATAGGAATTAGTTTTTTATTAATCAGATGAATCGGATAATTTTAACATACAAATATTGTCAAAAAGTAAAAAATCAGCATATCTTAAATGGACGTATGGACTTTCTGGTAACGATTATAGAGTTGCTGCGCTTTCTAAATCATACCTAACTGTTATAGGAATGCCAAGTTTGAAAAAAAATACTTTCTTTCCAAACAATAATAATTTGATTGGGGGGGGGGGGGGGGACCATTTCCTTACAGTTTGTAGCTACACGCCCCCCCCCACACATAAACTAAACCAAAAGTAAATAAATTAGGAGGTAAGGAATTACTTAACATATATTGGTAGGGGCGCAGCCACTTGTGATACAAAAATAGGAAAGAAGAGAAATTATTGACATTTGCAAATTAATAACCAATAACGAATAAAACCCAAATTACACGTAAATATATCTTTAACAAGTTTAACAACTATTCATAAAAGCGAACCAAGATTACAAGTTTTAAAATGTTTTGATATTTTTGGTGTTTCCCCTCAAACCCCCCTCCCCCCTCTGCAATTAGTTTTTTAAAAAATTGAAATTAAGGGGGGTAGGTTAGTTTTTTCGAATATGAATAGTTCATGCGGTGGCTTAAACCCTGTAGGGATGTACTTGCGGTTCCCTAACTCTGCAAGGCTATCATGTGTTAAATAAACCTTACCAAAAGAAAAATACACTTAAAAAACCATTCTCTAACTAATTAATTTTCAATTTATAATGTGTAATTTGTGTAAGCAACTTGTAGAGTGGCTACACTAGTACACATCCCCCCAAAAAAATAAGATTCCCCAAAATTCTTATTGTGACTAATACTCATAAAAATGATTAATTTTGGTAATTTAGGTAATACATATTGCAATAGTTGATTCTAGGGTCTTTTTGTTGTTTCAATGTAACATCACATTATATGACAGTCTAGGCAGTCATTATACTGTCATACTAGGGTAATAAGCAACTATAGGAACTGTTATAATATTATCTATTTTATAGTTACCATATGGTAGAAAGAAATACAGGGGCATAGGAACAGATAATAATTGGGCATAATGAAGGGAGGGAAGGGACATTGGACTGTAAATTACACTTGTACCCAACGGACTGTCTCAATCACTGGTTTAAAAAACTTTGGGTACTTAATTTAGATTGGTTGGTTCAAACTGGCAGAGTCCAACTTTTTAATCAATAATTCTAATCAACAGAATTTGTTTATCATCATTTGGGAAATACATCAATTTTTCATCCAATGTCAGATTTCTGGACATAACGGTATTATTAAAATACCTTTATATTGTTAAAAGCGAAGCTTTTCTATAATTAGGGTCGGTCCGTCCGTACGTCCGTCCGTCACGGATAGCTTTTTTTGTTAATTTAGGCATGTTATAATTGTCCTATCGATTTCAAATTTTGCATGGTGATTCCTTTAGTAGTTAGGTACGATGTAGAAAGCGTAGCAACTCTATAATCATTACCAAAATGTTGTTTTTTTTTACTTTTTTAACAACAAATTTCTATGTGATCTAATCATCCGATTGATCTGATTTTTGGTATAATGATTCTTGAGACAACAAAGTATAATGTTTTAAGCGAAGCAACTCAAGTCCAAAAAATGTAAGTATGTCCATAAACATTATTCTGTATAAAGCAGTTTTTCAACAATTTTACTTACAATTTTGCTTCGACTCTATACATTTAAACTCTGATTATTCAGTTCTGACACTATATAGGTGTTAATGTCCGTTTGTCCTACCGTTTCAGTGCTTCGCTTTTATGGATGTTGTCATCCTTGTTGCTATAGTTTTCTTGAAGCAATTTCTAGATCAATTATTTATCCCTTTTTTTCTGCGGAAAGATGTAATATGAAAATTATTTATTTATTTTTATATTATAAAATGTTATCTTTTTATCTCTAGGTTTAGCGACTTCGCCCCTAGAGGCTATGTATTACAAGGGGTATTATGTATTACTTAAAATTGCCTAAAACTACTCAGAGAAAATTTTTATATGGTTATTAGGTTGGGTCGATTTTGGACATTTTTTTCTGAGGCCAAAGCGGGGATCTGCAAATAATTTGTATGAGTATAATACACCTCTGGATGATTTAGAATTTATCCTAAGTCTTAAAACCGCTGACGACCAGACATTCAATTGTATAGCTATTTGTAAATGGGAGTCAAAAATTTATTGAATCAGAACTATGGCTTCATGGTGCTCCCAGGAGAGCATTGAGGAGTAGAATCAGGAACTTTTGATCGTTTCAAAATATCTTGTTCCTAGCCTGAGAAAATCTAAAAAACCTCTACAAATTGGACAATTCTCAATAAACATTTAAAAAATGTGTTTTTTTAGTGATTTCTAAGGCTAGGAACGAGATATTTTGAAACGGACGAAAGTTCCCGATTCAGCTCCTCAAGGCCTTTCCAGGGAGCACCATGAAGCCATAGTTCTGATATAAAAAAAAAATTTTGAATGTCGTCTTTGCATATTAATAAGTAATGAAATATATCTTTTAGTGGTCGCGTTCTAAAACTCAGTTTTTTTAAATTCTTTTCGGTCAGAAATGTTTTAAAGGTTAATTTTATCTGTTGCATATCCCCTCTTTGAACCCGCCCTAATGGTTATATATTTTTTTTTTGGGGGGGGGGAGGGGGGAGGAGGTTCAAATTTTCCCCCCACCTGAAAAATACTGGTAACTGACATCCAAAATTAGAATTTAGAGTGGTCCTAGTGATTTTAAACCTTTTACAAATAACCTGCATGGTAAATCTTACTTAGATAATTTAATGGCAGCAACTCAAAAATGAGTCAAATAGAAGAATATATATTTGTTAAGCTTTGCAATCATGGATGTTGTCATCCTTGGTAATTTTGATTTTAATTGTGTAGATCTATCTAATTTTGTTGAAGAGGAACAAAGTGTCTCAAAAATCAGCCATGTGACGTTATAAAAAAGAAGATGAGAGGAGAAGTGTCAAAGAAAACCCCTTAAAAAAAAGATGAATTATCCCTTATTTTTATGAGGTCACATGGCTGATTTTTTAGACACTTTGTGCCTCTCCATTTTGATTTTAATTGTGTAAATCTATCTAATTTTGTGTATAGAATTTCAATATTATTGACATTTCAATACCTTTGCAAATATTTCTATCTTTCATTCTTTCTCTTATTTTTTTCCTATTCTTTTTTTTTCTCTCTCTCTTTCTTTATTATTTTTTTTATATTTTCTTCAGTTTTTCTATCTCTCTCTCTTTTTTCCCCTTCTTTTCTTTTCTCTCTCTCTCTCTCTTTCTCTTTCCTTCATCTTTTCTCTCTCTTTCTCTTTTATCTCTCTCTCTCTTTCTTTCTCTTTCTCTCTCCCTCTCTTTCTCTTTCCTTCATCTTTTCTCTCTCTTTCTTTTTTCTCTCTCTCTCTCTTTCTTTCTCTTTCTCTTTCTCTCTCCCTCTCTTTCTCTTTCCTTCATCTTTTCTCTCTCTCTCTCTCTCTCTTTCGCTGTCTTTGCAACTGTATGACATAAAAGCATAAAAGCAGATGTAAACTAAAATATTTCCTTTTAAAATTAGTAAAATTAGTTCGTTTATAAGCTAGTCAAAACAGGAAATATCCGTCAAAGCTCATTACCATATCTATCTATCCAGTGGAGCTCATATTTAAGTTAGTAAATTACACTGGTACCCAAAGTTTTGTCTATAGTAAGAAAACCGTAGCTGGACAAAGAGTCTCAAAAATCAGCATTGGGACGTCATAAAAATGGGGGATTATCCATCTCTTTTTTAGGGGTTTTCTTTCCCTCATTTCCTCTCATCTCCCTCATTTTTATGACGTCACATGGCTGATTTTTTAGACACTTTGTCCAGCTACAAGTAATTCTATAGATATTACTGGATATCAAATGATTCTAAAACCAGTCAGGAATACTCAGGGATCTTAAGGGATAAGACAATGGTCGATAAAATGAAGAAGATATTAGAGGGGTAAGGGGTTAGATAACTGTATGTCCCTACGCCGTGGACCCTGTGTCGACTTTCAGTTTAGTCTATAAATATCAACCAATAGCGTCGTAAATATTAACACAGCCAAGTTGCTACAAAAGAGCAGATAGCAGTTTGCTAGCAGACGAAAAAGGTCCCCAATACGTGGGCCAGGTAGTTGCCTGGTTTATATATCTATATTTATTACATTTATTAGGTACATTACCCTTTCTTAGATAAAAAATATTTGCTAAAAAAATTAAACCACCTAATCAAAATTTAACAATAGGACCCAAACTTCATATACAATATACATTGTTATAAAACTTTGGGTGCCAGTATACTATACAGTCCAATGTCCCCTCCCTGCCTGGGTGTCCTTGTTTCCGGCTCAGTGATTGGACAATGAGCATTATTAATGTGTATTCAATAAAAGGAAATAAAAGGAGGATAACTTTTCTTATTAACATATTTCCAGTAATACATTTATGAATATAGATTTATAACTAGACAACTACCTGGATCCCCCTGTTGAGGACCTTTTTCGTCTGCTAGCAAATTATTGTCTGCAACTTGGCTGTGTTAATATTCCCGACGCTATTATTTGAATTTTTAAGACCCAATCAAAAGTCGGCACAGGATCCTTGGGATGGGGACATACAGTATTTATCACATTTCCCCTCTATTGTTTTACTATAATTTTCTAAAACGATCAATACAGGTCACAGTGAAAAATCATCCTATTTTATAAAGTAGTAAGCTTTTTTGTCTGTAGCAAAGGATCTCGCTTACCGCTGAACCAATATGGTTCTCCTTTAGAATAAAGCTTCATAAAGGTCCCGGAATTTTTATTAAAAATTCGTTGTATGCCTTTAAGCTATTTTTCTGCTCTTTCTTATTCCTTCTAATATCCCTTGATACTAGGGACGAAGCCGCTAGTTATTTTAAAACTTGTTTAGAAGAAAAATCTTCCAAACAGACTAAAAACAAAGCTGAATCTTTTCTGAAAAATATATGTATTTTCCAAGATCTTTAGAAGCAGACATAATTCGCAGTAGCGAAGGATTTCTACACTTAAGGTCTGTCCGTCTGTATCATAGCATTAGGTGCTAATATAGGCATGATAGAATTGTCCTATCAATTTTAAACTTGGTATAATGATGAATTCCGTAAGAGTAAGGTTCAATTATTTTTTTATCACTAAAATCTAATCTCTAATTCATGTCTTTTTTGTTTTCTTTTTTATATACATATTTATTTAGAATAATCATTCCTACCCCACTTAGAAAAAAGATATGTGCATTCTTCTTTACATAAAAAATAAGCAAATATTTTATTACTAGTGGATACGCCACTACATTTCTTCAGAGGCACATGTTGGGAAGGGGGAGTGTGCTAACCTCCCCCCCCCCCCCCCAATAAAAAAAACTTCTCATAACCTATAGATTCTATAAAGGAGAACCCTATTGGTCAAGCAGATAGCAAGATTCTTTGGTGCAAACACACAGAAACAAAGACAGACAGAAGTATCCCAAAACGATGGACGGACAATCGGAGTTATAGAGTAGCTTTGCTAATAAAAAAAGCCAGCATAAAATTGTTGCAAAACAGTTTTGAAAGATTTCATGATTTTATTCAATCTAAAACTGAGATTCTACTTATGAATTGCTTTTAACATATATTATTATTCAAACAAGGATGACAACATCCATTTAAGCGAAGTTCCACACAGAAGAAATCGAACAAACGGACATTACAAATATAGATTGCACTTTAGATAATAAAGAATTAATATTATATGCCCAATCAATATGTAAATCGTATTCTTAATCGCCCTAGGAATCCTTGTTTTTGAATGGATTCATACTTTTAAAATGTGTGTACGGATTTAGAGTTGCTTCTCATTCAAAATAATGTTTAATTGCCATAGGAATTCTCACAGACTGTTAAAATGTCTAACAGCCAACTTTTCACAGATATTAAAATTTATATAAATGGTATTAATTGTATCATTTATTTAAATATTCGTGGAAAATTTCTATAATTCGATGTTAAATATGATTTTTCAGTATAACAAAGAACGGGTTCTAATCCACCAGATAATAATCGGTTTCGAAGCCATACTGGAAAAGCTAATCTTGACGAACGTACGAGCAAACAAATGATATATAAAACCGTCGCTTTTAACAAGGATGACAACATCCATAAAATCAAAACCTACATGTTAGAAATAATAAGATTTAGTTCCAAAAATTGCACTTTGTCTAATTTTCGAAGCATCAAATAGTACCTAAAAAAATAACGTCATACAGTATAAATGACCAATGACAGGCCAGAAAATAGTTTACCATTGGTCAATATAAATGTATACAGGCCTATCATTGGTCATTTGTATTGTATGACGTCATCTTATTAGACACTGTTTCATTCGTCCTAAATATCCATTCCGGACTGACGTACAGACCCTTATTATAGAATAGCTTGTTGAACAACGTGGATGTAAAGGGATAAGACAATGACAGATAATTTGATGTACATCCCCAATGCTGATAAACAAAATTACCGCTTCAGTAGATTATAATTAGTGGTTGATACATTTGGACACTTAACTCAATAAACAATCAAAATTCAATTATAGTCCCCAAAGTTGTTAAGCCAACGAATAAGAAAATGTTATTATCAAATTTTGGGGATCATTGTAATAAACAGCACAATGTCCCCTCCCTTCTTACATAATTATCCATTCCGGACTGACGTACATACCCTTATCATAGATAAGCTTGCTGAGGATATAAGAGAAATAAGATAAGACTGAATTAGATCTAACATGTAACAACTGAGATATTATGGCAATTTACCTCAAATTGTCTTGTTGATCAAAGACCCCCCCCCCCCCCACCCCTTCCTTTGTTTGGTAATGAGAAGGGAGTTAGTTTTTTATTTGTATGTTTATTACTTTAGGTCAGGTTAGGTTAGGTTATATTGGGTAGCCCTGTAGGGATAAGGCCATCCGCATTTATTAGGCATAGGAAACAACTACTCCCTCCCTTATCTTAATTGATTTTAAAACATGGGGAGGGGGTTCATTGCTCTATAGGCCCTTTGAGGTAAAGCAACGATATAACAGCAGCTATTCTTTAGATAGGAGTTTGTGTTTACTGGTATGTACAGATTAGTTTGCATGTAGGGACAGTGTATGCGAAACTTATGAGCGGTGTACTTTTTAAACAAGGACATTTTACCATTTTTTCAATGAATAAAGAGTAGATGTGCTATAATTATAAAAATAAAAGTTTTTTTTCGCATGACAAATGTAGTTTAAACAAAAATAGCGAAAGTCATGAAATTATAATGTAATCAGAAAATAGAAAAACCAGGGATCTAAAGGGATAAGACAATGACCAAAAAATTAATGTACATCCCAAACGATGACACACAAAATTACCCCTTTTAATTCTTTAGATTATAATCAGAGGTTGAAACGTTTGAACACTCAACTTAATAAAACAACCAATCAAATTTTAGTAAAAGTTACCAAAGTTGATAAGCCAACGAATAAAAACGCGTTATTGTAAAACTATGGGGACTAGTGAAGTAAGCACAAACAGCCCATTGTCCCCTCTTTCTCTCTCTGAGAAAAACATGGGAAATTAAGTCGAAATATATCAAATGGGAAATATTAAAAAAGGATGATAATACCCATAAAAGTAAAGCTCTGAAACGGTAGTCCAAACAAAGATCTACACATTTAGAGTTTCAGAACTGAATAAGGAGATTTTAAATGTAAATGTCTAAATAAAATTGTAAGTAGATTTGTTGCAAAACTACTTAAATACAGGATACTGTTTAAGGAATACATATATTTTATTACTTGATCATAACGATGCTTTGCTTATTATATTGTACTTTGTTGTCCTATGAAGCAGTATTCATAAAGTTAAAAATCAACATGCTTTAAAGGACCAACTGATATTCCAATAGTAATTTTACAGTTGCTACTCTTTTTAAATTGTATCAAATATTACAGGGTTCACCATGCCAATTTTTAAATTGATAGTACAATTCTAACATGCCCAAATAAAATACAGATGGACTGACTCTGATATAGAAAACCTTTGCTTTTGATAAAATTCTTGAATGGAGGAAAGAGCTGTAGATATTTTCTTTGTTTTCCCTGAAAAATTGCTAATCCTAGGATTAAGGAATATAATATTGGCTAGTTCTATAGTTGTTTAATATACTAGTCTTAAGTATAATTACAGCAAGCTAGTTTAAGGACAGAAAAGATAGGTTTTGCAAGATTTGCTAGATTTTGTGGGGCTTTGCTAGGTAAAGGATAAGAAAAGCTAGCTTTTGAAAGATTTTGCATTATTTTGCTAGGTAAAGGACATAAAAAAGCTAGATTTAGTAAGATTTTACTATGTAAAGGTTAGAAAAGCTAGATTTTGCAAGACTTTGCTAGATTTTGTGAGTTTTTTTCTGGGTAAAGGATAGAAAAAAAAGATTTTGCAAGGTAAACAATAGAAAAGCTGAATTTTGCAAAATTCGGACAGATTTTACTAGATTTTGTTAGATTTTGCTGGGTATAAGGCAGTTAAGCTAGTTTATGTGAGATTTTGCTATGATATGGATAGAAAAGCTAGGTTTTGTGAGGTTTTGCTAGGTAATGGACAGATAAGCTAGATATTATTAGATGAAGGACATAAGTATCCTTCCTGACATAAGAATTTACCAGACAAGGACAAGTTGCTTCTGTTAAGCAAGATTTTGGGTATTATCCTCTTAGAATTTTTTTTTTCAATTTTGAAAATTTGAGTATCCACCCCCCCCCCCCCCCAACAACGAACAACTCTGGCCGCAGCGCTCGGCTCCCTAGCCTGCCTAGCCGCAGCGCTCGGCCCCCTTGCCTGCCTAGCCGCAGCGCTCGGCTCCCTAGCCTATAACCTAACCTAACCTAAACTAAAATAGTTGTTCGTTGTCGTAGGGGGGGGGGGGGGAGGAAGGGGTACTAAAATTTTCAAAATTAAAAAAAAATTCCTAAGAGGAAAACGCCAGATTTCGTTAGATGAAGGACATAAGCAGCCTTCCGTAGACCTATATCCAGTGACTCCTGTCCTAATTAGGAATGACTTTCCTTTCCATTATCTTTATACTGTCATACTAGGGTAGTAATCAACTATAGACCCATGATATATAAATTACTAGGGAAGATTGTTGTCACTTAATTACAATTGGTTGGGGGACATCTTAATTTATAGGCGGGATAGAAAAATATGTTCTGCAAAATATATTGTAACTAAAAAATAGGAAATACATAACTTTTTATTTGAAGAATAGGATGTCTTTCTGTTTGTGTTTGTATTATTGGTTTTGCTTTACAAGGATGATTCTTATATGTCATGGAGTGGTTTCAAGCTTTTTTCAAATAGGCGATTCCATAGCCAATAATCCTCATATAAAAGTAACATGATGTCTGTCTGTGCAGCAAAGAATTTTGCTTACCAAAAAGTCTTGAGATGATTTTAGACAGCTGCTAGTCAATATAATATAATGATAATGAAATTGATGTACATCCTTGATGATTTTACACAAAATTACCCCTTCTGTAGAATGGAATTAGTGGGTGAAACGTTTAAACCCTCTATCATATGAACTGACCAATCAAAAACCAATGAAAGTCCCCAAAGTTGTAGAGTCAACAAACAATAAAACGTCATAATAAAACTTTGGGGACTAGTGTAATAAACATCTAAATGATCCCCCCCCCCCATATAAAGAGGTCTTTAAAACAATTCTTGCTTAAGTGAAATTGATGGATAGTTGCTTCTTACTCTGACCATATCAGATAAAGAAATTGTGAGGACTTATATTAGCTCCTTAAAAAAACTACCACCCTTTTCCATTTTAGTAGCGAAGCTACTCTATAATTCACTTTGTCCGTTAGTTAACGCAATGGGGGAAACGTGATTTTGTATCAAGATAGACTGCTGAAATTTTTAGTGAAGATTCCTATGACCTATGCCCATCTAATTTATACATTGTTTGGTCCAATTCAATTCAAGCCAATTCAATCACTTCAGTAGTTATTCAAGTCTTAAGCTACTTTATATTATTTGATAAATATATAACTTTCGACATGGGAGTGTTAAAGTAACCTCCCCCAAAAGTAGTTATAAACATTACCTGGACCAATACGAAGTTTCATTGTAAAGGAGAACCTAATCGGTGCAGCGATTGGTCATATTTTAAGCTAAAATACACAAAAAAGACAGACATTCTTCTATTTTTATAAAAAAAATGAAAGATGTCACCCATGACTACTTTTATTCAGCCCAATATTCGACAAATTTCATTGAAATTAATTGAAAATCGAAACATTGCTTACAAAATGAACTCTGACCTATTTATTCTGTGAAATATTTCCGCTACTTATGGATATTATTATCTTTGTATTAAACAGTAGAATTACACCACTGTGCAGACTGTGATCACATTGTCATAGCAGGGTATTGTATTATCACAGAAACCGCCCATTATCCTTTTTCTAAACCATTCTTATCTGTTTTTAAATATCTTAATTGATTTACAATGTTATACCTTTCTCTATCTTTTATATGTATCTATCTATCATTCTTGACCCTAATATGTAGAAGGCTGTCGAAACTTTATGCTTTAAGATTTAAATAAGAACCAAAAAACTATAAAAAAAATAGTAAATTAATAGCTTTTAAAAATATTTCAAACAATAAAAATACTAACAGACAAAGGCCACTCAATAAAGAAGCGAATGAAGTAAATATAGAGAACATTACATTATTTTGGTCCTTAACATCTTATACCATCTATTAAGGTCTCGTTGGGTTCCAATCTTTCACGGTTATGCGTCTAAATCATAAATATGTTTGTCTATTGTGTATTGTATGTCCCAAGTATCTATCTATCTATACTGACTATCTCCTTCTAAGTATCTTAATTGATTTTTAAACCTTTTCTTTTTCAGTCTTTGTATTTAAGTATATTTCTATCTATACTCTCTATTTATCTATCATATCTCTCTATCCTGTCTATCTATCTATCTATCCTGACTATCTTCTTCTAAATATCTTAATTGATTTTTAAACCTTTTCTTTGTCTGTCTGTGTATTTGATGTATATAAGTATATTTCTATCTATCCTAACTATCTCCTTTTAAATATCATTTTTGATTTTTGACCCTTTTCTTTTTCTGTCTGTCCATTTGAAATCTTAAAAATATCTTTCTATCTACCCTGTCTATCTATCCATCTATCTATCCTGACTATCTCCTTATAAATATCTTAATTGATTTACAATCCCTTTCTTTACTTCTGTCTGTCTATTTGAAGTATCTCTCGATCTATCATGACTGCCTATATATCTATCCTGTCTATTTATCTATCTATCTATCTTGTCTATCTATCTATCCTGACTATCTCCTTCTAAATATCTTAATTGATTTACAATTCTTTTCTTTACTTCTGTCTGTCTGTTTGGTGTATTTAAGTATCTTTCTATCCATCCTCTCTAACTATCTATCCTGCCTATCTATCTATCCTGTCTATTTATCTATCTATCTATCTTGTCTATCTATCTATCCTGACTATCTCTTTCTAAATATCTTAATTGATTTACAATCCTTTTCTTTACCTCGCTCCTCCCACTATAAAACACTTCTTAGCCATGGATGCAAAGAAAGTTAGTTGTTGGTACATCATTAGAAAAAAACCAGAAATGGATAAGACAATGGCCGATAAACAAAATTTCCCCTTCTGTAGATTACAATGATGTGGTTGAAACGTTTGAACACTAAGGAACCAACCCATCTAAATTCCCCAAGGTTATCAAGCAAACGAATAAGAAAACGTTATTATAAGACTTTGGGGGATTAGAGTAATAAACAGCCAAATGTCCCCCCCCCCCTCCTTGTATTTATCTTCAATTGGCATATCTTTTGGTTCCTGATTTTCACAGACTATTCAGACCTATCTACACTTACAGGGCGTCAAAAAATAAACTTTAAAAAAAGATTTTCTCGTATTCATTCGAATCCAGTGGATAAGAACCGGTTCTAATCCATACGAAAAAACTATGTCTAGCATCGTATTTTATCCAGCTTTCTACGAATATAAAAATATACAATCATAAGATTAAAACCAGTTTTTTAGCCCGTTCCTTCGGCACCTTAGGCTAAAAACATTGGTTTTAATCTTATAATTGTACATTCTATATCCGCGGAAAGCTGTTTATAATACGAGGCGAGAAATAACTATTACTTTATTTTTAAATCGAAGCTTTTCTACATTTATGGTGTGTATGTCGGTTTGTCTCTTCTGTCGTTATTGCAAATATAAGTCCGGCTTGTTATTTTAGGCATGATAGACATGTCATATTAATTTTGAATCTCGAATGAGCATTCCTGTAACTGTTATGTACAATTTTAAAATCTTTTATTTGGAGGAAAGTTACAGTTTTTGTCAGAAATGGAGGGGTCAATGGACCTTAAACTTTTATTACCTGTGGGTGATATTTTCAAACCCTGATTGGTTGGTTTAGAACAGCTTTTATCCAATAATTTTAATTTAAAAATGGAGTATCAGAGTAGATGTTCATAAATTAGACGCCCATTGTCTTATCCCGTAAAATCCATGATATTTTAAAAATCCAAGAATAGTTATTTCTTGCATCGTATTATAAACACTGCAGCTTTGATGCTGTACGTATTGGTGCAAAAAATGGGGACAATTTTTAAATTGATTTGACGGGGCTGTTTATTTACGTCACAAGTGAGGGGAAAGAAAAGGGAAGGAGGAAAGAAACCCCCTAGAAAAGAGATGGGGGTATGACGTCACACGCCAAAACAATTTGAAATTTGTCCCCATTTTTTGCACCAATACGTACAGCATCCTAAAAAACTGGTTTTAATCTTATGATTGTACATTTTATATTCGTAGAAAGCTGGATATAATACGATGCTAGACATAGTTTTTTCGTACGGATTAGAACTGGTTCTTATCCACCGGATTCGAATGAATACGAGGAAGATTATGAACCACCCTGTAACACTCTACCCATAATAAGACTTAAAATACTTAGCCTATTGAAATACCCTTTACGGAAAACTGTAAAAGGTGTGAGATTGTACTTTTCGAATAATAAGCGAAGCTTTTCTATAATTAGGGTAAGTCCGTCCGTACATCCGTTCGTAACGGATAGCTATTTTCGTTAATTTAGGCATGTTATAATTGTCCTATCGATTTCAAACTTTACATGATGATTCCTATAACAGTTAGGTACGAGTTAGAAAACGAAACAACTCTATAATCGTTACCAGAAAGTCCGTACGTCCATTTTAAACATGTTGCTTTTTAACTATTTTAACATCAAATTTTTATGTGATAAAATTATCCGATTGGTCTGATTTTTGGAATACTTATTCCCAGGACAACAAAGTACATTGTTATAAGTGAGGCATCTCTATAATCAAGTCCTAAAAATGTATGTATGTTCTTAAACAATATCCTGTTTTTTAAAGCAGTTTTTTAATGTTCGTTTGTCCTATCGTTTCAGAGCTTCGCTTTTATGGATGTCATCATTGTTTATTGAAAGAATAGAGTAGTCTACTTTTATTATTTGTTAATGTTCGTTTGTCAATTATACCATATCATAATCGTTTAATATGTGGCTGTTTGTTCTAATCGATCTAGTAATTATTTCTCCGCCTATATTTCTCTGTCCTAGCTAGCCTGAACTTGAAAACAGGAATTGTTTGAAAGTGCACTTTTAGCAGATAGCATCAGAAAATTATACAAATCATAGATTTCAACGTGAGAGTTAGGGATAGGTTAATAGGAGATAAATCATCCCCACCCCTCTCCCATAGATAGAATGGGATAAAGAAGAAAAGTTAAGTAATTAGAAAGAGGAAAAGGAGAGAGAGAGAGAAAGACGAAGAAAGAGAGAAAAGATAGATAGATAGATAGATAGATAGATAGAGAGAGAGAGAGAGAGAGAGAGAGAGATAGAGAGAGAGAGAGAGAGAGAGAGAGAGAGAGAGAGAGAGAGAGAGAAAATGAAAAAAGAGAGAACAAAATATAAAAAGCTAAAGGTAGAAAACTTTTATATTAAAAGAGAAAAAATTTAAAGAGATCAAATAAAAGTGTTAAGATAATGATACAAAAAAAGCACAAAAAAGAGAGAAAGAGAGAGATAAAAGAAAAAGGGAAAAGAAAAAAAGATATAATAAGATAACAAAAAGAGATATAATTTAACAGCATAAATTAGGACAAGTTTTCTTAAAATAATTTTATAATATAAAAAAATACAGGGGGCATGAGCTAGATGCAACTCTGCCTACAGGGCGGCGACCCAGTCCTGATTTGTTTTGGGTCTTTGAAATCAGCTTATAGCGTCGGAATTCTATAAAAAAAAAGCTACAAAAGGACAGAAAGTGATTTGCTAGCAGACAAAAAGTGTCTTGACTACCAGGGAAGGTAGTAATATAGATTATACATCTATACTTGTACATTTATTGACTTGCCAACTTTATTTATGTGTCTTGTCTAAAAATGGACAGCGGAAAGTGTAATGTATGACGTCATAAAAATATGTCTATTATCCATTTCTATTTATAGGGGTTCCCTTTACCACTTCTCTTCTAATCCTTTCTTTTTAGACGTATTTTTATGACGTCACACATCATGACACTTTCCGTATCTACAAATTTTATTTCTATAGTATATATATCCCTGCCTCCCTGTTCTAATTTGCAGGTGGGTCAGTATTCCTACAAGATAATCAGGTTTTATCCATAATCTTTGTCTGTACTGTTCCACTATTTATTTCCAAGTATATATATCCCTGCCTCCCTGTTCTAATTTGCAGGTGGGTCAGTATTCCTACAAGATAATCAGGTTTTATCCATAATCTTTGTCTGTACTGTTCCACTATTTATTTCCAAGTATATATATCCCTGCCTCCCTGTCCTAATTTGCAGGTGGGTCAGTATTCCAACAAGATAATCAGGTTTTATCCATAATCTTTGTCTGTACTGTTCTACTATTTATTTCCAAGTATATATATCCCTGCCTCCCTGTTCTAATTTGCAGGTGGGTCAGTATTCCTACAAGATAATCAGGTTTTATCCATAATCTTTGTCTGCCCTGTTCTACTATTTATTTCCAAGTATATATATCCCTGCCTCTCTGTTCTAATTTGCAGGTGGGTCAGTATTCCAACAAGATAATCAGGTTTTAGTCCAATTATGCTAAGTGAACTTGACTAAGCATAAAGAAAATTACAAGGTGTCCACACATTTCACCAGAATCTGCAACTTTAGCCAGAGAGATAGAGAGGGGAAAATTGGCTGTTTAAAACATTAGTCCCCAAAGTTTTATGATTAAGTTTTCTTATTCGTTGGCTTAACAACTTTAGGGACTTTTACTGAATTTTGATTGGTTGGCTCATTGAGTTGAGTGTTTAAACGTTTCAACCAACAACTTTATTCTACAGAAGGGATAATTTTGAGTCTCATAGTTAGGGATGTACATCAATTTATCGGCAATTGTCTTATCCCTTTAGATCCCTGATAAATTATGCTATGAAAACACATATGAGAGAAAAACTACTCTACAATTCGAAGATTATGACAGTCCGCATGTCCGTCCGTCTGTCTTTCAATCATGTTTGGGTAAAAACATGATTTTCTCGGTTGCTACTCAAGGTAGACGGTTAAAAATTTTTGTGAAGATCCTCTATAAAAATAGGCTAACAGTATATTGAAATAAAAATCATAAAATCAATATCAGTTTTGTTAACCCGGGCCTAGACTTAAAGATTCTAATCTTATATTTTTCTAATTTAATATCTGTGGAAAACTATCTTTAATACGTTGCGATAAATTACTATTACTGCTCTTTTAACTAAACATTGATAGATGATTGCTAAATATTGCTATATCAGCTAAATAGCAGAAAAAAAGTGCAGCATTATACAAAAATGCAAAAACTTATCTATTAGATATTTATATAGGAACAAGGATGACCATATCAGCAATATAAAATATCAAATAATCAGACAGTCAAACAAACGAACATCTACAAATAATGAGAAATGACACATTTACTATTCATCCTTATTTAAAACATTGATTTTAAACACTTTGTCAAAGCTGCTAAAATGAAGTTTGCGCAGCTGGCTGCAATTGGCTTAAACTGAGGGTGTGTAAGGCTGAGTGTGGCTGCAGCTAAGCAAGGCCTATGGTGGCTGCAGCTAAGCAAGGCCAATGGTGGCTGCAGCTAATCAAGGACTATGGTGGCTGCAGCTAAGCAAGGCCTATGGTGGCTGCTGCTAAGCAAGGCCTTTGGTGGCTGCTGCTAAGCAAGGCCTATGGTGGCTGCAGCCAAGCAAGGCCCATGGTGGCTGCAGCTAAGCAAGGCCTATGGTGGCTGCAGCTGAGACTACAAATCTAAGCAAAAAATAATTTAAATGATATTTCAAATCTTAATCCAACGAAAATTGTTCTCCATAAAGCATTAATGATAGATATCTTTTTTTATCCTATCTCTAAATCTTTTTTACTGCCTCTCTTATTTCTCCTTTTTTTCTATTATAGATAAATAAATGGATAAAACACAGATTCAAAAAGATAAAGATGTATTCAAAGCAAAAAAAGCATATAAAAAAAGATAAATATACCATTTAACTCCTTAAAAAGACCAGGGAAGAAGGGAATATGAAATTCACTGGTACTTAAATTTTAGGAATAAGTCATATCATACTTTGGGTACTTTTATAAATTTTTGTGGTTGTTCCAATCTAGCAGTGTTTAAACTTTTCAACCAATAGAAACCTATGAAGAGTTAATCATACCTTTTTAACACTGGGAATTTAAATAAATAATCGTCTATTGTCTTATCCCTTAAGATTCCTGAAAAAGACACAAAATCTCCCTAATTTAGGACTTACCGACAAATTAAGATAATGTTTATTACAATTTAGTTTCAAATAAAACGCCTTAGCTGTCTGCTAAAAGTTGGTTAAAACCCCTTTTTTGGTTCACTAATAGTTTTCTAATAAGATAATTTCAGGGAGGGAGAGGGTAATGGACTGTAAATGATAAAGTCTCTAAATTTTTTCACTAGGTTATACAAAGTAATCTTCACATAAGAGTTACAGGATGTCTGTTTTGTCCAGGAACGATATGGTTAATTTTACAGGTTGTCTTCAAGCGTCTAATAGGTTCATACCTCCAACCTAACAAAAGATGTCGCCATATAATTTAGTCATATAATTTTTCATTTTAATATCTGAGAAAAGTTGTATATAATACGATGTGATAAATAGCTATTCTTTGATTCTTTAATTTGATTTTTACGCTGATCTAATTTACACATTATTACACAATGCAATGGGCTGTTTTTTACACTATTCCCAAAGTTTCATAATAACGTTTCCTTATTCGTTGGCTGAACAACTTTGGGGACTATAGTGAATTTTTATTGGTTGATTCTTTAACTTTTCAAATTTTCAAATGTTTCAACCACTAATTTTAGTTAAGAAAGGGTAATTTTGTGTATCATTATTGGGGATGCATATCAATTCATCGGCCATTTTCGTATCCCTTTAGATTCCTGCATTATTATCAAATAGTTTTGATCCCTTGTGGTTTTGCTTATTTAAGTAAAAAATAAATAATATTAATCTTAACTTAACTCTTTTTCTATACCGTTCTAATCTTTTTAATTACATTTTTGCTTTGATTCTTATAACAAGGGAACAAACGTCCATAGCTCACAAAGTTGAAATAAAGATCTCATTGAAATAAAGAAACAGGATGTTTGTCTGTTTTTCTGTCTGTCTGTTTGTTTGTACCGCTGAACCGGTATAGTTCTCCCCGGGAAGGTTTACAACTATTTTGGGTGAGGGCACCACAATGCCATCAAGAGAAATCACCCCCAGAAGAGAATTACCCCCCTTAAAAAGGCCTCTAGGGGCGTAGCCGATAATTAAATATATTGTATAATTTTTGAGGGTTTCGTGCATGTTTCAAAGCCCTTGGATTTTACAAATCATTGGTTTTATTCACCCACTCGCCCACCTCCCCCCCTTAAAAAAGCTTGGACGTTCTTGAGACAAAGATACAAACATAGTAAGGAAGACTAAGCTTTACAGAACATGCTTTAATTTTAAAAAAGATATTTAAAATAAAGTTATGTAGAGAAAAACAAATTTATTCACTGATTATCATAATTTCATAGGATAGGGTTTCAGTAAAACATGCCTTTATTCTTTTAAAAAGGTGGTTACACTATTTAGTTACTATTATGTACACTTTATATAAAAACAGATGTTCAGTTCAAATCTGGACCACAACAAATCAATCAAAGACGTTATAAATTGTGCCCACTGCTGCTATGACAGAAAAATGCAGTTAATAGTAAGAGTAGGGGTAATACTATGGTCCTTAAACAGGAGCAACTCATAAACATACACAGTTTTAGACTTTCAGACAAATGTCGTGCAATAAATAGGTTTGTCTTTGGAATGTTGGGTGTTAAAGTATCGCATCCCATAACAAGCGGAAAATAATCTGGCTTCTCTAGATGAACATATTAAATTGAAGGAGAACCCCGCCAAAACGAGGAAATTAACAAATTAAGAAATTAAGAATAGAGGGAATGCCTAGGTCCCTAAACAGGCGCATCTTAATAATATATACATCAAGGTTTCCACAAAAATGTTGTGTAATCAAAGGTTTGTTTGTCCGTTACCTCAATAATACCCAAGTTATTCTTGGCTGTTGGACCTGACGTAACAGTGTTGAAACTTGTAGAAAACATTCCCCCTGTTTTGTTGACCCAAGTACAGTTTTTATAAAAAATGTAATTTAAAGTTCAATGATTTTAGATAAGTAAATTTTATGTTTGATAATCTATTTGAAATTCTTACATTTTACTTTTTATTCATGGTTTTATTTCTTCATATCTAAGTATTGAAAAGTATTTTGACACAAGTACAATTATGTTCACAGTAGTGGAGCAGGATTGAGCGAGAGAGAGACAGAGAGAGAGAGAGAGAGGCAGAGACAGAGAGACAGAGAGAGACAGACAGACAGACAGACAGACAGACAGACAGACATAGTTTTATTTCTTCATGTCTTAGGATTGAAAAGTATTCTGACACAAGTACAATTAAGTTCATAGTAGTGGAGTAGGAGAGAGAAAGAGAGAGACAGAGAGAGAGGGGGAGAGACAGAGAGAGTGATATAGGAGTGACCAGTGCATATCCTGGGATGTTTTTATGCTATTGGAACTAGATAAAAAACTAGTAACTAGTTTAAGGTCTGTTTGCCTTTCCAGAATATAATTATTTTGTTTTATTACTTATGCGCATTTTGTCTTGTGAGAGGTATTTTTTCCAGTTATCTAAAAGGATATAAGGATGGACGATAAACTGATGTACATCCCAAATGATAACAAACAAAATTACCCCTTCGGTAGATTAGAATTGTCGGGGAAAACACTACTAGTGGATAAGCAACCAATAAAATTTTGCTAAACGTATTATAACATGGTTTTAAAACTTTGGGTTCCAGTATAATTTACAATCCAATGTCCCCACCCCTCCCTGATTATTTCTTTTATATCAATTTATGTAAAGTTATTCGTATGATATTCTAGCAGGGAGGGTAGTAAGCAGGGAGGTAGGAGATATTGGACTGTTTATTACACTAGTCCCAAAAGTTTTCTAATTCGTTGGATAAACAATTTAAATCCAATTTTGATTGGTTGGTTAATTAATTAAGTTGAGTGCCCCAACGTTTCAACCATCAATTGTAATCTACAAAAGAGTAATTTTTTGTTTCATCATTGGGGATGTACCTAATTTTTTCAGCAATTATCTTATCCCTTTAGATCCCTGGGTACCTAGGTAGTAAGACTGTAGGGTTTGTTAATTTATCATCAAAATGTTTTGAGTGTTAGCGTTATATTCAATACATGAGGATTCCTGAATTATAAAGTTTAATCTTATAATGATTGAAGTTACTTTACAAAGCTTCGATTTTAAAAAGTTACTGCGCCCCAAGCATCTAGGGACTCTATATTCGATGGGGTAAAATTAGCCTAATACCATACCCATAATTTTAAAAAAAATATATAGTCAAAAACCATCCTTGGAACTTTAAGATACTTCACTGTAAAGGAGGACCATATCGGTTCAGCGGTTAGCTTACTACTTTATATAATAGGACTAGCGGCTTCGCCCCTAGCCTCTAGGGGCTTTGATCAACCTTATTTTTCGTAGTTTAGATTTAAAAGAAAATTGTTTTTTTTTTTAAATTGAAGTTTAAAAAAGAATTTTTTTGTGGGAGGGGGGTCCCATCTCCAAAGAAAATAGTTACAAACCTTCCCGGGACCTATGAGAAGCTACTTTGAAAAGTAGAACCCGATCGGTTCAGCGGATGGCGAGATCCTTCGCTACAAACAAAAGAGCTTAGTACTTTATATAATAGGATATTCTTTTAAACTTTGTTTTTTTATACTATTATATTTTTTAGATACTTTTTACTTGAATTATATAATAATAAAAAGTTTCCCTTCAGAAGAAATCAGGGAGAAAAGAATAGTTATTTATTACATCATATTATGGACAGCTTCCCGCGGATATCAAAATGAAAAATTATGAGATTAAAACTAGTCTTTGTTAGTCTCGAGAGGCCAAAGGCCCAGCCCAACTAATTTTATAATTTTTTAATTTTTATGGAAATTATACATGATTTTTCAGTGAGGCTTCTAATCTATCGAATATTGAATAAAAAGTTTTACTTCTGAAGGGCAGGGAGGGGACATTTATTGTCCATCAACCCCTCCCCCCTACCCCCTAATACCCTTATAATTATAAGGCTCAACTTTTAGTATAGACTTTGAATGGAAGATCAATTTGTCGTCATTTGTCCTAACCCTGCTGCCCTCACATAAGAAATCAGAGAGAGAGATAGGGGACAATGGGCTGTTCATTACACTAGTCCCCAAAGTTTTATTATAACGTTATCTTATTCGTTGGCTCAACAACTTTGGGGACTTTAAAATAAATTTTAATTGGTTGGCTTATTGAGTTGAGTATTTAAACGTTTCAATCACTAATTTTAATTACAGAAGGGGTAATTGATGTGCCATCATTGGGAATGTACATCAATTTTTCATCCAATGCATGTCCTAAACCTGTTTCCCTGAGAGTAGAAATACAGTTTTTACACTAATCTTAGATTTTCAGAGATTTGGTCGATTTAACATTTTGGTCAAGATTTTTATTATAAATAGATAGATTGATATCATTATTATATAAAAGTAAGTGTGTACCGAAGGATCTCGCTAACCGCTGAACCTACATGATTCACTCTTGCATTGAAGCTTCTCATCGGTTCTGGGAAAAGATTTTTTTTCTTTTTAAACGCCATAGTGAAATTAGGTGATGGGTCGACTTTTCACCCTCCTACCTCAGTAGCCGCTAGTTGTTTTAGTTAAAGATCTCAAAAATATAAGGTCCGATTTAAATATGCATCTCAGATAATTTTACAATTGTCTTGAGATGGTTTCAGGCTATTTTCCTCTCAACCTTTTTCGCCCTAAAGGCTACGGGCGATGTATCTAGTATTCTATAAAGCAATAAGACTTTTTGTCTGAAGTTTGAGATGCAAATAACTACAGAACCTCTTCATAATAGGTAAGCTGCACATAGGTCCTGGGATGGTTTTGGCTATTTTATTAATAGAGTTATAAGTCTTGAGATGTTTAAGGACTATTATTCTTCCAACGTGGCCCATAGATGCTAGAGACGCATCCGCTAGTAGATTTGCAAATGAAAAGAAAGGTAAGTTTTTGAAGTAATGTAATAGATAGACAGATAGATGACCAATGAGAGAGGGTACAATAGACTGTTTATTACACTAGTCCCTAAATTTTATAATAACGGTTTCTTATTCGTTGGCTTAACAACTTTAAAGACTGATTGCTGAATTACGATTGGGTGATTCATTAAGTGTTCAAACGTTTGTACCACTAAATGCAAGGTACAGAAAGGGTAATTTGTGTATCATCATTAGGGATGTACATCATTCATTGCCCTATCCCTTTAGATCCCTGCATATATTTAGATGTTGAAAACAGAATAATAAATTGGAGAGATAAAAATTGTTCCCAATTTATTTTATTGGATATTTAATCTTCTTCTAATTTATTCCATTACTGACTTAATTATAGCCATCTATCTATCTATATTTGCGGGTTGTATAATAGACTAAAACCGTCACATGATCCAAAAAGGTATGCTTAAAATGGAGAACCCAATCAGTTCAGTGGATAGCGAGATCTTAATGTACAGACAAAAATATTTTTTATATATAATATACTTACTTTCCAACTATGAATCATACTGGTACCCAAAGTTTTAAACCAGGTTTTGTTTTTGTTACTAAATGTCTGGCTCCTTTCTATTGCAGATAGAGAGATGAGACAATGGGCTGTTTATTACACTAGTCCCCAAAGTTTTATAATAACGTTTGTTTACTCGTTGGCTTAATAACTTTGGGGACTTTAGTTAATTTTTATTGGTTGCTTCATTAAGATTAAGTTTTAAAAGTTTCAACCACTAATTTATATCTACAGACGAATTAATTTTCTGTATCATCATTGGGGATGTACATCAATTTATCGGCCATTGTCTTATCCCTTTAAATCCCTGCTCCTATTGGCAACCTAATAAAGGAAATATTCAATAGGAATATTCTCTAGGTCTCAATAACTTTAAAGTGCTGTGCAAAGTGAGAAAGTGGAGATAGATAGATAGATAAACGCAAAGCTTTTTCATATTTTGAGTCTGCCCATTCGTCTGTAAGGGAAAATGTTAATCAATTGTTAATTTAGGCACGTTTTGTTAAACACATTCATTTAGACCTAATCGTTCTTGTTAATTTTTATAACAAGGATGACAACATCCGTAAAAGTGATGCGGCGGTAGGACAAACGAAAATTATTACTTGCAGAGTGTCAGAACTGAAAAAGCAGAATATAAATGTATAAAACTCAAACTAAGTTGTAAGTTGATTTATTTAAAAACTGCTTAAATAGAGGCTACTGTTTCAGGGCATGCTTATAGATAAGTACTTTTTTATAGAGATGCTTCGCGTATAACATTGTACCTTGTTGTAATAGAAATCAGTATTCTTAAAAACCAGATAAGTATAATAATAATTATATCACATGACATATCTTTGTCAAAAAGGGTAAAAACATAGAATAGGTAAAAATCAACATGTTTTAAATGGACTTACCAAAAGAAGTTATCTTCTTTGTTACGTAAGGACATTCTGGTAACGATCGAATATAGAGTTGCTACACTTTTTAAATTGTACCTAATTTTTATAGAATCATGCAAAGTTTAAAATATTCACAATCCTAACATGTCTGAATTAACAAAAAGAGCTAACCGTTATGGACGTCCGGAACAACCCTAATAAAAATATTTAGATGGATAAATGCAAGCTATAAAGTTCTAGACACTTGAAGAAAAAAAAGTTTTTAGGGGGGGGGGTACAAACTCTTTTAACCTCCACCCCCCTTAAACTTACAAATTTATGTTTTGCTTCTTATTTTGTCCTTCCTTTTGATTTTAGAGCTTCGCTTATTATAAATGTTGTCATCATTGTTCAAAGTGGGGAGGGGGGGGGGGGTTTACTCTCACTCCGCAATTTTGCTGGTGTTAATAAAGTGAATAATCTTGCAACTAATCGGTGTTTTTTTCAGCTACCTTTCCACATTTAAAAGCGAAGCATTTCTATGATAGGGACTATTTTAAAAGCAACGATTTTCTTACAGTTTTATTTTATTGTGCTACTAAATGCTAAAAGATGAGGATAGATTTCCTCTCAAGAAATTAAAAGAAACAAACCAAACTGTTTGCGACATGTTTAGTATTATGTAACACAAGGACTCTGGCAGGAAATTGACAACTTATTCATACGTACTGTACTAAATTAATCTTTACGTGGACTAATTTAACCAAATTAGGTTTTTTTTAGGTTTTTTATAATTCATACAACCCCCTTAAGTTATTCATTACAATAGAATACAATTTTAAAATTTATTTACTGTGTAAATATGCATAAATATGACGTTTTTACTGACAATTAGGTTGATTTTTACTCAAAGCATTTTTCTTGTAGACAATAAAATGATTATAACTTTCGTTCTATTTAAGATAAATTGATGAAATAAAAAGTATTTTCAATTTTATTATGCTGAGAAGTCACTTATTGGTTTTAAGAAATAATAAACCCCTTTGAGTTGGGGAGGGGGCGGGGGGGCGTTGAGTATCGAAATAATGAAACTAATTTAAATTTCTTTTTATGGTGGGTTTTAATGATTCATATAGCAGCCAAACTGTTTTTAGGCAATACCCCTTTGTCTGTCTGTCCCTCTGTCTGTCAGTCTATCTGTCTAACTGCCTCTTTTTCGGATTTCAATGAATCATTTAGCATAGCCTAATTCTAATTTGTTAATGCCTCAAAAACCGTCTGTCTGTCTATCCCTCCATCTGTCTGATCATTCACAGGTTCTCTATTGGATTTTATTTAATGAATTGTCTATTATGGTCAAACTGTAATTTGATCATTCTTCTTGCCTGTCTGTCTGTCTCGTCTATCTGCTGAGTTTCTACCATTGGTCTAACAGACTGATTCACTTAATTAACCCCTTACGGTCGGGCCCCTTACCGCACCTTAATCAGTCGGGGGGGGGGGGGGGGGGGGGGGGGGGTCACCCCCCTGCAACCAACCCCTAGCCCTCTGGGGCTTAAAAAAATCCTATAAATGAACCTAACCTTATTTTTCTCAGACACCATTTGACCAATAGGGATGATTTCTTAAACTTAAGCTTTTATGATTATAAACTAACTCCTAGATTATAAGTCACCCCCTGCCGCCAACCCCTAGCCCTCCAGGGCTCCAAAAACCCTAAAAATGAACCTACCTTTATTTTTCTCAGAAACCATTTGACCAATAGGGATGATTTCTTAAACTTAAGCTTTTATGGTTATAAACTAACTTTTAGATTTTAAGTCGCCCCCCTGCCGCCAACCCCTAGCCCTCCGGGGCTCAAAAAAATCCTAAAAATGAACCTAACCTTAATTTTCTCAGAAACCATTTGACTAATAGGGATGATTTCTTAAACTTAAGCTTTTATGATTATAAACTAACTCCTAGATTATAAGTCACCCCCTTGAAAATAAAGGTTAGGTTCATTTTTATGGTTTTTTTTTATCCCCGGAGGACTAGGGGTTAGCAGCAGGGGGGTGACTTCTATACCAAAAGCTAGTTTATAACCATAAAGGCTTAAGTTTAAGAATTCATCTCTATTGGTCAAATGGTTTCTGAGAAAATTAAGGTTAGGTTCATTTTTAGGGTTTTTTTGAGCCCCGGAGGGCTAGGAGTAGGCGGCAGGGGGGTGACTTCTAAACTAGAAGTTAGTTTATAACCATAAAAGCTTAAGTTTAAGAAATCATCCCTATTGGTCAAATGGTTTCTGAGAAAATTAAGGTTATGTTCATTTTTAGGGGGGTTTTGAGCCCCAGGGGGCTAGGGGATGGGGGTAGGGGGTTGACTTTGAAACCATAAGATGTTCATACCCCTAAAAGCCTAAGTCCAAAAAATTTGCATGGTTCATCAAGTGGTTCCGGAGAACCCCCCCCCCCCCCTTCCAGCATCAAAAAAGCTTCAGTTACGTCCCCCTTTTAAACGTAAGCTTTTCTTATATGTCAACATAACATATCTAAATTTCATAGAGATCCGCAGCCGTTTTCCCTGCTGACCGCCCGCTGCGGCCGCTGAAATTTATATTTGATATTTCTAATATAAAATTTACTTAAAGATAAACATTTTCTGTAAAAAAATTGTTCTTCTAGCTTCAAAAATAAGAAAATAACAGCCGTTTAAAATTTTTAAGTAAAAAAGGTTGTTAAATAAAAAGGTGAACTAAGCAAAAATTGACTTTGACTTATAAAAGGTCGGAATTTTATTATCAAACAGGGGACTTGCACAAAAAAGATTTAGCCCTCTAGGTCAATAGGAACTGAGATAATAGGGGGGGAGCGTTGAACGCCAACCCCATCACCAACCGATTAAGGTGCGGCAAGGGGCCCGACTGTTAAGGGTTAATAATACATATTTAATAATTCATATTAAAATCGATAATACTGTATTAATGGTTGAATGCTTGTTTCAATAGAAAATTAGATTTAACTAATAATAATGTTGAATCTTGTACCAGGAGATAAACAAATAACCTTGTGTTGCAATAAAAAATAAAAAAAATTATCCAATTTACTTATGAAAAAAAGTGTAATACTGTATCTATAATCTTTTTGTACATAAATGATAATAATATCAGGTTATATTCCATTAATTTATAACCACCTAAATTTTTTGACACTTACAACTTTTAACAGCTCCCTTTAACCAAAATCAAGGATAGTTTATTTAAGTATGTCACCAAAACTTCATTACATAAGTAATACATTTTTACAAACTTTAAAAAGAGGATTGGGAAATATCTCCCTCCCCAACATTAACTTTAATCACTATTGTAAACAATATTAAAAGTTATAAATATATATCAATCAAGATCTATAGAGGTATTAACTGTGGTTTAATTACATATGTATGAGAGCTCCTTCTTGTGTCAATCACTTTTATTTACTGATTAAAATTTGTACAGTACAGTTGTACAGAATATTGCAAGATTTTTTTTAGTTAAGTCTGGAAATTAATGATTAATTTATCTAAAAATAGATAGCATAGAATTATCTTAATCAGTGGCTTAATTTTATACACCCGCCTTAAACACCTCCCCCCCCCCCTCTTTATTTTAAGGGGTGTAAATTTATTTCCTTTACACCCCCTTGGAATTTATAGAGGGGTGTATCTGAGGGTGTAGGCTCTTGTCAAGAGGGTGGACATGGGTGGACACCTAGGGAGGTGTATCCATCCCCCTTAATTTTACAAGGGTGGTGTAAACAACCCCTACACCAACCTTTTGCACGCCTTTGATCTTAACTATACTTTTAGTGTACATAAAGTTGTAAATTCAGTAACTATTCTACAAAAATTACCTTCCTAAATTGATATATGATTTTCAGGGTAATCTCCGGTGGACTAAACATTAAAATTTTATGGAAAAAAAGATATCTTTGGAACATGCATGACTTGAAATAATCCCCCCTTTGTACTCAATACGCATTTTTTATTCTAAGTGCGTCAATTTTGCGTTTAAAGATACCCTTAGTTTAAGCATTAATTTCTCCAAAAAATGATGAAAAAAGATAAATTTTTTTTTGATAAAATGATAAAAGTATATGTAAAATAAAATAACCAGCAAAAAAAATTACAAAATTACGTTAAATAGAACGAAAATTAGAGCGTTTTGTATGCCTTATAAAATGCGTATTTCTCATGAAAATTGTAACGATTTAGTGTGTTGAGTAAAATATTTACAAACTTCTCGCTTTTATAAGAAGCTAGAGCCTTTGTGGTAATAAAGGACCACTTTTTGTAAATATAACATTTTTTAAAAGACATTTCTGACCATATACTTTGTTGCTTTTTAATAATATTTTTATGAAAAAATAGATTCTTCTAAAAAATATATATATTTAAAACATACTAAGAAATACAAATTTGGTGTGTTTAAGGAATATAGTAGTCAGTTTAAAATAACTACAAGCCATCTATAGGTAAAATTATTAACTAAATATTTGTCTTCAACTACCTTGAAATGTACCTGCCTATAATCATAATACACCCTCCCTTTTTAATCTAACTACTATTTTACCCCAATCCCAAAATAATTATGGTATGCATTTAGCCTAGCAGGGGTCTAGGTTGGGTTAGGCTTGTTTGATGGTTGGGCATTGTGGGGGGAGGGGGGATGGACACAGGTGAAAGTAGTAGGAATGTAGTAGGATAAGCGTAGCTATTCTAAAATTAATTGTAGATAATCTATGTAGTTAGATAGATATGTATATAGATACATACATAAACAGATACATTACATGCATACATACATACATAATGGATGTATTTATGACATATAATTGAAAAAGTATGGATGTGTAAATGATTTTACTATCATTTATAAAGTAAAAATTCAGTTTGTCATAAATATATCCATTGCACAGGCGAAAACACATCCACTGTAAATTTGCTGGATGTGTAAATGGCAGTCCCCCACATACATACATACATACAACATACATACATACATACATAGAGAGAGAGATAGAGGGGGAAATAAATTTACATATAGAGAAAGAATTGAAAATCAAAGTAAGAAAGTGAAAAACAGATAGATAGATAGAGAAAGAGAGAGAGAGAGAGAGAGAGAAAAAAAGAGAGAGAGAGAGAGAGTAAGGCGTGAGAGGGAGAGAGAGATTGAAACGGAATAGAAAACAGCATTACAGACAAACAGCATCTCTTATAGAGTAGTTTTACTACAATAAAATATTTTGAATATATGTAATAATACTCATGTTTTTTTACTCAAATAAAATATATGCAAAAAAAACATATTTTAAATGATAGGTATGGTTATCCTAAAAAGTTATCTCAATATTTATAAGCATCTAGTATATAACATACTTGGTCCGTTGGTCTGTCGGTTTCTTCAATAGACATTGACTTCATGTGTGGTAAATACAGTTTTCTCAGTTGTTATTAAAAATAGACAACAAAAATTTCGGGTATAGTCCCATTTGAAGAAAACGCCTCTTAAGAGGCGTTTTCTTCAAATTTTTAAAGGAGTCTTTCCCCTATTTTTAGTCCCTGCGGGGCCAATTGCCTAACCCTACTTAAAATAACCTTACCTAAACTAACATATCAAAAGCTACTATGAAACTAGGACGAAACGCCTCTTAAGAGGAGTTACCACGAAAGGGACTATACCCAAAATTTCTTTTAACTTATGTGCCATTACTTTTGATCCGGCTGCCAGACACTTAGTCTTTGAGAATTTTAAAGAAATTTCAGGCGCTTCGCTTCGTATGGTTGTTGTCATCCTTGTTTAATGTTAACGAGAAAAAGAGCTTAATTTGCAAAGAGGGATATTACAATTGCAGATACAAAAAATCTTCCAAAAAAACATAATTTCTTAAGTGTACTATTTATTTTTCATAATTCTTGATACTGTTCTTGATTTTTATTTTGCATATAAGTCAGGAATTTAGTGGGAACATTGTCTAATTTACAACCCTTTCTTTTCCCTGACAATCATGACAGAAGACGATTATTACACTAGTCCCCAAAGTTTATAAAAAAACGTATTAGCTTAACAACTTTGGGACTTGGTGATGTTTGATTGGTTGGTTAAGTTAAGTGATCAACCACTTATTTTAATATACAGAAGGGGTAATTTTGTGCATTATCATTGGGAATGCACATAAATTTATTGGCCATTGATTCTACAAAGAATTGGGGAGAAGGAGAAAATCAACTGCCATTGTCTTATCCCTTAAAATCCCTGATCTAAGGTTCATTATTAATTCAAATTCCTTTTTCATCATTTTACTTTTTCATAGCATTTCTATTTCCTCTTTTATGCACTTTTTTTTAGAAGCAAAGCTTTTCTATAAATAGGCTCGGTCGGTATGTCCGTTCGCATTATAGACGTCCAAGGGGGGAGGGTTGTTTATCTTCTGTCTGTCTATATTTTATCTATGCATAAAGCCATGTGAGTTAGAAACCTAAAATTTATCTTTTAAAATCTTTGAAAACTTGTAAAAGAATATTCTTTTTCCTACTATTAAACTCTTGTTTTGATCCTGTAAGCTTCACTACTTATATATCTTTTCATCCTTGTTTTACATTCAGCTTTGAACATATTCATTGATAGATAGATACATATAATAATATACTGAAAAATTTTGATACCAGGATGATAAAAATAGGAGAATTTAGTTTGCTAATAATTACAAATTTAATTAATATTGGTCAGTTCGTTCATCCAGTAGGAGGTGATAGGATGGTGCAAAATGGGGTGAATGGGCAGAATCGTTATTTTAGCCAGATGGTAGTATTACTTTATTAGAGTAAAAATATGGAGAACGATAGATCAATAGATAGTATTTTAGGTCGTTTTTCTATCCATCTTTTGCCTATAAATCTACTAATCCATTAATTCATCTATCGATATATCTACCTATAATTTAATTATTTCGAACCTACATTAAGATAAAAGAACCTCACCCCCTTCTTTAATTTTCTTGCCCTTGCGGAGAGCTATCCATCAGATACAGAGAAAGGGTAATGGGCTTCTCATTACTCTAGTCAGTTTTATTTCGTTGGTTTAACAAATTTAGGGACTTTAGTGAATTTTGATTGATTGATTCATTAAGCTGAGTGTTCAAACGTTTCAACCAATAATTTTAATCCACAGAAGGGGTAATTTTGTGTATCATCATTAAAGATGTACATCAATTTATTGGCCATTGTCTTATCCCTGAATATATTTTCTAAATGTTTGTTTATGGTCCACTATCATTTGACGGGAAACTGCCTAATATTCCCTGTGAATATTATTAGGTAAAAAAATGATTAATTTGTTTAACATTTTTATATTTCTGTCTTATACCATTTCAAGGATCATAGATAAGTTTTCTGAAAAAAAACCAGAGCGATACCTATTTATAAAAGTAATATGATGTCTGTCTGTGTGTATGTACCAAGTGTCTCACTAACTGCTGGTCTGATATGGTTCTCCTTTACGATGTAGCTTCTTTTTAAAACAAACATTGGAAAGGGAGGGACGTTTTCCTACCCTTCCCACCTCAAGTGATCCTAGAGGCCTATATGGGCTTAGCCGCAAATATCTATATATGAAAGTAGCATGATGTCCGATTTGGTTCTTCTTTACAGTGAAACTCTTCATAAGTTAAGAGCAGTTTTTTTGGTATGATACCTTCACCCTCCCAAGATAAATCGCCCTTGAAAAAAATATCCCCACCCTTTAGAGGAGTAGCCGCTAGTTTAATATTGCAAACAATATTAGGGAAGCAGTATTATTAAATCAAAATTTAAGACTGAAAAAAAAGATTATGTTAGAAAAGAAAAAGAACCCGGTATTAGTGTCGGACTGATTATGACGTAACAAAAAAAATTAGCCAATGAGAGGACATTATTGACCAATGGTAAAATTCATAGTGGCCCCTTATTGGCTAATTTTTTTTGTTACGTCATAATCAGTCCGACACTAATACCGGGTTCAAGAAAAAGAAAAGATTTTTAAAGAAATTTCTCGCCCCATTATCTCATATAATGATAAACTTTTATTGAATCAATGAATAGTTTTTTAATTTTGATCATAATACCAGAATACCAATCTCCTTCCATAATCTAATGGATAACTTTCATTAACTCATTTATTATGTTTTCACAGGCCATTACACTTTATATATTTTTGATTTAGTCAACTTTTTATAAGCGCAGCTACTATTTATTTAGAACTGGTCTGTACGTCAACACTCTTCGCTAGGTAAGTTATCGTTGTTTTTAGCTTGTCTTTGCTTTTTTTTTGGAGGGGGGGGGTATGTTTCATTTTTTTTTCGGGGGGGGGGGGGGGTTGGGGGTGTCCTACCCCCCAAGAAAATAGTTAAAAACCTTCCCGTGACCTATAAGAAGCTACCCTATAAAGGAGAACCCGATCGGTTCAGCGGTTAGCGAGATCCTTCGCTACAAACAAACAGACAGACAAACAAACAGACAGACATCGTTCTACTTTGTATTATAGATAAAACTTTGAGTACCAGTGAAATTTACACTCTAATGTCGACTCCCTTCTAGCTACAAATATAGATATATAGTTAGACAGACAAACAGACAAATATATGGATTAATCCTACTAATTAAAGACAGATTAATTTTTGGCTAACATACTAATAAGTACAAATTGGACCTTGTTTAAGTAGGGATTGGACAACAACCGATATTGCCCTCCAGGGGAGGAATGAACATTCGATAGAAAATTTAACTGGTACCCATAGTTTTCATATTCGTTGGCTCAAAAACTTTGGGTTCTTTTGTTAAATCTTGTTTGGTTCGTGCCAACTAGCATTGTTCTAACTTTTGATCTCACTGGTACCCAAAGTTTTATAACCGCAATATCTTATTTGTTGGCTAAAAAAACGTTAGGTATTTCATTGAATTCTAATTAGTTGGTTCCAAACTAGTAGTGTCAAAACTTTTCAACTTAATATTTTAATTGGGGAATTAATCGTTCATTGTCATATCCCTTAAAGGGAGTGTGAACGTAATAATTTCTCATCTGATTATCAAATCTTAACATTTACTAAGCACATTTCACTACACTGATCAACCAAAAACGTCCTATTAACAAAAATATCCAGGAATAATGCCTTGATTTTATGGTATTTTGAGAGGGAAAAAGGAAAAAACAGGGAAAATCTGAATGTTTTTGATTCTTATAATGTTTGTAGGGATATTTAACTTGTCATATATAGTTGAAACAATTTACTTACTGTTAAGGATTTATTTTATGCTGTAAAATTGCCAATTAGTTTTTTTTATAACGTAGTAGTTAGGTAATAAAGACATATTTTAAATTCGTATTATTGACAAAAAAAATACCTCACTGTCTACAAAGGGTTGAATCTCATAGGTTATTTAAAATAATAATATCCTTTTTTATTGTGTTGGACAATAAATAACCCACTTTGGAGAATTAGTTTACACTTTTATCAGACTGTTTATAAAAAATATTGCGTCTTTATTATTTACAAATTTGTAATTAAAGGTGGGCGAGAGATGGGCCATCTAAAGTTAATTGGATAATAATAAAAAACCTGTTTCTGGCTTTGTTATTGTATTTGGTTTTCAATAAAAAATATTGCTTATTTTATCAATTTCTAAGTAACTATACATTGGTTTAAAGCAAGGATTATGTTAAAAGTCAGCTTAACTGTTAGGAAAAATCTAGAACTATGTGAAAAAGTTTAATTTTAGCTGTAATGGGAGAAAAAATCAATTTAATGGACATTTTATATAATACGGAAAATTTCTTCCTTTCCCTGTACCTTATAAAAATCGTCGGAAAAAGCCGTTTTTTAAGCAAACAAAAGCGCGTTTTGCTCTATCTGTGAGATATTATGAATGAGATAATGTTAAGATTTGATATTAAGATAAGAAAAGTTTACGTTCACAGTCCCTTTAAGACTTCATGTAAAAAAAATTAAATGCTTTTGTAATGTCAAGAATACATAAATTAATCATAATGTTTGCGTTTTTGGTTTTATGGTGAATGTCCAAAATATGTCCAATAATTTAATGTATCGCAGTTTACTGTTCTGTTTTAACAGAGGGGGAGGGCATTTTACCCCATCGGTAAAATTTACATGTGAAAGAGTGGTAAAAATCTAATATATTTCCAAAGAGGGGTTAATTTCTCCCCCTAACCCTATCCCCATCGTTGTACTTCCTTGTTCTGTAACATGTAAAAACTGTAAATCTGATCAAAGAGGGATTGGTATTTGGCTTGTTTACTTACAAGAAAAATTATATTCATTATCCTAATATTACTGTATCTCAGTATACTGTTCTTTAAACATCTGATAAACTATAAAACTGATCAAAGTTGAATAAGTATTTGACTCTTTTACTTGTTTACTTACAAAAATAATTATATCAATTATTCTAATATAACTGTATCACAGTATACTGTTCTTTAAATATTGTATAACATCTGAAAACTATAAATCTGATCAAAGGTGGATTAGTATTTGGTTAGTTTACTTGTTTACTTACAAGAATAATTATATCCATTATTCTAATATTACTGTATCTCAGTATACTGTTCTTTAAACATTGTATAACATCTAAAAACTGTAAATCTGATCAAAGGTGGATTAGTATTTGGCTTTTTTACTTGTTTACTTACAAGAATAATAATATCCATTATTCTAATATTACTGTGTCACAGTATACTGTTCTTTAAACATTGTATAACATCTGAAAACTATAAATCTGATCAAAGGTGTATTAGTATTTGGCTAGTTTACTTGTTTACTTACAAGAATAATTATATCCATAATTCTAATATTACTCTATCTCAGTATACTGTTCTTTAAACATTGTATAACATCTGAAACTGTAAATCTGATCAAAGGTGGATTTGTATTTGGCTAGTTTACTTGTTTACTTACAAGAATAATTATATCCATTGTTCTAATATTAATGTATCTCAGTATACTGTTCTTTAAACATTGTGTAACATGTAAAAACTGTAAATCTGATCAAAGGTGGATAGGTATTTGGCTAGTTTACTTGTTTACTTACAAGAATAATTATATCCATTATTCTAATATTACTGTATCACAGTATACTGTTATTTAAACATTGTATAACATCTGAAAACTATAAATCTGATCAAATGTGGATTTGTATTTGGTTAGTTTACTTGTTTACTTACAAGAACAATAATATCCATTATTCTAATATTACTGTATCTCAGTATACTGTTCTTTAAACATTGTATGACATCTGAAAACTATAAATCTGATCAAAGATGGATTAGTATTTGGCTTGTTTACTTACAAGAAAAATTATATTCATTATTCTAATATTAATGTATAATTTTAGTTTACTGTTCTTTAAACAACTGAAAACTAAAAATCTGATCAAAGGTAGATTAGTATTCGGCTCTTTTACTTGTTTACTTACAAGAATAATTATATCCATTATTCTAATATTACTGTAACTCAGTATACTGTTCTTTAAACATTGTATAACATCTGAAAACTGGAAACCTGATCAAAGGTGGATTTGTATTTGGCTAGTTTACTTGCAAGAATAATCATATCTATTACTATAATATTACTGTATCTCAGTATACTGTTCTTTAAACATTGTATAACATCTAAAACTGTAAATCTGATCAAAGGTGGATTAGTATTTGGTTAGTTTACTTGCAAGAATATTCATATCTATTATTCTAATATTACTGTATCTCAATAAACTGTTATTTAAACATTGTATAACATCTGAAAACTATAAATCTGATCAAAGGTGGATTAGTATTTGGCTAGTTTACTTGTTTACTTACAAGAATAATTATATCCATAATTCTAATATTAGTGTATCACAGTATACTGTTCTTTAAACATTGTATAACATCTGAAAACTATAAATCTGATCAAAGGTGGATAAGTATTTGACTCTTTTAGTTGTTTACTTACAAGAATGATTATATCCATTATTCTAATATAACTGTATCACAGTATACTGTTCTTTAAACATTGTATAACATCTGAAAACTATAAATCTGATCAAAGCTGGATTAATATACGGCTAGTTTACTTACAAGAATAATCATATCTATTATTCTAATATTACTGTATCTCAGTAAACTGTTCTTTAAACATTGTATAACATCTAAAAACTATAAATCTGATCAAAGGTGGATTTGTATTTGGCTAGTTTACTTACAAGAATAATTATATCTATTATTATAATATTACTGTATATCAGTATACTGTTCTTTAAACATTGTATAACATCTGAAAACTATAAATCTGATCAAAGGTGGATTAGTATTTGGATCTTTTACTTGTTTACCTACAAAAATAATTATATCCATCATTCTAATATTACTGTATCTCAATATACTGTTCTTTAAACATTGTATAACATCTAAAACTGTAAATCTGATCAAAGGTGGATTAATATATGGCTAGTTTAATTACAAAAATAATTATATCTATTATTCTAATATTACTCTATCTCAGTATACTGTTCTTTAAACATTGTATAACATCTGAAAACTATAAATCTGATCAAAGGTGGATTAGTATTTGGCTAATTTACTTAAAAGAATAATTATATCCATTATTCTAATATTACTGTATCTCAGTATACTGTTCTTTAAACATTGTATAACATCTAAAACTGTAAATCTGATCAAAGGTGGATTTGTATTTGGCTAATTTACTTAAAAGAATAATTATATCCATTATTCTAATATTACTGTATCTCATTATACTGTTCTTTAAACATTGTATAACATCTGAAAACTATAAATATGATCAAAGGTGGATTAGTATTTGGCTAGTTTACTTGTTTACCTACAATAACAATTATATCCATTATTATAATATTACTGTATATCAGTATACTGTTCTTTAAACATTGTATAACATCTGAAACTGTAATTCAGATCAAAGGTGGATTAGTATTTGGCTAGTTTACTTGCAAGAATAATCATATCTATTACTATAATATTACTGTATCTCAGTATACTGTTCTTTAAACATTGTATAACATCTAAAACTGTAAATCTAATCAAAGGTGGATTAGTATTTGTTTACTTACAAGAATAGTTATATCCATAATTATGATATTACTGTATCTCAGTATACTGTTCTTTAAAAATTGTATAACATCTGAAAACTATAAATCTGATCAAAGGTGGATTAGTATTTGGCTAGTTTACTTGTTTACTTACAAAAATAATTATATCCATCAGCCAGAGAGATTGGGGACATTGGGCTGTTTATTACACTAGTCCCCAAAGTTTTATTGTAACGTTTTCTTTTTCGTTGGCTTGACAAATTTTTGGGGACTTTAAAAGAATTGTGATTGTTTTCTTATTAATTTGAGTGTCCAAACTTTTTAACCACTAATTGTAATCTACAGAAGGTTTAACTTTGTGTATCATTATTGGCGATTAACATCAATTTATCGGCCAATGTCTTATCCCTTTAGATCCCTGCTAAGATGTATATGGGTACTACAATATTAATTGACTGGGGGCTTTTGGGCACTTTAAAAGAACAATTTATCTGGGTAGGATGTAGGTATCCTCTCCCATGAGGTAATCTTAAAAAAAAATTTAATTTTTAGGGGGGGATTTTTTTAGGGGAGGGGGGTGGGGGTGTCCCACACCCCAAGAAAATAGCTTAAAACCACCACAAGACCAGTAGGTATATACCCTGAAGAGTAGAATCCGATCGATTTAGTGGTTACCGAGATCTTAAGGGACGGACAGACATCAAGCTACTTTGTATTATAGATGAAATATTACTTTTATAACCGTTTTAGAGATTTTAATAGATACACAAAAGAAGCATAAATACAGAATAGTTATTGAGAAGCTGCACTTTTTACAATCCCCAATTTTTAATCAGATATCTTCAGGGATTCTAAGGGATAAGACAATGGATGATAAATTAATCTACATCTCCAATGATGACAAACAAAATTACCCCTTCTGTAAATTAACATTATTTGTTGAAAAAATTGAAACCAACACACCAACATTCAAAGCAACAAAAGATATCGCGTTATAAAACTTTGGGTACCAGTATAATTTTTAAGTCCAATGTACCCTCTCTCCTTGGATATTGTGGAAGAAAGTAAGATACTTTAAATAAGGAACAAACATGTATCTGTTTCCATAGTTGTTAAATATCTAACTATAACAGTTTGATTTCAGTCTAGATTGGACCTATACCGTGTTGTTATACTAATGGGACTGATTTTCTTAGGAATCACAACAATTGGAAGGTAGATTTAATATGGGGAATTATTTTATCTCCTCTCTATTTTTCTTCAAAGTTGGAAGGAAAAGGAAATAAACAAATCTTTTTTTTGGGTGGGGGGGATTTTTTCTAGGGGCGATTTCTCTTGGGAGGGTGGTGGTACCTTTCCCAAAAATAGTTTTAAACCTTTCCAGGACCTATGAGAAGCTACCCCTGTAAAGTAGCACCAATTTGGTTCAACGGTTAGCGAGGTCCTTCAGTACAGACAGACAAACAAATATTCTGTTACTTATTATTTAAATATTAAAGTTTTATAATCTAGCAGCTGCACCCCTAGAATCTAGAGTATCTTCATTCAAAGGGAGAGGGAGGGGACAGAAAAAAAGCCTAAAACCAGCTTGGGACCTATGTAAAACTTTCTTAACATAACTCAGTGGTTAGCTAGATCCTAACGAACAAACGAAATGAATAAAATTGAAAAAGATATTCTATGAATATACATACTTTTATCACTGAAATATACCCATGAGAATAAGAAAATAATGGAAATAGAAAAAGATTTTTTAAATGTCAATTGAAATGTTTATTTATTTGGATCAGATCGTGCATAAAAAAAGACGTCATGCTGTCCTACCATTGGTCAATTAAAATCTATACTGGCCTGTTATTGGTAATTTAGTCTGTATGTGTATTGTATGACCTAATTTCTTTAATTTACTATAAAAAAGCCTTTTAAAGATCTTATATTGGTCAAACTCAATTAACACCCAACTGACAACTAGCATCTTATTTGGGCTTTTTTTATATTATAAACAAATGAACTAAGAATTCGTTTTTAAGTAGGATTGACTCTCTAAGGTAATACATCTATTGGTGGTTTACAGAAATAATAGCAAAAAAAAAACACTTTTTTCCAGCGGAATCAAACCAGTTATGATCAATAACCGAGAAATTGATGTACTTCCCCAAAGATGACACACAAAATTAACCCTACCGTAGATTCAAATTATTGGTTAAAACGTTTGAAAACTCAACTTAATAAACCAACCATCAAAATTCAGTAAAAGTTCCCAAAGTTGTTATTCCAACGAAATGAGACAGCATTTTTATAAAACTTTGGGGACTAGTGTAATAAACAGCCCATTGTCCCCCCTCTCTCTCTCTCTCAGAGTTATGATACTCTAGTTTGCAATTTTATAAATAGTTATTTCTCGCATCGTATTATAAACAGCTTTTTCCGCGGATATAGAATGTACAATTATAAGATTAAAACCAGTTTTTTAGCCCCGAGATGCCGAAGGCACCGGCTAAAAAAACTGGTTTTAATCCTATGATTGTACATTTTTATATTCGTAGAAAGCTGGATATAATACGATGCTAGACATAGTTTTTTCGTATGGATGAGAACCGGTTCCTATCCACTGGATTCTAATGAATACGAGAAAAGTTTTTCTCTATTTGATATTTTATCTCAATTGTACAATTGGTCAATGAAAGAAATATTTCTATAGTTAATCTGATCTATTAACATTACAGTACAAAATTGGGAAAACGAGGTTGTAATTATACTGTGACAATAGGGAAAAATATAATTAAAGAAACCAGTACAACTTCTCAGGGAGAGAGGGAACATTGGGCTCTTTATTAAACTAGTCCTCAAAGTTTTATAATAACGTTTTCTTATTCGTTGGCTTAACAACTTTTATTGAATTTTGATTGAATGGTTCATTAAGTTGAGTATGCACACGTTTCACCCACTAATTGTAATCTACAGAAGGGGTATTTTAGTTTATCACCATTAGGGATGTACATCAATTTATTGGCCATTGTCTTATCCCTTTAGATCCCTGATAACTACTCTATTGCAGACAAATTTATTACCATTTTACTGGAAGACAATTTTACTATCTTTGATTAGATTTTATAAATTGGATAGTTGCCAGGGAATTTAGGGATAGGATAATGGATAATTAATGATGGATAGATAGATTAATGGATAGAAAAGAAAGAAATTAATAGATAGATGAATAGATAGATGGTTAGATAAATGGATATACAGATAGATTGATAGATGAAGAGATAGATGGATAGATAGATGGATAGATAGATGGATAGATAGATGGATAGATAGATGGATAGATAGATGGATAGATAGATGGATAGATAGATGGATAGATAGATGGATAGATAGATGGATAGATAGATGGATAGATAGATGGATAGATAGATAGATAGATAGATGGATAGATAGATGGATAGATAGATGGATAGATAGATGGATAGATAGATGGATAGATAGATGGATAGATAGATGGATAGATAGATGGATAGATAGATGGATAGATAGATGGATAGATAGATGGATAGATAGATGGATAGATAGATGGATAGATAGATGGATAGATAGATGGATAGATAGATGGATAGATAGATGGATAGATAGATGGATAGATAGATGGATAGATAGATGGATAGATAGATGGATAGATAGATGGATAGATAGATGGATAGATAGATGGATAGATAGATGGATAGGTAGATGGATAGATAGATGGATAGATAGATGCATGGATAGATGGATAGATAGATGGATAGAGAGATGGATAGATAGATGGATAGATAGATGGATAGATAGATGGAAAGATAGATGGATAGATAGATGGATAGATAGATGGATAGATAGATGGATAGATAGATGGATAGATAGATGGATGGATATCTTTAGTTTATGTTTTGTATGTTTATTTCTTTGCGTTTATGTACCACTAGCGGCTATTCCCCACTCCCCCCTCAATTTTCTAGGGCTTTTCTCTTGGGAGGGTGGTGGTATTCTCTCCTATAAGAAGCTACATTGTTAAGGAAAGCCATTTCGGCTCAGTGATTAGCGAGATTCTTCGGTAAAGACAGACACACACACACACACAGATCCTGTGTTACTTTATTATATGGTTTGCTTTTTAAGTTTCGCGTTTCTGAAACGGTTAACTCAACATTGTTTTTTAGTTATTTTTGTTTTGACGATTTTATTAATATATTTTTTATGCGGGAGTGGTTGCACGCCAGTTGTATACAGGGATCCTAGGGGATAAGACAAATAATTTACATCAAAATAATGATTACCACAATTACCCCTTTAGTACATCTTATTATGAGTTGACAAAATAGGACTGCTGACTTATCAGAGTCTAACTAAAGTACCCAAAGTTTATTACAAAAAATTTGGGTACTAGTGTAATTCATAGCCCAATGTCCTCGCCCTCCTTAGTCGGAATGGAATCAGAGGGTGAAAGTTAAAAAGTTTTGCAATATCAACTTGGACTATTAATCTTGCTTTGTACTACAAATATAGAAGGGATCTCATGGGAAAAGGGATAAATGTTGATATGTACATTTCCAATGATGATAGACAAAATTATCCCTTCAAAAGGCCTAACTTCTTGTTAAAACGTTTTGACATTACTAGTTGAACAAACCAATCAAGATTTGGTAAAAAAGTACCCAAAGTTTCTAAAGCCATTAGTTGAAAAAAATGTTTAGATACCCTTTCACTTTACAATTTCATCTGTCTATCTTTATAGCAGCCGAGAAAATCACATTTCCCCCATAGCGTTACGGACTGACCGACAGACAAAGTGAATTATAGAGAATCTTCGCCACAAAATAAGAAAAGTAAGGCCTTAACTTTGCTATTTATCATTTACATGGTACGGTCTTAAAATATACAATTCTGTTTTTTTTTTTAAGATAGCTTTTCTCACAATTATGTTTAGTTCCCATAACCATGAGTTGTTTAAAAGAAATATTTACTAGTAGAAAACACTTACAGATTTGCTGTTCTAATAGGTATCTACTTTTCAATTAAATATATTTTTATATTCTATTCCTGTAAGCCACTGAAAAACCATGTATAACACCCAGCATATACGGATGAGGTTTTTTGTTCCTTTTTGCATGTATTTTATGAAAACTAATTTTTTTGGCTGAGACCTTCTACAAAGAATAGAACCATATTTATATAGGTCAAGAAACTTTTTTAGTTAGCAATTATTTAATTGAAAAAATTATTTGTTTATTTTAAAATTATCAGATTAATTTTAACTCTGAATTATATCTATAATTTTGTTTATAAGTAAATAATATATTACCAATTTTGATGGCCATTTTGTTTTTTCTGACGTTTTTAAAAATTTCGACGTCTTAATACAACCTTAAATGATTTATAAATTGAATTAAATTTACTTGGTCTAAATTTAATCAAATATCATTTTATTTATCACAAATAATAATAAAATGTTAAAAGTTTGGCAGCCATCTTGTTTTTTTTGACGTTTTAAAGAAAAAAATTGACGTTTTACTGAGTCTTTATTTAAAATTAAATGTCATTAAATTAAAAATATTACTAATACATAATACATATTAATGCAACATGTTTCTTAAAATAATGCGATAAAAAGTAGATGCTGGGCATCGTATTTTCTACAATTTTCTATGGATAATACATTGAAGTTCATAAAATTAATGCCAGTTTTGTTAGCTAGCACCTCTAGAGGCTAAAACAATGTTTTTCACCTCATAATTTTTCATTTTAATATCCGCGGAAAGCTGTCCATAATACGATGCGATAAATAAATATTCTTGTAAGCTTTTTAAAACTCCAGCTTATTAATATTTAAATTTTTAAAGGAAATTTTTAACATTTTATATCAAAATAGTTATCAAATGCTTTGCTATTATCACACAATTGATTGAGATTTTTTATTAAAAAAAAAACTAGCTTGATCAAAAGTAATAAAATGAAAATTATTCAACAAAAATTGTCATTTTTGTTTAAACTGTTTTTAACCTATTTTTAAAATGTATATGAAAAATATACTATGACACCAGTAGAATCAGACTGCAGAGCCTAAATTTGAATAAAATCCCCAATAAACTTTTTTGGGGGGATTTAAATATTAATTTTTACTGTTGCCGTGATCATTTTGACCGAAGCAAAAGGTTTTTTTTTATTTGGGTAAAATTCGTAGCTTTTAGAGTGTTTTGCTTCATAAATATTGTATTCTGGTATAGAGTAAAATTAGGCCTTATGATTTTACTATAAAAATTCACTAAAAAGTTAATTCTTTATAATATATCAACGAATTAACATAAACATGTTTGTGTTCTCTCACTTATTTTAAAAACATAAAAAATGGCTGTAAAGGGTTAAATGACAACAAATGTTTATGCAATACAACAAATTTATTTACGCACATATACAAATGCGTTATAAAATAAGATTATTCAAACTTATTTTTTAAAATAATTTTAAAAAGAATGTATCTTTTATGTGTATGGTTTTCATTCTTTTAATTTTAATTAAATAAAAAATATTTAACTACATTGGAAATAAGTCACTTTGTGAAAACACTCTTTTTTTGAATTGTTAGGAATTGAAATAAAACAAGACTTTTTATTGGTTAGATTTCAGAATTATTTGTTTTATTGTAAATGTTAGATTTTTCAATGAAATTAATTGTTTTGGAAAAAAAAATTATTTCCAATGAACAGAGTTATGTTTTTTTTATTGTATTAATATAAAGTGAATTATATAAAAATGTTCTGTAAGCCACAATATTACCCGAAGTAAAAAAAGAGCTTTTGCTCCGGTCAATATGATTACAGCAACACTAAAAATTAATTTTTAAATCCCCCAAAAAAAGTTTATTGGGGACTTAATTCAAATTTGGGCTCTGCAGTCTGATTCTATAGGTGTCCTAGTATAGTTTTGACCCCCCATTCAAAAATAGGTTAAAAACAGTTTAATGTTTAATAAAAGAAAATTATTAGTTGCTAATATTACCTTTTATTTTAGTAAAAACGTAATTTCAAACAACTCAAAGGAAGTTAAATAAACATTTTTATTGAAAAACTTTATAAATGTTTCATTCTTTATATAAGCAACACGCTTTTTATGCCCTTTTTTTAAAGGTATGTAATTTTTACCTATTCCACAAATAAATTTTTTATTTAATTCTTTTTCATCATCTATATTTTTATCATTTATCTTAGAGTGATTTGAGATATTGGGGGAGGAGTGCAGGACAACCTGCTGAAAGGTAATTAAATTTTGTGATTCCAATACATTTGAAAATGGTATCACCCTTATTATTCTGATTTCCTTATCCTTGTACCCATGACTTAACCATTTGTAGGGCAACCAGAAGCTAATGAGGATATTGCCTTAATTAAATTTACTGAAAATTTTGTCAATATTATTAAGCTATTGATTGTAAAATAAACAGAGCATGTAAGTACACTATTTAATTGAAAAAACTAGGGAGCTGTCAAAACAACTGACTGTTACTGAGCTAAGTAGAAAATTTCTTATATAAATTGAGATAATCAAAGACAATAATTATCATGAATTTATCTTTATGACTTGAACTGAACACTTTAAAGACAATGAGATAAGAAAATGGGAAAAAAACTGAATAAGACAGAAGTATCATCAAAAAAAGCCCCTTTGTGGATTAATTGTCATATAGATATCTTGATGTAAAAAACAATTACAATGAAACTATAAATTGATTGAATGATAAACTCAAATTTGAAAGAGTTGGAATATTTGACACATGAATAGTGTATCTAGGGTAATAACATGTAAACATAACTACTGGTATAGAAATTGTCAAGGACTAAACAGTGTTTTAATATAAATAACTAAGGCATATTTTTCTTGTGAATTAGTCTTATATTCACTAAAATCAGCCTGTTATGCGGATTTTTCATTACTATATCATTAAATGGTCAGTAGTTTGCTGTCAAATACTTTTTATTTTACGAAGATAGCTCAACAAAAATTCATATATTTTAGCAGATTTTAATATTGATATTTTGAAATTTCAAGACCATAATAGAACAAATGATTTTTTAGAGTGCAACTTTGCAAATGGCTATTTACCTATGATATCAAAACCAACTAGATTTGGACATAATAATGCATCTTGTATTGACAATATATTTATAAATAATATATCAAACAGTTATACTTCTGGTGTCATTTTAAATCCAATTTCAGACCATTATCCTTGCTTTATTTTTTCTGAATCTTGTAAACCTAAGAACAACCCCAAATATGTAACATTTAGAGAATTTAATCAAGAAAAATTCAATCAATTTTCTGAAATACTTAATTCTCAATCTTGGGAAGATGTAATAAGCATAAATAACACACAAACAAGCTTTGATAATTTTATGAATTTTTATACTGAGACCTTTAATAGTGTATTCCCCCTTAAAAAGGTTAGGTTTAATAAAAAAATACACAAAAAAGAGCCTTTCATGACAAATGGGTTGCTTAAGAGTAGGTTTAAAAAATTAAAACTTGCAGCTAAATATTCTAAAAGCAAAACAGTCTTGAATACAACTAGATATAAGCAAAACAGGGATATCTATAACTCTTTAATAAAGCTGTCGAAAAAATTGTATTTTAAAGACATCATCCTTGAGAATAAATCTGACCTAAAAACACAATGGCAAATTTTAAGGGAGGCTTTCAGGAATACAAATGACAAATCATCCACCATTAATGAAATTAGATATGAGGGACTAACTTTCTCTAACCATAAAGATATTGCTGCTCAGTTCAACAAACATTTTACAACTATAGCAAATAAAATTGAAGAGAATATTAATCTCTCATCCTCTGATCCTTGTGAATTTCTTAATGAATCAAATTCATTGTTTAACTTGGGTCAGATATATCCTAAGGATGTTATTGATGTTGTAAAAGCCATGGATCCTAAGAACTCAACTGATATGTTTGGTATCTCAAATTCAATTTTAAAGAAAATTATTAACTTTATAGCTGTACCCTTATCCCATATTATAAATAGATCTTTCCTTACAGGAGTCATTCCAGTACAATTAAAATTTGCTAAGGTACTACCAATCTTTAAATTAAAACCATCTGATGCTGGAGATAAGTCTTTACCAACTAACTATAGACCAATAAGACTTTTGCCTATATTCTCAAAAATCTTAGAAAAAATTGTTGCAAATAAATTAAATGATTTTCTACTTGAAAATGAGATTCTTTTTAAACACCAATATGGTTTCAAGGCTAAAAAGTCTACTTTACATCCCATTATGCACCTTTTGAATGAACTTGCTTTAGCTAAGAACAATAATAAGGTTTCAATTGGAGTCTTCTGCGATATCTCCAAAGGTTTTGATACAATAAGCCATGACATTCTACTAAAAAAGTTAGAAAAAATAAGAGTAAGAAATAAAGAACTGGATTGGTTTAAAAATTACTTAAATCAAAGAAGACAATTTATAGTCATTGGGGATGAAACATCAGAATATTTGGAGATAACAAAAGGAGTACCACAAGGATCGATACTTGGCCCAATTTTGTTTTTAATTTACATAAATGATCTTCCCAGAGCTACTGATTTATTTACAATGCTTTTTGCAGATGATACTAGCTTTGTGGTGTCGGGAGATAACCTTTATGATATTATTATTAAACTAAATAATGAATTGAAAAAAATCAACAATTGGTTTAGGGCAAACAAATTATGTTTGAATGCAGAAAAGACAAAAATCATGATTTTTAACAAAAGAGAAGACACAATAGACTGGGAAGATATCAATGTATTCATTGATTCTAATAATGACAATGAAAACAACCCTGAGCTGATTAATAAGATTGGTGTTGTTAATGGCAGAAGTAAAGTACCTGCAATAAAATTTCTAGGTGTATTTATTGATTCAAATCTCAGTTTCAAGTATCATATAGATTTTATCAGAAAAAAAGTCTCCAGTTCTTTGTATATGATAAATAGAGCAAAAAATATTCTTTGCAAAAAATCATTAACCACCCTGTATCATTCGTTTATTCATTCTCATTTTTTGTACTGTTTATCAATTTGGTCATCCTGTCCTAAATCTTACCTTGAACCATTGATTAAATTACAGAAAAAAGCAATAAGAATAATTACTGGCACTAAATATAACTCACATACAGCAGATAAGTTTACTAAATTAAATATTATGCCTCTCCCCCAATTAGCAGATTACTCTAAACTTCTTTTCACGTATGATTATATAAATGACAAACTTCCAATCTCCTTCCAGGAGACATGGAAAAGAAAAAACGAGGTTTATAATAACATAAGAAACAACAGGAGAATGGATGGTGATCATTTTTATATCCCTCTTATTAGATTCAAAAGCATTGAAAAACTCCCATACTTCTGTTTTCCTGACCTTTGGAATAAAAATTGCTTTAATGATCTTCTTAATTCTTACCAACCACGTAAAATGTTTATTAAAAACCTTACAGCTTATTTAATGATTCAAGTTGAAACAGTATGTACTAAGGCTGTATGCAATGAATGCTTTCCTGATAATCATATTTAAACTTAGCATAGCCATGGTTTTGATTATCTTACACCTTTCAATTCGGATTTTCTATTTTAATTATTATTTAACAAAAAATTAAAGCCATTTTATATAACACTGCTTGTGAGAGAGCTTAGATTAGGATTATAATCAACTTATTTGTTATTTTTTAACACCTATTTTAATGCATCATTTCAATTTTCCTAATACTTTTTAAATATGTAAATACTTAAATTATCTCTAACACTGAAGGCCCCATTTAATACACCTCTGGTTTATGGAATGCCTCATAATCGTAGATAACACAATAGTAAAAGTATATTAATGATGTGATTTATAATATCTGTAAATGATTTGTAATATTTTTATCATAACTAAACCGATTTGAAAATAAATCTTTATCTTTATCTTTATTAAGAGAGTAATAAGCGTTTAAAAAAAAAACAGTTTACGTGGGACACCCTGTATATACAATACACTATATCAATTACATAAAAAAAGAATCTTTAGAAAGTATAAAATCCTTAAAAGTAGATAAAAACCATGCTGTGCATGGACAAAGTTTAAAACTATTACAACAGACAATGATTGGTGACCTACAAAGGGAGGGAAGATATAATTAAAAGTCTCAATCTGATCATTCCAACATGATTATACCATTCATAACAAAGAACTATAAAACCTATATATTTGGGGATAATAATTGCACAACAGGATATCATATGCTTCCTTTTGTACAAACACACTAAGGTGTTATTAAAGGGACTGTGAACGTAAATTTTTCTCATCTTAATATCAAATCTTAACATTATCTCATTCATAATATCTCACAGATAGAGCAAAACGCGCTTTCGTTTGCTTAAAAAACGGCTTTTTCCGACGATTTTTATAAGGTACGGGGAAAGGAAGAAATTTTCCGTATTATATAAAATGTGCATTAAATTGCTTTTTTCTCCCATTATAGCTAAAATTAAACTTTTTCACATAGTTCTAGATTTTTCCTAACAGTTAAGCTGACTTTTAACATGATCCTTGCTTTAATCCAATGTATAGTTACATAGAAATTGATAAAATAAGCAATATTTTTTTATTGAAAACCAAATACAATAACAAAGCCAGAAACAGGTTTTTAATTAGTATCCAATTAACTTTAAATGGCCCATCTCTCGCCCACCTTTAATTACAAATTTGTAAATAATAAAGACGCAATATTTCTTTATAAACAGTCAATATAAAGTGTAAACTAATTCTCCAAAGTGGGTTATTTATTGTTCAACACAATAAAAAAGGATATTATTATTTTATATAACCTATGAGATTCAACCCTTTGTAGACAGTGAGGTATTTTTTTTGTCAATAATACGAATTTAAAATATGTCTTTATTACCTAATTACTACGTTATAAAAAAACGAATTGGCAATTTTATAGCATAAAATAAATCCTTAACAGTAAGTAAATTGTTTCAACTATATATGACAAGTTAAATATCCCTACAAACATTATAAGAAACAAAAACGTTCAGATTTTCCCTGTTTTTTCCTTTTTCCCTCTCAAAATACCATAAAATCAAGGCATTATTTCTGAATATTTTTGTGAATAGGACATTTTTGGTTGATCAGTGTAGTGAAATGTGCTTAGTAAATGTTAAGATTTGATAATCAGATGAGAAATTTTTACGTTCACACTCCCTTTAAATTTTAATGTATTGGGCAGAACTAATATATTTCAGTTTTATTGATTAAATAGACTAAATTACCTATGTCTTTTCATTATCCACACAATGAAACAGATTCATTTTTCATAATGTAAAATTCATAAATCCAATAGTTTTCTAATAATATTTATATCAAATAGGGTTGGGCCGGATATCTGGTTTGGCCGGTTATCTGGTCATTTTCAATATCCAGCCGAATATCCGGCCATTTTCAATATCCGGCCGGATACCGGATATTAAAACTATCCGGTTACATGATATCTGGCTGATTTTTGACGCCGGATATACGGTTATCCTGCTGGATATCCGGTAAATGGCCGGATATCGAACGTTTGCCAGATATCCGGCCGGAACCGAATATCCGGCATTATAAATAAGCCGGATATCCGGTATCTGGCAAAAAAAGTATCCGGCCTAACCCTAATATCAAAGACCTCAAAAGGTATATAAGATATTTTATCCAAACACTAGTAGGTATTTGACTTGTCAATCAAAATGTATGTCTATTGTTTTTTTTAATAGTTAGAACTAATTCTTTTACTGACACCGCTCTAACTGCTTAAAGGCTGACACAAACAGACTCAATACCCCCAATTTAGAAAAAAAATCTGTTTAACTTTGCACTGTACTGAAAGTGCTATGGTGTGACAATTCCAGCTTTTAGTATTATTAGCCAATCAGAAGGCTGAATCTTCTCAACAACCTATCACAGCTGAGCATCTGCAGATAATTGCATTAGTTTCATTTCTTTCCACTATTATTTCTTGCTTAAAATCAGAAGTTAAAACAATTTTTTTGAGAATTTTTGACTAGGAAAAGGAGTGTATTTATGGTGAAAAGGTAAACAGTTACAGGCATTCTAATTGGGTCTACTTGTGACAGTCTTTCAGTAGTTAAAGCAGTGTATTTCTTACTGGCTTTAATTAATGCTCATTTTGAAATATAAAAAAGATAATCATTTTTTTCACTTGTAATAATTTCATTATTTTAAAGACTCTCATTTGTTTCAAACACAGATCTACTTGCTACATCTTTGCACCTTGTTTCTCATAAACTTGTTATAATTTGAATTCATAAATCCTGTAGATTCCTTTAAGCATTTCAATAAATAGTATATTTTAAAATTTTAGCTTGAAATATAAAAGAGGGGTTATAAAAATAGGGCAGATTAAATATTTGGTATTTTATAGAATAAATGTAATTTGCCCTTGTATATGTAATTTAAGGAAATAATTTGTAACTATGGAATTATACTAGAAAGGAATTTTTCAAGCACTAAAATTTGTTTTAATATAATTTTAACCTCTGATATAACCAGTGGTTTCAACCAATAAAATTTTCCTTTTAAAAAGTACATTATTATTCAAGGACTTTTTTTAGTAGCAAAGCTACTCTATAATTTGAAATGTCCGTCCATTTGAAACGTTTTGGGTGAATTGTGATTTTCTTGGCTCCTATTCAAGATAGACTAACTAATAACTAATAACAAGATAGATTAACTAAGTTCCCATTCTTCATATTTTCACCAAAATGTGTCAATTAATTGGGGTGCTAGATCAATTCCTAGACTTTCAAGTTTTCATGATTTTCTCAAGTCCTGTTCATGATAGAAGTCTAAAATTTTCAGGGATTAAATAAGTTGGAATTCTGCATACTTCTATGAAGTTTCATTGAGATTTGTGTATTGGTTGGGATGCTAGATCGATTTCTAGTTTTTTAAGTGTTCAAGGTCTTTTTCAACTCCTAGTCCTGATAGACGGCTGAAATTTTCAGGGATTGAATAATCCTACATTTTACAAATTTCCACAAAGTTTTATTATGATATACTAATCGGTTGTGGTGCTAGATCGATTCCTTGATTTCCACATTATAAATCATAAACGTTTTTGTGATATATTTTATTTTAATTGTTATTTTGTATTACACTGCTCTATAGTTCAATCCAGATGTCCATCCTTAATTTTTTAGCTTTGCTACTTATGGATGTTGTCATCCTTGTTTTAAATTAAACAGAAAACCTTTTAATTAATAGTAAACTTGATTAAATAAATCAAATTAATTATTTAATAATTGTTACAGAAATTTTCAATCCAGAAAAACATGATAAAAATGGAAAGCATTCAGTTTGCAAGAGGATTGTTTCAACTCTTTGCCTTTGGATTGTTTGTTTATCAATTGCAAAATTCTATAGGCAAGTATATTTCAGGACCAATAGTTGAACAAACCTCCACAACTACCTTTGATGAGATCAAAAAGCCTTTTATCTATTTCTGCCAGCATGGACAGTTTGACTATGATACAGCAAGAGATATTGGTTACCATTCTAATACAGATTTTACAACAGGAATTGTTAAAGGTAAAGATGGCTTTTCATGGAATGGCAAAGATGGTAACTTATCCTTCAAAGAGGTTCAGAATAAGATTTTTTGTTATGACTATACTAATGTAAAGATTACACATTCTGTTAAAGGAGATAGAGGTACTTGGGAATCTCCAGAAATAGAAAAGTTTAAAATAGTACCTCATGGCTCTTGTTTGAAAATTTTACAAACCAATCGAGAAACAAATGTACGGGCAACAGAAACATCAGCTCTGTATATAGTTGATTCCAGTAGCATTAACAAATTTAACATGAATGTCAATAAAGAAAAAGCTTATTTTGGTCCAGTAGACAAAAAGTACTTTGAGTCTAAAACATCTGAAGTTAAAATAAAGATACATAATCACAATATTCATGATGGAGTAAAATGTTTGAATTATGAAAGAATTGGATCTAGCTACGCTGAATGTTATGGACAAGAATTCAAGAAAATGTTGCTAGATTTGTATGGCTGTTTACCTCCTTGGTTCAAAAGAAATTCAAATGTCAACTGTAAAGATGGCAGTGTAATAATGGTAGCTAATGAAACAAAAGTAAAAATTTATGATCAGATGAGTAAATTTGTCAATGAAAGAGAAATGGATTTTCTGAAACTTTGCTTGCCTCCATGTTTATCCATGAGTTTTCAGCTTACTGAGCTTTGGAAACTCACCACTAGACTTGATGATGCAAAAATCAATTTTAGAATTAAAGATGAAGTAACAGTTCACACTCATGTATATTCATATTTAGTCTTGTGGTTGACTTGGGAAGTTCTCTGGGATTATGGTTGGGTCTTAGTGCTCTCAGTATCTTTGATTCTCTAGTGGAGTTATTTTTATCAGCTAGGAGGAAATACAATAATTGAATAGATATCCAAGTGATGACTGCCTTCTATCAAAACTAATTTATGAATTCACCAAAAGCAGAACCACAATCAGTACGTGTCATCTTATTTCTTTCCAAGAATGAGGACCATAATCTCTCAGTGTACTCTTGAAGCTTTTTATATATTTCATTGTTTAATGTTCTATTTTATCTTGCACTAAAAAAATTGACTAATTAAAGCATTATCAATTCAATCAAATTGTAATTACTAATAAAAACATTTAAATGTATGATTATTTATTCATTGAATATGGTTTGTTTTTATATCCTTCAATAATTATAGCAAACAAAATTATAATCCATTAATTGTTAAAAAAATAGCTTTTTTCTTTACAATAACTTTCGTTTGCTCTCAAATAAATAATTTTGTATCTTAAATCTGTTTTAACACATTGGTTCTAACTAAAATAATAACCAATTTTTTTTATATTGTAGAAATTCATTAGGTAATATAGTCTATTGATGTATGATTATAGAAATTAAATTAATAACCAATTACACTAAAACATACTTTATGCTTGCCCATTACATTTTGTTTGATCGTTTTGTTAAAAATCAGTATATTTTAACATTTTAATTCTAAATTACAAAACTATTTCAATTTTATATTTGGCCTAGTTTCATATATAGTTGTACTATTATTATTCTATTTTTTCCTATATACTCTTTATAGGAAAATTTAAATTTTAAAAACAAACTAATTGTAAATAAATTATTTTGTTGAAAATTTTCTCTTATTATCATAATTTGATATGTATCACCTTTGCACTTTTCATGATATATATATTTTTAATAAAAGTTTTTAAAATTTTTTTTACTTGAAATATACTTTGTAAGGTATCATTAGAATCATTTGATAGAAGAATATTTTTCTTATATTCATTTGAAACCAATTAATATCCAATAGATTAGAACCCGTCTAGCATCGTATTATATCCAGTTTTCTATGAATATAAAAATGTTTTTAATCTTATTATTGTACATTTTATAGTTGCAAAAAAAGCTGTTTATGTGAGGTGAGAAATAAATATTACTTTATAATACATATTGAGGGCAAGCTTCTCTATGACTTCAAGTTATTATCCAAGATCATCATTCTTGAATGTGTTGCTCTATATTTGATTGCATACCTGGTTATCTGTTCCAGCAAATGGAAAAAAATTAGAAATTAAAAAAATTTAAACTAGACTCCTAACTCTTTATAGGTTTGGTAGGGCTATCTCATAATGAAATAAATGGTGACTTTTATTAAAATAAAGAAATATAAAGTGTCAGTAATTTTTAATATATGAATAGAACAAAAAAAATCCAGTTTTATTGAGTAATATTGGGTTTTATTGATTTTTTTTATAATAGATTAAATTACTTATAGCTTTACATTAACCACATAATGAAAAGTTTTTTTATAGGACATAATTTATAAAAATGCATTATATTCTAATTTTTTTTATCATAGACATCAAATAACATTTTAAAGGGATTAAATTGAAACACTGATAAATATTTGACATATTTTTGTATTTTCTTTTTTGATAGTCATAACTAATTCTTTATTATTTCATAATAAAACTATAAAAATAAGAATTTTTAAATCTACTTTTAAAAAAAAAATTACCAAATTGAAACATTTACATTATGTTACTTAGTATTCAAGAGTTAGAAATCAACAGAATACAATTTTGAGTTGTATCAAATAACCAAAGTATTTTTAAGGAATAGAAAATAATACATGAAATGTTCTTACATAATTTTGTCATTATATTCACCCATATTGGTTTTTAGGGTATTTGATATTTATTAAAGAATTACAATTAAACTTGTTTTGCAAAAATAACACATACAATTTTGTTTAAACTCATGTATAGTTTGCTTATTCAGGCATTAAACTCTACTGTTAATGTTTGTTTGTCCTACCATTTCAGAGCTTTGCTTTTAAGAATGTTGTCATCCCTGTTTTGTGAGCAAACACTCTCAAAACAATTTATTATACAGAATACAGAAGTATTTATATGAAAAGGTGAATACTTGAGTATGATATATGAAGTAATATCTTCAGGGATAAGACAATGGACGTTAAATTTATGTACATCCCCAATGATGATACACAAAATTATTTCTTCTTTAGATTTAAGTTAGTGGTTGAAACGTTTGAACACTCAATCTAATGAATAACCAATCGAAATTCCCGTAAGTCCCCAAAGTTGCTAAGCCAACTTATAAGAAAACTTTATTATAAAACTTTGGGGACTAGTATTTTAAAATACCCAACGTCCCCTCTCTCTTCTGATTTCGATATCTTCAGGAACACATGGATAGGACAATTCTTCTAAAATTTATCATTTTGCAGATGGTAGGGCTATAGCAATCATCATTACTTTTTTACATTCTAGCGGCTACGCCCCTAGAGGCCTCTAGGTACACTTGAAGAAATTGGGGTTGGGGGAAGATGAACATTAACTTTTAATTTAAGTTTTTAAAAAGAAAAAGAAAGAAAATGTTTTTGTGATTTTTTTTGGGGGGGGGAGTTATCATTTTTCCTAAGTGGGAGGGTGATGTTATCCTTAAAATTTACAATTAGATTAATAGAAAGGTTAAGCAAATAATTCATATTAAAAAGGGACAATTATATTCATGAATAGTGCTTGATTAAAAAGAAATTATACCGATTCTTGAAGCTAACAGGAGTAAAATAAGAAACTTAAAGAAAATTGTTAAATAAAAAAAGAATACTAATATTCCAGATTAGCTAGTTCTGTTTAATAAAATTGTCCATTGTCCCATCCCTACATTCCGTGATAACAATACTATCTATAATACAAAGTAGAACGATGTCTGTCTGTCCGTCTGTCTGTCCGTCTGAAGCTTAAGATCTCAGTAACCACTAAACCGATTGGGCTCTACTCTTCAGAGAATATACCTACTTGTCCTGTGATGGTTTTAAGCTATTTTCTTGGGGGGTGGGACACCCCCAACCCCCCCAAAAAATGAAAAATACACCCCCCCCCCCCCAAATTTTTTTTACTTTTTATTTTTAAATCTAAAATACGAAAAATTAGGTTGATCAAACCTCTTGGGGTAAGCCCCTAGAGGCTAGGGGCGAAGCCGCTAGTAATAAATATTAATATAAGATTGTCATAAACAAATTCTATAACTTATTGTCAGGAAGTTACCAAAAAGTAAAAAAAAATAGAACTATAAATTGATATTGATAATATTCTTATATAAAAGTATCAGGTTGTCTTTCAGTTCGTCTGTATGTATATAGTATCTCACCAACTGTTGAACCGATATGGTTCACCTCTACAATGTAGCTTCTCATAGGCCTTGGAAAGGTTTATAGCTATTTGGGGGGAAGGTACCTTAACCCTCCAAAAAGAAATCGTCCCCTAAAAAAATGATTCCCTCAAAAGTATTTTTACTTTTACTTTTTACATCCAAATAACCTTTAGCCACTAGTCCCCTCTGTTTCTTATTCTAGATGAATAGGTAGTCACAAAGATAGATAGAGAAAGATAGATAGATAGATAGACAGATAAAAAGATAGATAAAAATAGAAGTATGAATATAAGTATATCCAAATAACCTTTAGCCACTAGTCCTCTCTGTTTCTGATTCTAGATGAATAGGTAGTCACAAAGATAGATAGATAGATAGATACAGATAAATAGATAGATAAAAATAGAAGTATGAATATAAGTATATCCAAATAACCTTTAGCCACTAGTCCTATCTGTTTCTGATTCTAGATGAATAGGTAGTCACAAAGATAGATAGATAGATAAATAGATAAATATAGAAGTATAAATGTAAGTATATCCAAATAACCTTTAGCCACTAGTCCTCTCTGTTTCTTATTCTAGATGAATAGGTAGTCACAAAGATAGATAGATAGATAGATAGATAAATATAGAAGTATAAATGTAAGTATATTACATCCAAATAACCTTTAGCCACTAGTCCCCTCTGTTTCTGATTCTAGATGAATAGGTAGTCACAAAGATAGATAGATAGATAGATACAGATAAATAGATAGATAAATATAGAAGTATGAATACAAGTATATCCAAATAACCTTTAGCCACTAGTCCTCTCTGTTTCTGATTGATTTTCAATATTGCAAACACATATATTATTATCATTGGACAAAACCCATCTCAAAATAATAATCAGAAAATAGGGCAGTTTCCCTTAAAGTGGCTAGTCAAGCAGATATCATATAGTGTTACAGACAACTTTCCACGGGTATTAAAATGAAAAATTAAAAGATTATAACCAGTTTTACAGTTTTATTAGCCCCGAGTGGCCAAAGGCAAAGGATAATTAATTTCATCTGTTTATCTAGTATTCGTGGAAAATTGCCTATACTATGATGTTATACATGATTTTTCAGTATAATTCTAATCCAGCGGATATTCATCGGTTTGAAAGCCATACTGAAAAAACTATTTGAGAAACCAATACATTAAAAAAAAAAGTTACTTAGCCCTTATTAAGAAACATGTATCTAATTGTATAATAGTAAGTTTTCTATGAAAAACAAAATAAATATGCAAAATAAGATTCCTATGATTTAAAATTTTCTTATCTTGAATATAATTTTGTGATGGAATATTACCCAGCATAATATCTATAACATATAATCTATATTATAGAGGGCACAAAATATAGTTTTCTCATTTACTCATCCATTTGCATAATAGATATAATAAAATAGATTCATAATCAATAAAAAAATTATTCAATGACCCTAACAAAGAGAAAAACATATACAACTTCCTTGAAAGCATAGAGAGATATATAGTTAGAAAAACAGATCTGTAGTATAGATGTATATACAGATAACTACCTTCCCCCCCCCCCCATTTTCAATGACATTTTTCGTCTGCTGGCAAATTGTTTTCTGCTACTTGGCTGTATTGATATTCCCGTTACCATTGGTTGATTCCCAAAGACCCAATTGAAAGTTGGGCATTGCGATAGGGAAATACAGGTATTTATCCCTTCCTCCCTCTAGTGTTAGAAACATTGGCGCGTAGGGGGTGTTGAGGGGGTCATAGTGGTGAAAGGAGGTGGAGGTTGTCCACCCCTGAATTGCTTTAGTGGAATGAATACACCACCCCCCCCCCCCCTACACCTCTCTTTTCACCTCTCAATAACTGTCCATCCGTACAGTTCATTACAAAGAACGTTTCCTTTTTGCATTTATTAATAGACCTCTTTTCATTGCTAGTATTATTTATTTTTGATTGGTTGGTTCATTTAGTTCAGTGTCTAGACTTTTCAACTACTAGTTTTAAAATTTACGAAAGAGGTAATTTTGTGTATCATCATCAGGATGTAATCAAATTTATTGTCCATTGTCTTATCCCTTTAGATCCCTGGTAAGCTACTTTATAACTAAGTATTGTCCATCCGTAGAGTCGTTTACATTAAAAAGGACATTGCTTATATGCATTTATTAATAGAGCTCTATTCTTTACAAGTAGTATTTACTAGGGATAGAGGGGACATTGGGCTGTTTATTACACTAGTCCCCAAAGTTCTATAATAACGTTTTCTTATTTGTTGGCTTAAAAACTTTGGGGACTTATATTGAATTTTGATTGTTTGGTTCAATAGTTGAGTGTTGAGTGAGTTGAGTTATGTGTTAAAACGTTACAACTACTAATTTTAATGTACAGAAGGGGTAATTTCGTGTATTATCATTAGGAATGTAAAACAATTTAACGTACTTTGTCTTATCCCTTTAGATCACTGATTATATACAGGATAGTGTCTTTATATGTAAAAACACAGCTGAGTACAAGGCTATATTTCACAAAAATTTACTGTTATTACAATAATTTTCGGCATTGCAGAAACAGCTTGTAATGTGTAAACCTCATATAGCTTTTTTTGCAGTAATATTGAATGGTATGTTATAGTTATTTCATCTTTTGGTTTTCAATTACGGGGTTTTCTAAAATTAGGGACTTTGTTTTAGATTTTGCGAAAAAATCGAAAAAATCGTTCCTGTACTTTTAAGAAGTTTTACTGTAAAGAAAAACCTTTTTCAGTCTAGCGGCCACCAAGATCTTAAGCTGAAGACATATATGAGACATCCTATTACTTTTACTTAAGAATTTAAGCTACTTTTTGATATTTCCAAGTCTGTAATTGTCCACACTACTATTGAAAGGGAATATTCATGCCTCTAAAACCATTTGGACACTAAACAATTTTTCATCCTATAAAGTGACATGTATTCTAAAAAAATAAAACACCTAAAATTCAAAAATTCAAACTGATTTTTAACTTTTTTGACAACACTTTTTGTATGATATAATTATTAAAATAGACATGTTAGAATCATTCTATCAATTTAACACTTTGCGTAATGATTTCTAAAACAGTTAGGTACAATTTACAAAGCGTAGCAACTCTATAATTGTTACCAGTAAGTCTGTACAAGAGTTATTGTTCGTTTGTCCTTCCTTGTTTATCCTTAGTATAACTGGATGGACTTTCTAGCAATAAGCCATTTTATTATTCTATGGTTTAGAGATTAAATACAGGGATCTAAAGGGATAAGGCCATGGCCGATAAATTCATGTACATCCCCAATGATTATACAAAAAATTACACCTTCTGTAGATTAAAATTAATGGTTAAAACGTTTGTACACTCAACTTGATTTACCAACCAATAAAACTTCACTAAAAGTCCTCAAAGTTGTTTAGCCAACGAATAAGAAAACGTTATTATTAAACATTGGGGACTAGTGTAATAAACAGCCAAATGTCCCCTCCCTTCCTGGATTAAATACGTGGGGAGGAGGTGTAAGGTAGAGATTTATATTGAGTTTGGACATAATCAGAGATTTATTATTTATACCTCGTTTTAGGTCAGCTGAATTTGAGTTTTCGATTGTGTACATAGCACCCTCATCCTATCTCAATAGCTTCAAACTTCTAAAAAAAATCAAAATTTGAAAAATTTAAATTTTGAATGTATAATGTATAAATCGTTATATCGCTTTTGCCTTTGACCGGAGTAGCTAAAAATAGCTTTTGCAATAGTTGGGTTATCTGTTGTACAACTTCGGAAATTAGGCAAGAAATGGGAAATCAATTTTCAGTTGATCTCATTTTATATACATTACAAATGGATATAGGATATATGTGGATATATTGACAGGGGGAAGTTTGTCGTCAATTTACCTTGCTAGTATAGAACTCATTTATTGGTCAGTTAGTTTAACCAGTAGAAGTGGATGGGGGGTATGGTTATTTTATCCAGATATGCGAGCATCACTTTATATCAGAGTAAATGAAATCTGGTGTAACATCCAATTAATAATATATCGATTACATGTACAGGTCTTCGGAATTGGCTCATGTTCATATGCAGAAACATTTTCAAAGAATTAAAGACAGAGTTTTTAAGGGATAAGACAATGGCTGATAGTTTGACTTATATCCCAAATTACAAAAATTAAAATTGCCCATTCTATAATTTAAAAAAATATTAGTTAAAAAGTTAATTGTACCCAAAGTTAATAAGATAACAAGTCAAGGTTTTAAAACTTTGGATAACAGTGTAATTTACAGTCCCGTATACCCTCCCTCCCGGAAGAAATACCTATACACAGGATAATTAATTGTGCCTTATCGTCTTAAGAATCAATATTCCTGTTATTAATTTAATTTGATAATTATATGGTATAAAACTAGAGCAAATAAATCGTCACATTTAAATGAATAAAACATTCAGACTTTCTAGTAATGATTATAGAGTTTTTAAAGCTTGTGCCTTACTAGTACAGGAATCATTATAACAGGTTTTATATCGATTATAGATACCCTTTATAGATGGGCGGTCGGGCCAATGTCAAATGTATCAAGATCCAAGATCTTAAGCTTCAGACGTACAGACGGACATACTTTGTACTACTTACATGAAAGTAACAGGATCTGTGTTTGTCTGTCCAGAAGGATCTTGCTAACCACTGAACAGTGAACAGATATGGTTCTTCTTTACAGTGTAATATCTAGTAGGTTTATAACTATTTTGAGTACCACTACCGACCCTAGATAAACGTGAATAAAAAATTATTTACTTTTTCTTTTTAAAACTTAAATTTAAAGTGAAGGGGGGTGTCAACTTCCCCCCCCCCCCACCTTCCTACCTTAAGTGCCTTTAGAGGCCTCTAAGGGGCGTAGCCGCTAGTAGATTATACTAGCACAAAAGTTTGACAAGTTTGATCCTTGTTACTCATGTCAACTACCAAAAGTTAAGTGCAAAGTAAGTCGGGAGGGAGGGGACATTGGACTGGAAATTATACTGGTACCCAAAGTATGAAGGGAGGGAGGGGACAATGGACTGGAAATTATACTGGTACCCAAAGTTTTGTCCTGGAAATGTTAGTAACTTTTATAAAATCTTGATTGGTTGGTTCAAACTAGCAGAGTCTTAAGTTTTCAACCAATAATATTTATTTAGATAAGGAGTATTTTGTTTATTATCATTTGGATCAATTATCTGCTAGTGTCTTATTCCCTAAGATACCTGATAGTAAGTAACAAACTCCTTATTTTATAGTGGCAAAGTTATTCTGTAAATCACAATGTCTGTTCGTCCATCAGTGCGTTACATTATCACAAATTTATAAGTATCTTGTTTGTTTGTCTGTAAAGATCTCCTTGACCACTGAACCGATCGAGTCACTCATTTAAGATAAAAATGGGTTGTTTTCTAAATTAAAGTCTTGAGATGGTTCAAGGCTATTTTATGCCTCTCAACACTCTAAGAAGAAAAAAAGTAAATTCAAAGTGAAAAGTAAAAAGTAAAAACTATCTGTTGAAGAAATATTGGCAAAGTTATGGAAAAACTTTCATTTATAGATAGATAGATAGAAAAGTAGATAGATAGATATATGAATCTTCCCAGATAAGTAACAGGATGTTTGTCTGTGTGTGTGTGTACTTTAAGATTTTGCTTAGCGCTATCCTAATATGGTTCTTCTTTACAGTTAAGCTTCTCATAGGTCCAGGTGAAGTTAGTAACTGTTATGGGGGAGGGTGATTCACCCTCCCAAGAGAAACAACAATCTATTTCGCAAAATAACTACGTCAATCATAAATAAATAGAATAGATAGATAAATATATTAGATAATATATGAATAAGGTAAATAGATAAATAGGATATATAGAAATACTAGCCTACAGCTCACGTTGTTCGCTGGTCTGTAATGCTCTCGAGAATATTAAATATCCGTACTGGAAAGGTAGAAGGCTAATGCAATTATTAAGGTAAGGTATAAAATCCGATCAGTTAAGAATTTGTAGAGGGCCCGATCTTTCAAGGTTTAGACAAAAGATTTATTTTATGTTTGCTGACCAATGCACCTCTACTCTAAGAATATTATTGTCTGTCGGTCAATCGGTAATGCTCTTAAATAATTTTCCCAGCTTTTATCAAAGATCTTTTTTGTGTAAAGATTCACTATGCATCATTACTTTATATGTCAGTCTGTTGTGCACCCTTTTTGCTTTTATTTGCTTTGCCTTTTGTATTTTTTTAAATTCAAGAGCTTCTATAGTTATGGATGTTCTCATCCTTATTTACCTGTTAAATGTTAGTAGCGAAGTCAATTAATTTAAACTTTAAAAGTTTTATTCCTTACTTAGTCCGTTATTCTGTCTATAGACTACTAATATTTTGTGTGAAGATTTGTATGACCACTGCACTGATCATCGTTCGTCTGTCTGTCGATTATGCCGCGTTTTCTTCTTTTTGCTTTTGTGTTTTTACTTTTACAATTAGGATTTTTGCTACTTATGGATATTATCATCCTTGTTGATGATTTTTAAACTCAGGGATCTTCTTGTTTAGAACTGACGAAACACTGATTAAGTTTTTTAGTCAAAGTGGTTACTAAACTTTGGTTAACAGTGTAATTTATAGTCATATGTTACCTCCTTTCCTGAGGAAAAAAATTTTGGAATTGAAATTATCCTTCTTACTCTATAATTCACTCTAAAATATTTGTTTTCTCAGCTGCTTTAAAAATTAGATGGCTTAAATTTTTAATCAAGATTATAATAGATATTTGTTATTATAATTGCTTATTTATAATTCAAAATGTCCGTCCGTTCGTCTGTTGGCTAGGATTAGAGGAAAAAGTAATTTTCTCATTTGCTATTCAATGGCTGAAAATTGTGTTAATATTCCCTTTATAGCTTGACAGTATGGACCTCATTTATTGGTCAGTTAATTCATCCAGTAAGAGGGAAGGAAATGGGGTAAAAGGGTTGTATAATGTTAATGATCTATTTCTTGTTAAAAGTCAAACTTTTCTACAGTGGGGGTTGATCTGTCCATCCGTACGTCCCTAACAAATAGTTTTGATAGCCCTATATCACCATGACGTTAGTATGTCCAAATAAAATAACTTTGATTTAAGCTATTAAATGACATATTTACTTAAATTGCTGAAATCTAAATGTTCTTTAGTAGAATTGATTAATGTTTCTCTTTTACGGATTTTGTCATCCTTGTTAATGTTATTAATTATCAGAGATAATTACTCTTTTTAAATTCTATCGCTCTATGCCTTACAAATTTTATTCTCTTATTCTTCAATTAAATGTTCATTTTATCATCTCTTCAAATTCAGCTTGTAATAAAATTAGAATGCCTATGATTCATTATGTACACCCCCCCCCCCCCCCGTCTCTCTCTCTCTCTTTCTTTCTCTCACTCCACCCCCCCCCCCCCAACCTGTCTCTCTCTCTCTCATTCCCCCGTTCACTCTCGGTCTCCCCCCTTTCTCTTTCTATCTCTCTTGCTCCTTCTCTTTTTCTCTCTCTTCATATATACATTACACATAATGATTCGACTTTAACATTTTACGTTAGAATATCTGTTTAATATATATTTAATCAGTAATTATTAGTTTTATATTAACAACCAATGTAACAATACACGATTTAACGTTTTGCTCCATTTTTTATCTTATTTTAAAGATTGAAATCCTAATATTCTTCATTTCAATTTATCGTCCTCAAAGGGTTGAAATGTTTAGTTTAATATCTGACCACATTATGGGAGTGTCGCATGAATCATTTCATTTTAAAACTAAGTTTTCTTAGATTTACTATATTATAAATTTAAGTTTTCTGTTTTATGAATAGAAATCAAATACTTCAATGTTATTTAAATAGCAACATGAATTAAAAAACTGAATTTATGATGCTAAAAGTAGAATAATGGGTCTTAACGTTCTGGTCAATGAGAATTTAATAGGAATTATTGGAGCACTATGAGTTTTATACACCATAAGCTTGGAAGATTCGAGCTCGATTATAGACGTTTATTTCCTATATAGATCTGTCATGGATCTTGATGCAATACCGCAGGCCGTTTTGTACATGTTAAAAATTGGAAGATTTCATTAAATAAAAGTAATCGCAAATATACTTAGTAAATAGGATATATAGATAGATAAGAAGTTATTGTTAAATTGGATTGATGGAAAGATAAACAGGACAGATATATAGATAAACATGATAACTGATCAATAAGGGGATTATTGATAAAACGTAGGGCCAAACATTTACAGTATGTCCCAAAGCATCAACGTCCAATTATGGCGAAAAGCCAACTCTTTGTTTGCACGGCCTTTGTCATGTCATTAATGAATTGTGACTATTTTTCGTGAGGCATTAGTTTCGCGCATCTGACATAGCAGCAGTAGTTACAACTCATAACTTCATCAAGGTAGTGAGATAAATAAATAGGTTAGATCAATAGATTAGATAGCTAGATAGATAGTATAGAATAGATAGATAATAAGGTCAAGTGCCAAGTTTAAGAAAGTGTTAAGAAATATTGAAAAACTTTCAACATAAATAACTTTTTTACAAAAACATTGCAATAGATAACAGGAAGAGAGAGAGAGAGAGAGAGAGTGATAAAGAGAGATTGAGAGAGAGAGAAAGAGAGAGAGAGAAAGGGATAAAGAGAGAAAGAGAGAGAGATAGAAGGAGATGGAGAGGAAGAGAGAGAGACAAGGAGAGAATCAAAAATAGTGTGTGAGAGAGAGAGAGGTAGAGAGAGAGAAAGAGAGAAAGAGAGAGAGAGAGAGAGAGGAAAAGAGAGAGAGAGAGAGAAGGAGATGGAGAGGAAGTAGAGAGACAAGGAAAGAGTCATAAATAGAGAGGGAGAGAGAGAGAAGGAGATGGAGAGGAAGAGAGAGAGACAAGGAGAGAATCAAAAATAGAGAGAGAGAGAGAGAGAGGAAGAGAGAGAGAGAGAAGGAGATGAAGAGGAAGAGAGAGAGACAAGGAGAGAGTCAAAAATAGAGAGAGAGAGAGGGAGAGAGAGAGAAGGAGAAGGAGAGGAAGAGAGAGAGAGAGAAGGAGATGGAGAGGAAGAGAGAGAGACAACGAGAGAGTCAAAAATAGAGAGAGAGAGGGAGAGAGAGAGAAGGAGATGGAGAGGAAGAGAGAGAGACAAGGAGAGAGTCAAAAATAGAGAGGGAGAGAGAGAGAAGGAGATGGAGAGGAAGAGAGAGAGACAAGGAGAGAGTCAAAAATAGAGAGGGAGAGAGAGAGAAGGAGATGGAGAGGAAGAGAGAGAGACAAGGAGAGAATCAAAAATAGTGAGAGAGAGAGAGACAAGGAGAGAGTCAAAAATAGAGAGAGAGAGAGGGAGAGAGAGAGAAGGAGAAGGAGAGGAAGAGAGAGAGAGAGAAGGAGATGGAGAGGAAGAGAGAGAGACAACGAGAGAGTCAAAAATAGAGAGAGAGAGGGAGAGAGAGAGAAGGAGATGGAGAGGAAGAGAGAGAGACAAGGAGAGAGTCAAAAATAGAGAGGGAGAGAGAGAGAAGGAGATGGAGAGGAAGAGAGAGAGACAAGGAGAGAGTCAAAAATAGAGAGGGAGAGAGAGAGAAGGAGATGGAGAGGAAGAGAGAGAGACAAGGAGAGAGTCAAAAATAGAGAGGGAGAGAGAGAGAAGGAGATGGAGAGGAAGAGAGAGAGACAAGGAGAGAATCAAAAATAGTGAGAGAGAGAGACAAGGAGAGAGTCAAAAATAGAGAGAGAGAGAGGGAGAGAGAGAGAAGGAGAAGGAGAGGAAGAGAGAGAGACAAGGAGAGAGTCAAAAATAGAGAGGGAGAGAGAGAGAAGGAGATGGAGAGGAAGAGAGAGAGACAAGGAGAGAATCAAAAATAGTGAGAGAGAGAGAGAGAGAGAGAGAAGGAGATGGAGAGGAAGAGAGAGAGACAAGGAGAGAGTCAAAAATAGAGAGAGAGAGAGAGAGAGAGAGAGAGAGAGAGAGAGAGAGAGAGAGAGAAAGAAGGAGATGGAGAGGAAGAGAGAGAGACAAGGAGAGAGTCAAAAATAGAGAGAGAGAGAGAGAGAGAGAGAAGGAGATGGAGATGGAGAGGAAGAGAGAGAGACAAGGAGAAAGTCAAAAATAGAGAGGGAGATAGAGAGAAGGAGATGAAGAGGAAGAGAGAGAGACAAGGACAGAATCAAAAATAGTGTGAGAGAGAGAGAGAGAGAGAGAGAGAGAAAGAGAGGAAGAGAGAGAGAGAGAGAGAGAAGGAGATGGAGAGGAAGAGGAAGAGAGAGAGACAAGGAGAGAGTCAAAAATAGAGAGAGATAGAGTGATAAACAGAGATTGAGAAAGAGAGAGAGGGGTAGAGAGAGAGGGGTAGAGAAAGATATAGAAAAAACAAAAGGTAGGAAAGGGGAAGAGACAAAAAAGAGAATGAGTTTGGATAAAATAATTATAAAGAAAAATATGGTGCTTTTACTGAAACCTTTTTTTGAACACACTCCCGTCCCCCCCCCCCTTCCCCTTCATATTATGCAGATTAAAAATTCACAATTTCACATAGTGTTGTACTAATTATTATTCAGAATATACCCCCCCCCCCCCCCTACTGTTTCATTATCTTAAATTTATACAATTTCCCTCAAATATAAATGAACCCCCGCCCCCTTTAAAAATTTTTTAAAGTTGTAATTCTTATTCAGTTTTTCGAGAGACGATTTTATTAGTTTATAGCGACAAAATTACATAAATAAAAGTATTCATTAATGAATGACATATCATCGACTAGCTATTTAAGGATGGATAGAAGAGGGAGGTTATATAATGGTACATTAGTCAACTAAATGGATGATACCCTTTTTCAAGCATTAAAACTCCTTTACTCAAACCTATAAAAACACATATTGTATTTATTACTAGAGGATTCGCCCCTAGAGGCCTTTAGGGGCACTTAATAGAAGGATGGGAGAGGGGAATATATTTCCCCAAAAATAGCTATAAACCTTCCCTGGACCTATAAGAAGCTTCACTGTAATGGAGAACCATATCAGTTAAGCGGTTTGAGCGAAATCTTAGGCTACTGAAAGACAGACATCCTGTTACTTTCACATAAGGTTGATGAACAGTATCTATACATCTATTTTTTATCTATCTTTTTGATTTTATAGTTTTCCTAATATTCTATGTATCTCAATGTTTAATTTTGACTCTATAACTTTATTTTTATCTTCTTAACTTTCTCTTATCTCTTTCTCCCTCTTTCTTTTTCTCTACTTCACTTCACTCTATCTCTCTCTCTTTATCTATTTATCTTTTTTATCTATCTCTTTATTATTTAACTTTTCCCATATGTGTTACATAAAGATTGCATGTAAATATGAGGTGATTAAAATTCATTGTTTTAACCAAATAGAGAAAAATGGCCAATCTTTAGGGGATTCCTAAGGCTATACTGTAATAGTAGTATAACAATACAGTATGAAGGTTGTCCAGGCTGTAACTATACTCTTATTTTGGGTTATTGAATATCTTAAGAATCGAACTTAAAACCCTTTTTACTTTCCCTATACCCATTATTATTACTATTCTACACTAAAAGTCATTACTTAAAAATTTAATTCTTTTGTTCATATAGCTATATTAAAAATGGTAATATGTCCATCTTTTAATAACCTGTTGGATCATATTCTTTGTTAAATTGTTTGTTTGTCTGTCCCTCATCCATCATTTTTTTATATGCTTGTTTAAATTGGTAATTTTTGTTTGTCTGTCTATATGACGTATATGTTGGTCTATTTTTATTAATACAAAAGTAATATGCAAATACAATTTTATATAATGGACTTGTAAAGTAAATGATCTAAGACTTTTTTTTTGTTTACACAAGGGTTTTAAGTAATTTTAAGTATTGGACTTGCAAAGTAAATATATGAGTTCAGTAAATGATTTTTAGACATGATATGCTATACATATGTATTATACCATATACTTATAGTGTGTAAAATAAATAGAAAATATTAGAGAGATACCTATAGAGAGGAAAATGAAATGCATGATTGTGTTTCTATAAACATGTTTTCCCATTGGTTGGCGCAAAACAGCTGTTTGAAAAAACTAATGGATTACCATTGGCTGCAGGCGATGATATCAGATGCGCGAATTATCAGCAGTAGTTTCAATTATATAAAAAGTTGAAATATATCATTTTAAAACAAAACAAATAAATGAATTTCTTTTTTGTTTTGTTATTTAGAACTTTTTATTTTGCTTTTCTTATAAATTCTGCGAAAATATGTATTGGGCAGGGATCTAAGGGCCGATAAATTGATATACATTCCCAATGATGAAACACAAAATTATTCCTTCTGTACATTAAAATTAGTGGTTGAAACGTTTAAACACTGAACTTTATAAATCAACCAATCAAAATTAGTCTAAAAAGTTATTTAGCCAACGAATAAGAAAACGTTATTACAAAAACTTTGGGACTAGTTTAATAAACAGCCCATTGTCCCCTCTCTCTCTCTGTAGTAGGGGTTAATTGTAAATTATAGGTTCCAAGGTTGTTTACTACCCTAATATGACAGTATCATTACATCTTTAGCTAACCCAATACTCTACTGTGATATTAACAGGACAAAATAACTTTAGAAATCTTGTAAAGTTAATTATAATTAGAAGAAAAGTTTTGCTCTGAATTCCTTTTGAATTAGAAAAACAAAAAGTAAGAGAAAAACTTTACTTTGAAGTAAGTAGAATAATAGTATGTGTAGTTAGTAGATAGATAATAAGATAGATAGATAGATAGATAAATACATAGAAAGATAGATAGATACATTTATAAACAATTCTAGAAAAATAGTTTCCAATAAATAAATTCGTAGATGAGGAAGTAGTTGAATTCGATAACTTGGTTTTTTTTATTTAAGATTTAAAAAGAAAACAGAAAAAAAATTTGTTTGGGGGGAGGGTCCTCCCCCCCCCCCACTCCGATTTTTAATTTTAGTTAAGAAATATTACACTTTTTGTGGGGGATGGGTAATTTGTTTCAAAGGGCTATTTCTCTTGGGAGGGTGGTGGTATCCTCCCCCAAAATAGAACCATATCGGTTTGCGGTTAGCGAGATCCTTCGGTACAGACAGACAGACAGACAAGCAACCTGTTACTTTATTATAAGGATAGAAATAGATATCTAGACATATGTATAAATTGGTATGAAATTAGGGAAACAAAAACAGAGGAGTAAAGTTTAAACTAAATTAAAAACAAAAATTTCAACTAATTTCAACAATAAAAAGACGGGTTCTCTAATCATTTACTACCCTAGCATGACAGTATAATTACAGCCAGGGTGCTTGCCTTATACTCTACTGTCACAAAAGATCTCTAGAATGTTTCATTTACAGGGAAGGAGGAGACATTGGGCTGTTTATTACACTAGTCCTCAAAGTTTTCTTATTACGGTTGGCTTAACAACTTTGGGGACTTTTGATTGGTTGATTTATTAAGTTAAGTGTTCAAACGTTTCAATCACTAATTTTCATCTACAGAAGTGATAATTTTTCGTATCATCATTAGGGATGTACATCAATTTATCCCTTTAGATCCCTGCTATATTCAAGACAAAAGGAGGAAGTTTGGGTGAGAAATAATTGGGGGAAAATAAAAATTAATTCGGAGGGAAAAATCGAAAAATAGGTATATAGACATAACAAGGATAACAACATCCATAAAGGCGAACCACTGAAACGATAGGACAAACGGACATTAACACTTGTATAGTGTCAGAACTAAATAATCAGAATATAAATGTATAAGAGTCGAAGCAAAATTGTAAGTAAATTTGTTGAAAAACTGCTTGATACAGGATAATGTTTATAGACATACTTACATTTTTAGGACTTGATTATAGATTTGCTTCGCTTTGTTGTCCCAGGAATCAATATACTAAAAATCAGATCAATCGGATGATTAGATCACATAAAAAATTAGTTGTTAAAAAAGTAAAAAAATCAACATGTTTAAAATGAACGTACGGACATTCTGGTAGTGATTATAGAGTTGCTACGCTTTCTAAATCGTACCTAACTACTAAAGGAATCACCATGCAAAGTTTGAAATATATGGAACAATTCTAAAATGCCTAAATTAACGGAAAAAAGCTATCCCTCTGTGACGGACGTACGGACCGACCCTAATTATAGAAAAGCTCACTAAATGAAACGTGCAAACGAACATGGACAAAATTTAGAGTTACTTCACATAATTCTTTTTCGAAATTTTGATGTATTCACGTTGAATTCTATCCTTTCTTTTATTAGAATTATTAAAAGCGAAGCTTTTCTATAATTAGGGTACGTTCGTTCTTCCGTACGTACGTCTGTCCGCAAGTCCGTTCCGAACGGATGGCTTTTTTTGTTAATTTAGGATTGTACGATTTGGTACGATTTTTAATTTTTAATAACAAATTTTTATGTAATATAATTATCCGATTGATCTTATTTTTGGAATACTGATTCCTAGGACAACAAAGTACAATTTTATAAGCAAAGCCTCTATAAAATCTAGTCCTAAAAGTGTAAGTACTTTCTCAAACACTATCCTATACTTTTTACAGTTTTCAAATAATTTACTTTCAATTTGTTTCGACTTTTTTATATTTATATTCTGCTTATTTAGTTTTGATACTCTGCAATTGTTAATATTCGTTTGTTCTTTAGTGCTTTTATGGATGTTGTCATCCTTGTAAATATAAAAAGCAGAATTTAATATTTATATAATTTTTTGGAAGCTTGAAATTTCTTTCATTGTGATATCCCCGTTTTATTTCTTGTGAGAAGAAACATTGTGGGTTTTCAGAAGTGAATCTAAATTGAAATCTTTATACATCATTTTTACGCATTACACACACACACCCACAAATACTCACACATACAAACACACACACAAGACACACACACAATTTCCCCTACACGCCCACTTTTAATACACGCACACAGATACTTTCCATGGATCTAAAGGGATAAGACAGTGACTCATAAATTGATGTACAATAATAATACACAAAATTATTCCTTCTGAAGAAAACAATTAGTGGCATAAACATGTGGACACTTAACTTAATGAACCAACCAATCTAAATTCAATAGATTTCCCCAAAACAGCCCAAGTCCCCTCTCTCCCTGGATATTTTCCCATACAGAATGATAGAGTTCGAAACATGAGCGTTCAAATGGGGGGTATGAAAACCATCCCATTTTCCCCCTAATAAGATAAATTTGAAGACTGCCTCCCCCCCCCCCTCACCTCTTTTTAACCCCTACAAAACCCTGTACACGCCACTGGTTAGAAATATTCAAATGTACATTTATTTTTTCTGATTTATTTTTTGTGAAGATTCCTATGACCAATGATCTCTTTTCTCTTTCTGTCTGTTTTTCTGTACTTTACACTATGGTATTAAAAAGGAATTTTATCAAGAAACTTTTCTTTTCTAGGTTGCCATTAAAGATAGATGTTCTATTAAAAAAAAATTTCTATGACCGTCTAAAAAGCAATAGAGAAATATAAATTCTATTGGGGAATATAATTTGCCCAGTTGGTATTGAAGATAGAACACCCATTTTTCACTTACCATATAAAAAGTTTCAATATAATTGAACAAGGGCGTCCAATAGGGGGGGGGGGGAGGAGGGTGTTTATCACTCCTCTAAAACTTTTTTTTAAATTTTTTAATTTTTCCCTTAAAAACTTTGCCCACAACTTAGGGGTGCCACAGACACTACCTGTGGGGGGGGGGGACTTTCTCCCCTCTCCTATTATAATCAAAAATAAAATTACTCCCATTATCAACATTTTTACCCCTAAAAATAAAAAAGCATGGCCGTATTGCTATTATATTGAATTTAATAGTCTTTGTTTTATTCTAATGATCAGTAGTGGGGGGGGGGGGTGGCTTTTGTTCCACTAGCATCTAAAAGGGATCTTATTCTATAAAAATATGAGTAATAAAACATAATGGACGCGTGTCCTTATCAAAATTGTTACAAATTGACATAATATCCTTACACACATGGATATCATAGGACATTGGAAGATAAAAACCTGAAATTATTGAAAATTGACAATATATTCGTATACAGGGGTAGTGCAATTGCAAAAATAAATTATCAAATTGTTACAAATTGACATAATATTCTTTTTAGCAAGGATTTAAGGATATGAAAATGAAAAATTTAAAAACGAAATTATTGAAATTTGACAATATTTTCCTATTTTTAGGGATAAAGGGGTAGTACAATTGCAGATAAATAATTAAAATTGTTACAAATTGACATAATACCCTTTAATCACAAGGGTATAAGGATAGCACAATAGAAGATTAAAAAATTCATTATTGAAATAATTCTTAGGGATACAGGGGTAGAGCAATTGCAGATAAATGATTAAATTGATGAAAATTGACAAAATATCCTTACACGCAGGGATATCATAGGACAATGGAAGATAAAAAAACTGAAATTATTGAAAATTGACAATATATTCGTATACAGGGGTAGTTCAATTGCAGATAAATGGTTAAAATTATTACAAATTGACATAATATTCTTTTTGGCAAGGATATAATAAAAGGACAATGAAAAATTTAAAAACCTAAATTTTATAAAATTGACAATATATTCCTATTCTTAGGGATGAAGGGGTAGTGCAATTGCAGATAAATGGTTAAAATTGATGAAAATTGACATAATATCCTTATACGCTAGAATATAAGGATATGAAAATGAAAGATTTAAAAACTGAAATTTTTGAAAATTGACAATATATTCATATTTTTAGGTATGGAGGGGTAGTACAATTGCAGATAAAAAATTAAAATTGTTACAAATTGACATAATATCCTTATTCGCAAGGATATAAGGATAGCACAATAGAAGATTAAAAAATTCATTATTGAAAATTGATAATTCTTAGGGATGCAGAGGTAGAGCAATGACAGATAATAATTAAAATTGTTACAAATCAACATAATATACTTATTAGCAAGGATATAAGGATAGCACAATAAAAGATTTTAAAAATCATTATTGAAAATTGATAATTCTTAGGGATGCAGGGGTAGAGCAATGACAGATAAATAATTAAAATTGTTACAAATTGACATAATATCCTTATTTGCAAGGATATAAGGATAGCACAATAGAAAATTAAAAAATTCATTATTGAAATAATTCTTAGGGTTTCAGGGCATAGCAATGGCAGATAAATAATTATGATTGTTGCAAATTGACATAATACCCTCAGGGATATAAGGATAGCACATTAGAAGGTTTAAAAATTCATTATTGAAATAATTCTTAGGGATTCAGGGGTAGAGCAATGGCAGATAAATTATTAGAATTGTTACAAATTGACGTAATACCCTATATTCGCAGGGATATAAGGATAGCACAGTAGAAGATTTAAAAATTCATTATTGAAATAATTCTTAGGGATGCAGGGGTAAAGAAATGGCAGATAAATAGTTAATATTGTTACAAATTGACATAATATTCTTATTCGCAGGGGTAAAGGGATATCCCAGTGGAAAACGAAATATTCAGCTAACATGTTATCCTAAAAACAGTTAATACACATGTTTTAGTTTAAATAAACAAAAGGAATTAAATCAACCAAATCTGGAGCAATTTTAAGCTTTACCTAAAACGAATTACACATTCGGTTAAATAATTAGCGAGATCTTTACAAAAAAACAACAAAAATAAATATATGATACTAGAGGCTACACCCCTGAAGAGCTATAGGGGCTCTTTTGAAAATAGGTGAAAGGGTAGAAGTATCCTTCCACAAAATAGTTATAAACCTTCTCTGAACCTATGAGAAGCTTTGCTATTTAGCGGATCAGTGGATAGCATAGACAGACAGACATCCTATTAAACAAAAGACACACTCTTGATAAAGAAAAGAGTTGCTTTACTTAATTGACATAGAGAAAGTGTGAGAAAGGTTTTAAATGTTCAATATTCATACTTAGTATTTGACATGCAGGGATCTAAAGGAATAAGACAATGGCCGATAAATTGATGTATATTCCCAATGAATATGCATAAAATAACCCCTTATGTAGGTTACAATGAGTGTTTAAAACTGGGCATCCAATTTAATGAAACAATTTATCAAAATTTATTAAAGTCTGTTCAGCCAACGAATAAGAAAACGTCACTATAAAACTTTGGGGACTACTGTAAGGTACAGACATCTTTTTATTTTAGTATACAGAATTTAAAAGATTTCCTCAAAATTTAAAGCAATGCAATGCTTTAAATACTGTTATTGTGCATATGTCTATTTGTCTAAATAATAAGCTTCGCTTCCATGGATATTGTTAAACATATTTTCTTGATTTTGACCTCTAGAAAATTAACATTCAAACCACGTTATTCAATTTAAACAAAACAATTTCTTGGCATTCTTTGATAGATAGATAAATTTATATTTAGATAGATTGTAAATAGATATTTTGACAGATTAATAGATAAATAGATAATTAGATAGATAGATATCTATATGATAAGTAGATATTTATATAGTTAAATAAATAAAAAATTAGAAGAGTAAGAGAGATGGAGATACATAGATAGATAGAGAGAGATAGAGAGAGAGAGAGAGAGAGAGAGAGAGAGAGAGAGTGAGAGAGATGGAGAGAGTGAGTGAGAGAGAGAGAGAGAGAGAGAGAGAAAAAGAGAGAGAGAGAGAGAGAAAGTAGAAATGAAGAGAAGAGATAAATTTTAAGTCTAAATTCCAGAGTTGTTTTTGTCGTATTTTATCAGGATATGAAATACGTGATTTGATTTAATTATAATTCAAAATGTAACTTTTCTTTGATTTTGAATTCATTGTTTTTTGTCTTTAAAATCAGGACAATTATATTCCTAAGCAGCGAAGCAATAACAATCACAACAATCATAATAAAGTAACATGATGTCTGTTTTTTAGCTACACATAGGTAATGGGAAAGATTATAACTATTTGGGGACGGTACCAACACCCTCCCAAGGTAAATCTCCCCTAGATAAAATAACTACTCCCCCCAAACAAATTTACAATTTTTAAAATTGAAAATAGGGAATGTGGTTGACCCTCCCCCCCCCAAAAAAAAAAAATCTTTTTAAATATAGCTGAAATAAAAAATTTGGGTCAACTCCTCTTTTCTTAACTGCCCCCAGATGCCTCTAGTATTAATGAATGAAAAGAATTCAATTATTAGTAACGAAGCTACTCTATAATTCGAAATGTCTGTCCGTCCGTCTGTCTGATCAAAGTTGGGTAAACGTGATTTTCTCGGCTCTTATAAAAGATGGAGAGCTGAAATTTCTTGTCAACATTCCCATCAATATGGAGCATAATTAAGTATAAAACATCTAGGGTGGTCAGACTGCTTTTAGGCAGGTTTTTAGCTATTTTCCCCATATTTCCCCATATCTTTGGTGTTTTTGGTTCGATTTTCAAATTTATTTTGGATGACAGTATCAAAATTAAATTTCTTGTTGTTCTGAGGTATTTTTGATTCCAAAGATGATAGGACATGTAGCTATTTTATTTATTTTACTAATTTTCCCATATCTTTGGTGTTTTAGTCCGATTTTCAAAGTTTTTGTGAATAAAAGTACCAAAATTGAATTTCCTGGTGTTCTAAGCATTCAGTATTAAATTTACTTTGACCATCACTCTGTCAGTCAACATTTATAATATATAAATTTAAGATATAGGAAAAATGTATAAAACGTTTTATGATTTTTATTCAATAATCTAAATTTTTCCCAATGCCCTTTAAATCCTTAATCCGTATTCTTATCCATGATTTTTATGCTTCGCTACTTATGAATGTTGTCATCCTTGTTAAAAGCGAAGCTTTTCTATAATTAGGGTCGGTCCGTCCGTACGTCCGTCCGTCCTTAACGGATAGCTTTTTTTGTTAATTTAGGCATGTTAGAATTGTCCTATCGATTTCAAACTTTGCATGGTGATTCCGGTAGTAGTTAGGTACGATTTAGAAAGCGTAGCAACTCTATAATCATTACCAAAATATCCGTACGTCCATTTTAAACATGTTGATTTTTTTACTTTTTTAACAACAAATTTTTATATGATCTAATTATCCGATTGATCTGATTTTTTGTATACTGATTCCTGGGACAACAAAGTACAATATTATAAGCGAAGTATCTCTATAATTAAGTCCTAAAAATGTAAGTATGTCATTGTCCATAAACATTATTCTGTATCAAGCAGTTTTTCAACAAATTTACTTACAATTTTGCATCGACTCTTATACATTTATACTCTGATTATTCAGTTCTGACACTATACAAGTGTTAATGTCCGTTTGTCCTACCGTTTCAGCGCTTCGCTTTTATGGATGTTGTCATCCTTGTTATATTACACGTTATCATAAAGTTTAAAGTAATTACGCCGCACTTTTAGAGCTACCGAGCCCTGCTTTTTAGAATATTTAAAATCATTCTGTTTTCAATCATATTAATTTTGACACAAGTAATTATAAAAAGTGAACAACTATCTTTGATTTCTTTTTGTAGTCCAGGACAATCGTTATATAAAAGTAACAGTATGTCTGTCTGTATGTATGTATCTGTATATTAAGATCTCGCTAAGTGCTTAATTGATATGATTCTCAGTTACAGTGAAGCTTCTTTTAGGTCTAGGGAAGGTTTATAACTATTTGGGGAAGGATACCTCCAACCAAGAAAGAGAAAAAAAACTCCCTTCCCCCAAGTTTTAAAAGCAAAGCTTTTCAATAATTAGGATCGGTCCGTCCGTCCGTCCGAGATAGATAGCTTTTTTTCGTTAATTTAGGCATGTTACAATTGTCCTATCGATTTTAAACTTTGCTTGGTGATTCCTGTAGTAGTTAGGTACGATTTTAGCAACTCTATAATCATTACCAGAATGTCCGTACGTCAATTTTAAACATGTTAATTTTTCTACTTTTTTTAACAACAAATTTTTATGTGTTCTAATTATCTTTTTGGTCTGATTTTTGGTATATTGATTTCTGGGACAACAAAGTACAATATTATAAGCGAAGCAACTCTATAATTATGTCCTAAAATAGTAAGTATGTCCATAAACATTATCCTGTATTAAGCAGTTTTTCAACAAATTTACTTACAATTTTGCTACGACTCTTATACTTTTGTTTTTATATAATTTATTTCGAGTTAAACATGAAACAAACTATGAATTTATATATTTTTAAATGTTTATAATAGATAAATTACGAATTACAGAATATAAATCATGTACATTTGAAGTATGAGATATTATTTTTTTGTTTTAATAGAAACTCAAGAAAATCATTAAGAAAATCAGAATTTAGACCCATATTATTTAAAATTGATAAAGCAGATTTTACAACAAACAATGATTGAGAGAAACAGTTTAGAATGGTCCATCTTGATAAACATTCATCTTTACTAATTTTTAATGAGCGATCTTTGGCAATTAGAATTAGCAATGATAGTTGAAAAAATATTTCATTTTTAGCAAATATAGGGTACCAAACATTAAAAAGATAAAAATTTTCTTTGAGATAAATGAATTCAGGGGTGTCATTATTAAAATAATAGTCTAAATATAAAGCAAGTGCAATTTTAAAAGTTTCTTTTTTGAACAAATATGCCGCACTCTTGTATCAAAACGAAAACTAGGTCTTTTTGGTCATAGTGACTCTACCAAATGTAATCTATGTAATGTAGAAAGTAGTATAGAACATTCATTATTTTTTTGCCTTTACCCAAAATTCTCTTATACTTTTATATTCTGATTGTTCAGTTCTGACAATATATGTTAGTGTTAATGTCCGTTTGACCTACCGTTTTAGTGCTTCGCTTTTATGAATGTTGCCATCCTTGTTTTTTTAGATGGATATCTAAACGTTACAATAAATAGCCTAAAAGGTGGATGGATAAATAAAAGTATTCTTTTAATTCTAAGTTAATTTAGGGCAATTATTTTAATTGACAGAGGAATTATTTTTCACCTCAAGAATGTGACTCTAAAACAGAACAGGGATTAGTATTTTCATAATACCGAAGCCATACAAATAGCATTTGAAAAAACTGTAAAAAAAATTATCTGAAAATTTGATAAATGTATAAGATTCTATAGAAGATTCACTGTAAAGCAGAACATAGTCTTTAAACGTTTTTTTAATGCCTTCAGGACTTTAATCCTAAGCAGAAAAATATAAACAAATTGACATAAATGATTTCTAGAAATGCTTCGCTTCTAAATGACAGACATAGAAAAAAGAAAGAGTGAAAGAGAGAGAGAGAGTGAGTGAGAGAGAGAGAGAGAGAGTGAGAGAGAGAGAGAGAGTGAGAGAGTGAGAGAAAGAAAGATTCAAATAAAAATCCGAAGCTATAAATTTAAAATTGTCTTTAAAACAATTTGAAGCATTCCTGAAAATTTTTCGCCGGAATTAAATTAATTCATTCGATTTATTTGAAAGTCACATAAATGTATATTACGACTATAATACAAACACCGTAGTGCATCCGCTCGTCGTCTGGTGGGAGGTGACATGTTCGAATCTCGGCCCGACACCGAGTCATAACTAAAGACATTAAAATTGGTTCCTACTGCTGCTATGTCGGGTGCGCGACTTAAATAGTGGGGGGGATACCTTGGCCAATAAACAGGTGAAACTCATTACCATGCACAGTTAGGACTTCTCAGATAAAGGTGCAATCATAGGGTTTGTCGTCTGTTGGATGTAACTTAACCTAATATCCACCAGTGGGCGTTAGAGTATTGCATCCCATTACAAGCGGATGATGCCCTTGGGTTCTCTAGGTGATTACTTGAAATCGAAGGGTAAACCCACCCTAATTAAGTAATAGGTTGTTTGTGTATCCTTCCATCTGTCTGTCTGAAGCTTATGATCTAACTAGTCGCTGAACCGATTAGACTCTAACCTTCCCTGTTTCTGGGAATATACCTACTGGTCTTTGAATGGTTTTAAGCTATTTCTTGGGGGTAGGGGTGGGACACCCCACACTTAATAAAGACCAAGTAACTTTTATTACTTTAAGCAGTACATACTATCTGTATCTTCGTTAAGAATTAGCTAATTACTGAGCCGATTGAGTTCTCAATATTAGGGAAGCTTGACACACGTCCTAGGATGGTTTTATGCTATTCTAATTATTTTATACTATTTTTTGTATGAGTAGTGGCTGTACCTATGACCACGGCTACGGCAACGGCTACACATTTCAAGATCCAGATCTGTTTTATCTTTCCGTCCAACTTTTTAATCTAAAATGAGAAATAAATCTTAATGTTTGTATCCTATATTTTCCAGGGAGGGAGGGGACATTGACTGTAAATTATACTAGTCCCCAAAGTTATTTAATAAACATGCGCTAATATTCTTAAACTTTGGGTACTTTTAGAAAGTCCTAATTTAAATTTAAACCAATAATTGTAATCTACAGTAGAGCTAATTTTGTTGATAATAATTGGGGATGTACATCAATTCATCATCTATTGTCTTATCCCTATAGATCCCTGATATTTGCTAAGTTGTTTTGTTATAAAAAAGTTTTTGTATCTATTTCTTGATTGACGGAAAATTAATCAAAACCAGTGGCAAAATCCTCCAAACTTTTTGTGAACCATATATCGCACCCCCACCCCCGCCCCCTCCAAATATTTTAAAAACTTATCTAAAAGTGTCATTTGTTTTTTTTAAGTGTATAAAGAAAATTCGTCATTGTAAAAAAGAGATTCGTTGGAAACTTTTAGATATTTCTTTATTTTCTAAAAAATAGTGAGTTTATTTGGTTATTGCTTTTGATTTGGAATTTATTATATTATTACCATCTCAAATTTGACATAAAGATTCCCGTGATAGTTAGGTATAATTAAGAAAGCGTAGCAACGAAACAGCTTACAGTGCCTATTAAAAAATGACGTTATACAATACAAATTACCAATAATAGGCCAGTATACATTTTACCATTGGTCAATTAAAATTTATACTGGCCAATCATTGGTTATTTGTAGCAACAGTACATAGATTACCAGAAAGTCCGTATGCTTTTTTAAACATAATAATTTGTGGCTTTTTATATGATTATCCTATGTACTTGATTTTTAGTAGCAAAACTACTCTATAATTCCAAACATCTTTGGCGTTTCTGGTCCAATAACCCTTTCTTGATTGATTTTAACTGATTGATTTTTTGTACTTCGCTACTAATGGATGTTGTCATCCTTGCTGTAGTATCGTTTACAAGTATTATTAAGAATTCTAATAAAAACGAAGCATCTCTGTAATGAAGTCCTAACATGTAGGTATGTCTATATCAAGCCTGCATTTAAGTATTTTTCGAATATTTCTTTTGGTAATTTTGTTTAAACTTCAAAAAAATGTTACAGATTTAAATGTTCGTTTGTCTGACTTTCTGGATCCTTGTTTCCAGAGAGAGGGGACAATGGGCTGTTTTTACACTAGTCCCCCATGTTTTTTTTTTTTATAACCCTTTCTTATTCGTTAGCTTACAACTTTGGGGACTTTAGTAAATGATTGGTTGATTTATGAAGTTGAGTGTTCAAACGTTACAACAAATAATTTTACGCTATAGAAGGGGAAATTTTGTGTATCATCATTATGGATGTACATCAATTAATCGGCCATTGTCTTATCCCTTTAGATCCCTGCTTATTTCCAGGGAGTAAGGGAGGGGACAATGGATCGAATATTCAATTTTTAGGAGTCTCAGACTTTGGGGACTGGCTTAAAGGGAACATGCAAGAATTTAGCAGTTTCTAACCAATCTTGGGGACCAATTATGAATGACGTCACGCAAAATCATGCATAATCTCGCGGCAAACTAGCGCGTCAACAAAAAGATAAACAATAACAAGCAGACAGAATATTTTGATTTTGAAAATTATTTTGTAAATTAAATCATTACATTTTTTATATCTAATTCTTGTTTAATGTTAATTCATTCCGATTAGTGCATTGTAGAAAGAAATTATATTAAGATTATTAGTTATTATGAGCAAAGCCTTCCTATAATTAGGTCCAGCACATTTGTACGTCCGTAACGGTTAGCTCTTTTCGTTACTTTAGACATGTTAGATGTTTCTTATTGATTTAATGTAAAGGCAAAAGTTTTTTGTCTTTAGCTTAATATTTCTGTAATTAATGATCCGATTAATTTCAAAATTTTAGGGAAAATGAACACGAAGTCCTGAGTTGTTCAAGGTTTGTTTATCATTAAAATCTCAAGATGGTGTTATTTTATTTTTCTGTCCTGGATGCTAGGAGCGCAGCTACCAGTTATCCTAAGATATGTTACTTAAACCTTAAGATCTTTAAAATTAAGATGTACTTATGTTCTCAACTATTTTATTTATGTAGTATGAAATTTTGACGCAAGGTATCTCATTTTTATTTCGTTAAATGAAATAACTTGAGTTAAAAGTTCTGTAGGAAGGTAATTGTTTTAGTAAGTTTTGTAATATAATTATTTAAAGGCTTTTTCATGTCTAAGCTTTTTAATAAATACAATAAAAAAAATGTGGGTAAAAGATGTTGTAAAAGTAAAATGGTATGTTTCCTTAATTTTCCGAAGTATAAATATTAACAAATATGGAAATGAATTGTTAACAAGGGTTTTGATCTCCAGAATCAAAGGCTTGTAGTAAAGCATTAGTTTAAGGATGGTGCATTTCGAATTAAAAACAATTCAAAAAGTCAAAAATTTCCACTAAAGGTTGCTATATTGCAAATACTTGTTTTATCTGGAAATATCTGGGTTTTCAACATTAAAGGGTCACAACTATAAAATTGAATAAACTGCCCATTGTCCCCTCCCTTACTCCCTGGCTTATTTCCCTGTTAAGCATGTATTTCCTTGTTGACATAATGATTATACACTTGACAACTTTATCAATTAAAATCCAGGGATCTAAAGGGATAAGACAATGGCTAATAAATTTATGTATATCCCATTCATGGTGAAAATTGGTGGTTGAAACGTTTGAACACTCAAATTAATGATCCAACCAATTAAAATTCACTAAAGTCTTCTAAGTTGTTGAGACAACGAATAAGAAAACTTATTATAAAACTTTGGGGACTTGTGTAATAAACAGTCCATGGTCCCTCTCTCTCTCTGATTAATATCAAATAAACAAATAATTAAAATAATTTCAATAATTGTCTGTCTCATCTATCTATCTATCAATAAAATCAACCTTATCAATTAAAATCAAACAAACAAACAATTCAAGTAAATTCAAGTGTTTGTCTGTCAGTATCTATCTATCTATAATTGTCTGTCTTATCTATCTATCTATCAATTATACCATTCTTATCAATTAAAATCAAACTAGGATGACAACATCCATAAAAGGTAGGACAAACGAACAATAACTCTTGTAGAGTGTCAAAACTTAGTAAGCAGAACATTAATTTCTAAGTCTAAACGAAATTGTACAGAATTTTGGTGCAAAATTTATTAAACATATGATACAGTAAAAGGACATACTTTTATTTTTAGGATTTGCTTTTATACTTTACCTTCTTGTCCTAAGAATCATTATTCCAAAAATCATACGAATAGGAAAATCATAAAATTTTGTCAAAATCAGCATGTTTTAAATGGACGTTGCTACGCTTTCTAATTCGTACCGAACGGTTCAAGGAATTATCAAGCTTCAAGTTTAAAATCAATAGGAGAATTCTTACGTGCCTAAAATAACAAAAAGAGCTACGGACGGACGGACGTACCGACAGATGGACCGACCCTATTTATAGAAAAGGTTCGCTTTTAATAACCAAACAATTGAAGTAAATTCAAGAGTTTGTAGTTCTTATCACCTTATAATCAGGGATCTAAAGGGATAAGGCAATGGCCGATAAATTTATGTACATCCACAATGATGATACACAAAATTATCCCTTTTGTAGACTAAAATTAGTGGTTGAAACGTTAAACACGTTAATATAAAACTTTGGGGACTAGTGTCATAAACAGTCCATTATACCACCTCTCTTATCACCTTAAGACAAACAGTTGCGGCTACTCCCCTAGCATATAGCCTAGAACCAACCATCCCAAGGCTAAAATTTAGAAATAGCCTAATACCCCTGCACCCTGGAACCCATGTGAAGCGTCCATAAAATTGAGATTTTTGAAAGTAATTAGATAAAAATCAGTTTTGTTAGCCCTCTAGGGGCTAACGGTTCGGGCAAATAGTATTAAATTTATGGTTTTTATTTAATTATTTTATTCATACAAATACAATGCTATTCATGACTTTTCAGTACGGCTGGGAAACGGTTCTAATATAGCGAGTATTAATCGGTTTCGAAGCCATGGCATAAAACAATGACCCTTTTCTTTTCGCCACTCGCAAACAAATAATGTTGTTATGGTTTTAACTTTTCTCGTATTCATTTGAATCCGGTGGATAGGAACCGGTTCTCATGAATACGAAAAAACTATGTCTAGCATCGTATTATATCCAGTTTTCTACGAATATAGAAATGTACAATCATAAGATTAAAACTAGTTTTTTTAGCCGCTGCCTTCGGGAGGAACCAAATAGCCAACAATTTAGATACAAACTAATATATTTAGTAGGGAGAGAGGGAACAATTGGATGTTTATTACACCAGTCCCCAAAGTTTTATAATAAAGTTTTCGGCCTCCCGACCTCCCACCTCAAGTCTTCCTGAAGGCCTCTAGGAGCGTAGCTGCAATTCATGTAATAGTATCAAAAATAAACTTATTGACATATAGATAAACAAGGATGACAACATCCATAAAAGCGAAGCACTGAAACGGTAGGACAAACATTAACACTTGTATAGTGTAAGAACTGAATAATCAGAATATAAATGAATAATAGTCGAAGCAAATTTGTAGTAAATTTGTTGAAAAACTTAATAATGTTTATGGACATACTTACATTTTTAGGACTTGATTATAGAGTTGCTTCGCTTATAATATTGTACTTATTACCCCACAAAGTGAATTGTCTCCCTATATTTTTCTTCAAGTTCCCCTAGAGGCCTCAAAAGGCGTAGCCGCTAGTTAAAGTATAAATAGTATTACAAGTAAACTTATAGGTAGAAAAAATAGATAGATGGATGGATAAATAAATAAACAACGGGACCAAGATAAACCCGTAATAAATTCTATTGGAGAAAAATGTAAACATTTATGGGGGGGGGGTACATTTTTTATACTATAGAAATTCATCCTATGAAATAAAGTAGTAGGTTGTATATTTGTATGTAAGTATGTCAGTTAAGATCTCGTATACCGCTGGATTGATTGTTCCAGCATTTTCTGAGGTCTAAAGCATGTTTTACCCTTCCTTAAAGATATTACCCGAAGAAGAAAAAATACCACCCCCTGAAAGAACAGAATATATCCTATACTTGGTTGTTAAAAGAAATAGGGGTCTGATTTATTGTGAAGATTCTCTTCGAGTTTAGGTATTAGACCGTTAGACTGAAATTTTGTGATTTTCTCGGCTGTTTTTAAAGGTAGATGCTTTTATTATATTTAAAAATTAAATATATAGAAATCCTTATAACAAAGTAATAGGATGTTTATTAATCCGAAAGATATCACTAGCCGCTAAACCGTTATGGTTCTTCTTTATAGGGTAGCTTCTCATAAATCGTGAGAAGGTTTAACACTATTTTAAAGTAGGGTACCACCATCCTCCTAAGATAAATTGCCCCCACCCCCCCATAAAAATGGTATCTTAAACTAAAATTTTTCTAAAAATACCCCATAAAATCTTTTATACTTTTTCTTTTTCAATAAAAATAAATTGGGTTATCTAATTGAACTCCCCCCTCCTCAATTGCTCCTAGAGACCTCTGGGGGCGTAGCCGCTATTAGTATAGATATATAGATATAGAAAGATTTAAAGTTGGAAGATAAATGTTACTAATCCTATAATCTCCAAAAACAAACATCATTTATTGGATTAAATGCTGTTTCTCAAGTCATATCATCCTATTAATATGACAGTATAGTTATTAGGCTTGTAAAGACTGTAATCACACTCTCTTATTAGGGGAGTAAATAGATATAGAAACAATATTTAGCTAACCTCCCGGAGGGAGAGGACATTGGATTTTTAATCTCTTATTCGTTAAATTTTTTAAAATCTTTATTCGTTGGCTCAAAAAAACAGTATCAAAACTTGTCAAACAATAATGACAATAATCTAAATAAGATAACTTTGATTTTGTTTATCATCATTAGGAATGTACGTACATCAATTTATCGTTCATTGTCTTATCCCTTAAAACCCCTGATTTGATCTACCCTTTAAAGGTAAATTAGCTTTGCAAAATAAAGAGAGGGACAGAGATATAAAGTCGCAAAACATTTGTTTATAAAAAAAAATAAGTTATATAACAGTAAGAGGATGTTTTTTATTTGTGTGTACGGAAGGATCTCGCTGAACCCATATGATTCTCCTTTACAGTGCAGCATTTCATAGGCCCCAAGATGGGTTATAACTTTTGGGGGGGGGGGGGGTAGGGTACCATTACAATCCCAAGAGCATTCGCGCCTAGAAAAAAAATTACTTTAAAAATGTTTACTTCCTAAAATAATTTATTTTATATCAAAATTAATAATCAAGACTTTAATTTCATACTTTCATAAATTTTTAATATTATGGGTAAATTTCATGTAAAAAAGAATTAATTTCATCATCATCATATCCAGTTTGATTTGGGGCCGAGACAATTGCTGTATCTATCATTTGTTCTTCTGTGTCTCCTGACAGTGGATATACAATATACGTGGATATTATGACAGGGGAAATTTTGTTGTCAATTTAGGTTGCTAACACGGACCTCATTTGTTGGTTAGTTTGTTTATTTTTACTTTTTTTATTTAAAGTTATTATGTTTTCAACCCTTTTCTTTACAAAATACACTATTCTAAGACATGAAGATATATTTCGATTTTAGCAATCATTTTCAATTCATTTGTCTCTTGTACAAGTGAATCAAGCAGTTCGTTTATCCTGTATGAGGGAAGGGGGTGGGATAAAGGTGGTTTTTTAGCCAGCTGGAAGTATCATCTAATAGAGAACATGAAAATCTGGTGTAACATCCAGGTAATAATATATCCATTTTCCTGCCATCAAATTTGTGACAAACGGATAATGATCTGCGAGTCTGGCTACCACATTACTTTCTACCACATATACTCTAAATCAAGAACAGCTATGTCAATATCAAAGTAAAAGAATAGAGGGGGCATGAACTCTACCAAGAGGGTGGGGACCGTGTGCCGACTTTCAAATTACAGCCCATAGCTTCAGAAATATTAACACCTCAAAGTCGCTGCAAAAGAGAAGAAAGTAATTTGCTAGCAGACGAGAAAAGTGCCCAACAATTATGCCAGGTATTTGTCTGTATTATACATCTATACCTATTCATTTATTATGTGCATACGTAGCGCGCATTGGAAGTTAACAACAGCTTTGATTAAAAAAGACATTAAGCTAGTATATTTAAGGAAGTTGACAATATTAAAAATATTAAGAAAAGGACTATCGGACTAGAAGATTTTTTTGCAAATTTTATTTGCAGAAAAAAAGACAACAAAACAAGGATGACAACATCCATAAAAGCGAAGCTCTGAAACGGTTTGACATACGAACATTATCTTTTGTAGAGTGTCAGAACAGAATATACAAAATATAAATATATAAAAAATTTGACAAAATTTCTTAAATACAAAATACTGTTTAAGGACATAATGACATTTTTAGGACATGATCATAGAGATGCTTCCCTTATATTATTGTACTTTATTGTGATAGGAATCAGTACTTCAAAATGCAGATCAATCGGATGATTATATCACATGAGAAATTGTTTTTCAAAAATTAAGAAAAAAACAACGTGTTTAAAATGTACGTACGGACATTCAGGTACAGATTATAGAGTTGCTATGCTTTCTAAATAGTACCTAACTACTACAGGAATCATCATGCAAAGTTTGAAATCGATAGGACAGTTCTAAGATGCCTAGATTAACGAAAAAGCTATCCGTTGCGGACGTAAGGACGGACCGACCCTAATTTTAGAAAAGCTTCGATTTTAAAAATAAATTTCCTACTTTTTAAAGTCTTCAAACTTTGCATTGTATGTATTGTGGTATCCGCCTAGGTTTATTGGCAGACACCAGAGTTCAAATGACTACGGCAGTGCGAACAGACGTGGACACCTATACTATAGAGAAGCTACGCTTCTCTAGCAATCACTAAAAAATAAACAGAGTCTATTCAGTTGTTCCTTTATTCAGAGTCTAAGGTTTACTAAAGTTATATACAACAAACAATAAATACACAGATAGGAATAAGTAATCATAAACAGAATCAATATAATACATATACAATAGTCAGTTTGGGCAATAATGATCCCCCATCCCTGGAAAGGGTGGGGGGAATTAACAATACAGCTTAACCATAATAAGGCTGTCAGAATCTATCATTAATTTTAGGCATAGGGAGGGGGTCGGCAGACCCCTTCCCCAGGACTCAGGGGAGGGCCCTCGGCCCTTCCCCGAACCCGGGTCAGGGTTGCCATAGGCATGGCTCACGGTTGCCGAATACCACAACTCTCCCCTCGGAAGGCTGGGAGGGGGTCTCCCTGCCAGACTTCGGACAGTGGTTGAGGCCTTCGGCCCGCTCCTTAGGGCTAATTTATATACAAGCGATAATGATTCAATGGAATCCTAGTGGTGATTTTCAGGGCTGATGGGCTCCCAACGTGGGATAGAAGGTAGAGGCTGGCTTTTGTTGGACACGTAGCTCGGCGCCAGCAGGTGTCAGGTTGGCGTGGGGCACAGCCGCTGCGGGGCCGGTCAGTCGCGGGGCATTCTGGTTGTTGTTGGCAGCGGCTGGGGCACTGGCTACCAGGTTGACCGTCTGAGCGACAGCCTGGCCTCCCGAGGGGCCGCGGGGCTTTCCAGAGTGTGGCCCAGGCCTGCCTGGGCGGTCATTCCCACTATCGGCTGATTGCATGGATACCATTTCCTCGGCTGCTTCCCGGCCGATAGGAATGGCATCCCAGTCTACTGAAAAGTCCCGGGACTTGGCATGGGTGAGCCTGGCTCTGGCCAAGGCCTTACGATACAAGGTTGGGTGGTACAGGAACACTTGTGACATCGCGTTCATGGCGGCCCGTACACCTCCTTGTGCGGCTGTTAGGGAAATGATGTTTAAGTCTCCCAGCAGCTTGAGGATCAACAACAGCAAACACAGTATGGCTGCGCCATCTCCCCACTCGTGAATAGCCTGTCTGAACCCAGCCCAGACATCCAGGGTTGCTTCTCCTTCCTCCGCCAGTCGGTCAATATCGTAGGACACGATCCCATGGTCTCCGGTGGCTGAACAGCTACCTTGCTGAACGCATGAGCCATACGACAGGCCGGTCAGCATGGCGGCCTTATACGCTGGGAACGCTAGCAGCTGCTGCCAGTCGTTCAGCTCAGCCTGCGAATACAAGCCTCCCGAACTAAAGTCATCCAAGGGCTCTGTCAGCAGCTGCTTGGGTGTATCCAGCGGGGGTGGCCTCTTCTTAGGTGCGGGGGTTAGCTCTATCCAGCCTTCCTCAGCGTGTACAGTTAGGGGGTAGGTGGAGGAGCAGGGAATTTTGGTGGCGTGGCCGCTATACACCTTTGTCACGGCATCTACAAATCCTGTGGGCTCCACCGGCACCTTGTCCCAACATTCATTGCTCTCCCTGACAACATATTTATTGCGTTGGCAGGTAAGCTGGAGCAATACATCTCCCCTCAGCAAAGAGAACGTGCTCCCCTGGACACGCACCGGATGGGCCGGGTCTAGTTGCTGGAGCTTCCAGCAATTGGCCGCTACTTCTTCTGCTCATTCGAGTTTCCAGGGTAAATCCGATGTAACCTGCATGTATCTGGGCCTGCAGGGGGACATCCACGTCCCTGGCCGATACCCTGGGCAGCGCTGCCGCGGCCGGGTCATCTGCCACGAACAATGCTGGGTGGTTGGTGGCATGGGCCTCAAAGTCGCAGTTCACTATTGAGGTGGGGGTAGTCATGTTGATGAAGAATTGGGCTTGATGGTCAACCAGAAACGCATCCATCACCAGGCTAGGCTGGAGGCTGCGGATCAGCCTCAAGGGGCAATCTCTCCCCAGGTGGTCCCACACGTAGGTGGCCTCCCCAGTGATGCAGGACAGCTCAGAATGGGGACACTCTAGGGTCAGGTGGTCAGACTGGGACTCCACCCGTCCATTCTCGACTACATAGGTCTCTTCCTTGACCAGCAGCCGTCGCTCCTGGAGCACTAATTCATTGCGGTACAGCTGGCCCTCGAAATGGACGTCCTCCCCTTCACAACCCACCCCCTCGGGGCTGTTGACCAAGGCGCCCACCATATCGAGGGTGAAGAACAGGGGATGGTTCAGCTGAAACGTCAGTGGCTGGGTCTTGCCTGGCAGAGTGTAGACTCGGTTCCTGGCCAGGTCTCGGCACGTTTCTGGATCAATCTTGGTTGGCCGCATGAGGGTGGGGACCGAGGTCACCTTGAGGTGGCCCCATACTCCACACCTAAATGTCCACTGGGACACGGTGAGTTGACAGCTATACCCCGTTGTTTCCCTAATCTTGACTTGCTGCAGGACATGTACCTCATGGCCCAAGGGCACCTCCTGGTGTAGCGGCTCCATGCTACACATCTTCTCCTTGTTGTAGGCTGTGACATGGGTGGGGTTGGCACAGTCCCACCCTACCAGGATGTAGCTAGTTGTAGGCCACACGGCTGCAAGCAGTAGTCCCCACAGAACCATCCACCAGTGTGAGAATCTACCAGACAGCCATCGACCTCGCGCACGCATCTGGGGATCCTCGGCTCGGGCCACGGCTGCTTCTTGGGGCTGGACACTGCTAGGCTGCTCCTGGCTAGATATAAATTTCCATTGAGCGTTATCTTTGGGTGCCCGGGGCATCCCGATACCCTCCCCAATGACAGACTGACAGGCGACTGGCGCCTGCCTGGGTGTCAGCTCCCCTAGCCCCAAGGGGTCCCTTCCCTTGTCCATGGCATGCCCAGTGGCATGGGGCTGGAGTGCGTGTGGCACAGGCTCACCCTGTATTACATCCCTCCCCTGCCCTAGGAACTCAGGTGCATGTGGCACAGGCAAGTCCTTATAACCCCAAATTTCAATCTCCCCAGCCTCTGGTGCGGGAGGCACAGGCAAGGCTGGAGGGTTACAATACTTTGGATACAATACATTTGTCAAATTTAACTTATCCTGGCTCAGTTGGGAATGGTGGGCAGCTGGGTTCCCTCGGCTGGCAGGGGGCGCTGGATGGTGTATGGCTGGGCTCTCCCTACGGGCTGGTGGTGCTGGCTGATGGATCGCTGGACCCTCCCTGCTGGCTGGTGGCGCTGGCTGACTGGGGGTGACGGATGTCACCCCTCCCTCTGGGGCTGCTGGCTCGTTCCAGGATCCAGGTATCTCGGTGGCGGCGACGGTTGTCGCCCCAGCCACCAGGGTGGGGGCGCTGGATAGCACCCCCCAGTCATCGCAGGTGGCGGCGGCGGTTGCCGCCCCAGACATCAGCTTGGGGGTGCGGGGGCGCACCTCTCGTCCTTCCCAGGTGGCGGCGCCGGATGGCGCCCCATACATCGACTCCGATGCGCTGGCTAGCGCCTCTTGCCTCTCTTGCTCAACAGCCACCAGGGCCTCCCCGTACACCGTCTCAGTGGCGCTGGGTAGCGCCCCTCCACTCTTGCTGGGTAGACTCGGTCTGGCAGGCCCCATCATGTTGAGGCCTCAGGACTTCTGGCTCTGCAATGTTGGTGGGCTGCACGAACTCCGGTCCCAAGTGATTGAGGCTGAAGCCCAGACCAACCCGGTTGGGTTCAGCCGCTCCTCCCAGCATGTTGATCCTAGCTGGGACGGTTCCAAACTGCGGCATTCCTTCGGCTCGGCCCGCTGCGTTGGGGGCGGCTGCTTGCTGGAGTGTTGCTGGGGGCGCGCTCCCTTCCATGTTGGCTACTCTGCTGGGCTTTCCTGAGGGAGCGCCCTTGTCAGCGACGCGTCTCCGGCCGGCTACCTGGTCCCAGTCAGCCTTGCACTCGGCCGCCGTATGGCCTGCGTAATGGCAACGGTCACATTTGGCAGGACGGTCACGGCGTGGCTGGGTGCGTCTCTCTTCTAGGCTGACCTCCATAGGCGTAGGACAGTCTCGGACTCGGTGGCCTTTCCCATGGCAGCGATAGCAGCGGCCTGGAATCTTGTCATCTGGGGCAACCTTCCCCATCTGGTGGAGACCCGGAGCCAAGGCGCCAATCTCCATTGGCTCCGACTCATCATATTGGGGCAACTGGACGCTGGCTGATCCCGTGAGCCCGTCGGTGGCGTCCACTAGGCACACACCCTCCTTCAGCTGCTTGGTGATCATTGTGACGGTAAACATGGCTCGCCTCGTGTACTCAGGTACCGAGGCGATCTCATGACCCATCATTTCACGTTTCACATTAGCGTTACGAATGCCACGATTTAATTCGTCTATCAATAACTCAAGGTCCTCATGGCTATAGGCCTCCCTATACAATGCACACTTTGTGGATATGTATGCTTGTATAGGTTCTGTCGAGTGTTGCCTATAATCTCTGAAGGCTTGCTTCAGGGTCTGAGATTCATAGGCTGGACGAAATAACATTTCACACTCGGCCTTGACTTGTTCGTATGTCAAGGCTTGGCCTGCCTCGCCAAACAGATGAGAGGCCATCTCCGCCGCTTGCCCCGCCAGGGATAGTAAAAGGGCGTTGCGGCAATTTAGTGTGTCATGGGGGGGCACACGGTAAGCCGCCCATGACATTTCGAGTCTCCGGATGTGGGAATTCCAGGATTGCTTGGGCGGTCCTCGATACTCCGGCAGGTTACTCAGCATCAGCTTGCGGTACTCGGCTGGAGCCGGCTGGGGATCATCCTTGAGCCATCCTTGGAGCTGGTCACCTCCTGGCGCTTGTGGCTGCTCCATCGGGTCAAAGGTTCAGCGGCGGGACACGAAGTTTAAGTCAATACTATAAATGGTTTACACTTGAGGCTTTCTAGCCTAGCAGCCAACACTGTTTATCACTAGGTTGGTAGTTTAACTACAAAGATTTAAATTAGGTGTACCTAAAGTACTTGTCACTAGTTTCTGAGTTGTAGAGTAGGCTGGTAGGTGTAGATAGCTGTTGAGGGTCTGAACTGCTGTCAGGAACTGATTTGGTTTTCCTTATCACACTATAGATAGGAGGGAGGAGCTTGCAAGTCTTTTTTTTCTAAAAATATCTCTGTTGGATGCTATGGAGTAGCTCCGCTCCTGTGTGTGTGTGTGTGCGTGAAATATCCTTTCCTTGCAACGCGCTTACGCGCCGTCAGATTCGCGCACACAGGTAAAACGCGCACCTATCCCTCAATCCGCTCTCTCATTGGTCCGCTTTGTCTTATTCGTCCGTTGAATTTTGTTGTGCGTCCCAAGCTCTGCTGCGCGACCCGTAAATGGCGCTCTGTTCTCCCGGTCGCTATCTCCATACCGTGGGCGGACTTATTCAAGTGTGGGTAGGAAGGGGGAGCGCGTGAGGGGACGGGGTAAAACCGTCCGTTCCCCCCTATGGGGAGGGGGGGGGGGGGTGCTGTAGGTTTGAAGTAACTGTGTGGTGAGGTAATTGTGCCTTTTCCTTAATCCTGAGCTTATTGTTATGTCACCTCGATTGTATTTGCTTCAATTGATGGTGGGCCCCTCCCCTTCCGTTGGGATAAGGGGTGTATTTGTTGTGCTGAAGGCTTGGGGGGTTAGATTGTTTATCAATGCATTGTTATATTACATCTAGGTTCTATTTTTTGGCTTTATCACAATACACAACAAATTTGCTTACCAAGCCTGTTCTATTTTTAGCTTTATCACAATACACAACAAATTTGTTTACCAAGCCTTGCTCATAAATCTATTGTTCAGCCTTCACACTAGGGTGGTAATCCCTAAAATGTGATATAATATCTGTTTTTCTAGATGGGTGGCTGCGCTGTAGCCTCTCAGGATACTTGGAGTTAACGTAGTTTTTCTTCTGCTTGGTACACTACACTCATATTTTCGCTCGCAGCTCGCAGCTATTTGGCTTGTTTCAGCCTGTCAGCGGCAGGGAATGTCCCGTCCTGCAGCGCCGTGTATCCGAATCCGGCTGGTGGTGGCAGGGAATGTCCCTTCCTGCAGCGCCGCTGGTTCGGATCCTGCTATCTCTTGCAGTAAATGTTGGCCTATTTTCAGCCGTTTGCACTTATTTGGCCTGTTTCAGCCCATCCGCAGGCCTGTTTCAGCCCTTGAGCGCTCAATTCTCCGTTAGATGTCGGCGCTTCTCGTGGTTCTCCGTCAAGTTTCGCTGCTCTCCGCAGTCTCTCGTCCGATTTCGCTACTCTCCGCAGCTCGGGTTCCGCCACACTTAGTGGTCTTTCGCTAGGTTTCGCTTCCACAACTGCCGGATGCAGAGTTAGACCTTGCTATCCAGGGTGGGTAATTCAGGTTGCTTGTGTCAGTTTTGCCAGTTTCACTGCTGGGAGTACCTTAGCCTCAGCTGCGCGTCTGCTCTACACTTGTGGTTTGCCGTAATCTCACACAGCTGTCACCAAAAGTTGTGGTATCCGCCTAGGTTTATTGGCAGACACCAGAGTTCAAATGACTACGGCAGTGCGAACAGACGTGGACACCTATACTATAGAGAAGCTACGCTTCTCTAGCAATCACTAAATAATAAACAGAGTCTATTCAGTTGTTCCTTTATTCAGGGTCTAAGGTTTACTAAAGTTATATACAACAAACAATAAATACACAGATAGGAATAAGTAATCATAAACAGAATCAATATAATACATATACAATAGTCAGTTTGGGCAATAATGATCCCCCATCCCTGGAAAGGGTGGGGGGAATTAACAATACAGCTTAACCATAATAAGGCTGTCAGAATCTATCATTAATTTTAGGCATAGGGAGGGGGTCGGCAGACCCCTTCCCCAGGACTCGGGGGAGGGCCCTCGGCCCTTCCCCGAACCCGGGTCAGGGTTGCCATAGGCATGGCTCACGGTTGCCGAATACCACAGTATATTTTAAACAAGTTGCGTTTTAAGCAATTTTGTCATTCACTTCAAGTATTAACTGTTCATGGTAATAAGTTGCGCCTGTTTATAGACAAAAGCATTCCCCCCAATACATTTTGCTATTGGCATCACGCGCTAGTATTAGCAGCATTAGGTATAAATGTAAAAATAAAAATAAGACTTATTACAAATAAAATTGTACATATACCCTTTATATATAATATTCGTAGTAATAAGTTTCTTTTTCTACAATTTTGTATATTTTTATATTCGGATTATTTGAAATCGCTTTTGTGCATTTTATTGAGTTTGTGCTTTCTCGTGGCTTTTCCTCAAAGTGCCTGTCAAGCAATGAAACCCCTTTCTTAAAAAAATAAGCGAAGGGTGGGATTACAGTCGGTCAAGGGGGCGCCGTAGCTCTGTGGTAATGCACTGAGTTACGGTGATGAGAATTCAAGTTCAAACCCATGCATGTTGCAATCACAACATGTTGTCTCGAATTCTCCAAAGTGTATTCACGCAACCTCCCCCAGTTGCGTTGGAAGGGAGATTGTTAGGTAGTTTGGATGCCTAATAATCAAGTGTATAATACCATCACTTCCCTTAATCCCAGGCTCCTCTTAGGAGAGTGTCATTCATTAAGGTGACTTAATCTGGGACACCTGCCATACTCAAAACCGGCGAGGGTGAGGTAATAACGAGGAGCTCTCATGAGACAGCGTGTCAAGTCATACTTGAACGTGGAGCTTAAGCTGGCCCTGGTGGCTATACAAAAGTGTCTCAACATACTCCAGGAGTCTTAGGTCCAAACCCTAAGAAACTATGGCTAATCAAACAAAAAAATTACAGTCGGTTCTGAGCCATATTGAAAAATCATGTATTGTACCATATTGTTAGCAATGAGCCCGTTTCATTAGGCCTGGCCTTGGACGCCTCGGTGCCAGTAAAATATTCATCCAATATTTTTATTTATTGCGGAAAACGGTAAAATCTGAAGAAAACAAGGATGACAACATCCATAAAAGCGAAGCACTGAAACGGTAGGACAAACGGACATTAACACTTGTATAGTATCTGAACTGAAAAATCGGAACATAAATGTATAAATGTCGAATCAAAATTGTAGGTTAATTTGTTGAAAAACTGCTTAAAAACAGGATAATGTTTATGGACATACTTACATTTTTGGACTTGATTATAGAGCTGCTTCGCTTATAATATTGTTCTTTGTTGTCCCAGGAATCAATATACCAAAAATCAGATCAAACGGATAATTAAAACACTTGAAAATTTGTTGTTAAAAAAGTAGAAAAATCAACATGTTTAAAATAGACGTACGGACATTCTGGTAATCATTATAGAGTTGCTACGCTTTCTAAATCGTACCCAACTACTACAGGAATCATCATGCAAAGTTTGAAATCGATAGGACAATTCTAAAATGCCTAAATTAACGAAGAAAAGCTATCTATCTCGGACGGACGTACGGACGTACGGACGGACGGACGGACCGACCCTAATTATAGAAAAGCTTCGCTTTTAAAACTATTTTTTTATGAATATGTTTGTGTAATGCTCCCCCATTTATTGAATAATTGTCCTTGTTATTTAATCAATTATGTACCCAAATTAGGTTAACTGGTAAAAGCAAAATTACTTACAAAATTACTCTACTCACATCAGGGATCTTAAGGGATAAGACATTAGACAATGAATAAATGTACATCTTAAATACTTATGAACGAAAGCGTCTCTTTCGTAGCTTATAATTATTGGTTTAAATGTTTGACCAAATTATTGAAAGTTTAACAAAATTTTTGGTACCAGTATAATTTATAGTCTAATGTCCCCTCCCTCCCTGACTTACAAATTATCCTTTACATTGCATTTATCTTATTAGTAGCGAAGCTACTCTATAATTCGCTTTGTCCGTCCGTTCGTCAGTTAGTCCGTCCGTCAGTCAGTCCGTCCGTAACGCTATTGGGGAAATGGGATTTACTCAGCTCCTATAAAAGATAGAATGCTGAAATTTTTTGACAACATTCCCATTATTAAGGAGCACAATTGACTATAAAACATCATGTGCGGTCGGACCGATTTTTAGCAGGTTTTAGGCTATTTTTATATTTTTCACATTTTTCTCCATATCTTCAGTGTTTATGGTCCGATTTTCAAAATTTTTTCAGTTACAGATATCAAAATTAAATTTCCTGTCGTTTAAAGAAACAATCATGAAGGCCAGACTGCCTTTTTTAGCAGGTTTTAGGCTATTTTTATATTTTTCACATCTTTCTCCATATCTTCAGTGTATGGTCCGATTTTCAAATTTTTTTCAATTATAGATATCAAAATTAAATTTCCCGTCTTTTAAAGATGACAACCATGACGGCCAGACTGCCTTTTCAGCAGGTTTTAGGCTGTTTTTTTTATATTTTTAACATTTTTCTCCATATCTTCAGTGTTTATAGTCCGATTTTCAAAATTTTTTCAGTTGTAGATATCAAAATTAAATTTCCCGTCTTTAAAGGAAATAACCATGACGGCCAGACTGCCTTTTTGGCAGGTTTTAGGCTATTTATAAATATATTTAACACTTTTTCCATATCTTCAGTGTATATGGTCCGATTTTCCAAATTTTTAAAGTTTTTAAGGATTTAAAAATTAAATTTTTTGTCGTTTTAAGAAAACAACCATGGCGGCCAGACTTCCTTTTATCAGGTTGTTGGCTATCATATTTCCCAATATCTTTGTTTATTTTGATCCAATTTTCAAACTTTTATGGGATATCAGTATCAAAATAATTTTTC
>NC_137272.1:34967057-35016948 GCF_053477335.1 Acartia tonsa
AACATTATAAGAAATATTGAATCTTTGATACCCAAACAAGAAGAAATAGATGTAGTTAATATTGATGATGATAATGACAGAAAGGAATATCTTACTGCTAATAATTTGGATAGTTTTTCCATTGCTTATCGTGGCCTAGACAATAGCTCTGAAAGGTAAATAGTAAAGATATTGGCTCGCATGAAAGAGACTAGCACCGGTGCTAGTCTCCTTCATTCTACACCATTTGGTGCTAGGGTTCTTCATCCTTAAGATTTACAAGATTTCTAATAGTGGGAGGGACAAAAAACGCTTACTACTTTATATAATAGGATTAATACATAATTGTGATGCTTCGCTTACAACATTTACCTGATTATTTTACAAACTAGGGAATTAAAAAATTATTTAATTGTTTTACTTTGAATTTAAAATGTAATAAGTTCAGGGAGGGAGTGGACATTGGGCTATTTATTACACTAGTCCCCAAAGTATTATATTAACATTTTATTATTCTTTTGCTTAACAACCTTGGGAACTTGATTATTTTGATTATTTGTTTAATTTAGTTAAGTGTCCAAACGTTTCAACCACCAATTGTAATATAAAGAAAGGGTAGTTTTGTGTATCGTCGTTGGGGAGGTACATAAATTTACCAGCTATTGTCTTATCCCTCTGGATCCGTGAAGAAATGATTAATTATTCATCATTTCTAAACCAAAATTAAAGTTATAAATATGAAAAAAATTCTATATTTTTCAGTCTTTCTGAAAGTTTATCAAGTGCTAAAAGTCAGCTGTTGGCGGCTGAGAAATGGCTGCTACCACAAATACAAATGCAGCAGCTTTGTCAGCCCTATGCCAGGTATGTGTGTTGGTTCATTAAGAACTTAGAAATAGCTATGTAAACTTAAACATGGTTCTTTGAAGGTTCTGCCTTTTGACATTTTCACTTTGGTAGGGGGATAAAGTCACTCAAAAATCAGCCCCGTGACGTCATAAAAATAAGGGATTATCAATCTCTTTTTTAAGGGTTTTCTTTCCCACTTTTCCTCTCATATCAATCATTTTTAAGACGCCACGTGCCTAATTTTTGAGTGACTTTTTGAAACCCGTCAAAATATAAAAAAGGGGTAAATTCCTTTCGTGTCAACGGCTCTTAAGGGGCGTTTAGTCGTATTTTCATAGTAGCTTTTGATAGGTTATTTTAGGTTAGGTTAGGTGATTGCCGAACCCAGTAATAGTGTCTGACTGATTATGACGTAAGAAAAAAAATTAGCCAATGAGAGGTCATTATTGACCAATGTTAAAATTTATAGTGGCCTCTCATTGGCTATTTTTTTTTCTTACGTCATAATCAGTCAGACACTATTACTAGGTTCGTGATTGCCTTACATGGTTACAGCCCCCCGCAGGGGCTATAGAAATAGGGAAAAGGCTACTGTGAAAATACGACGAAACGCCCCTTAAGAGGCGTTGCCACGAAAGGGACTATACCCAAAAATTAACTAAACTCTTTATTTTACTTCCCTCAAAATAAAAAGCTTGACAGTTCCTGGGGGTTTCATCGTGTCAAAACTAAGAGAGACAGTTATTTTTTTTCAATTAAAATTTTTTAACTTTTATTAAAGCTAATCTTGTTCTGTTTTTAGTTTTTACGACGGATTATCAATAAAGAAGATTCGACCCAAGAAATTTAAATGTGAAGAATGTGGGGCGGCATTCAGCAATAATGGTCAACTCAAGGGACACATTAGAATTCATACAGGTTAGCTTCCCCTGCTTTTTAAAAGCGAAGCTTTTCTATAATTATGGTCGGTCCGTCCGTTCATCCGTCTGGAACAGATAGTTATTTTCGTTAATTTAGGCATGTCAGAATTATCCTCTCGATTGCAAACTTTGCATGGTGATTCCTGCAAAAGTTAGAAACCGTAACAACTCTACAATTGTTGCCAGAATATCCGTACGTCCATTTTAAACATGTTATTTTTTTTATCTATTTTAACAACAAATTTTATGTAAAGTAATAATCCGATTGGTCTGATTTTTTGAATACTGATTCATAGGACAACAAAGTACAATGTTTTAAGCAAAGCATCTCATCATCAATGCTTTTTATATAATTGGTCTTGATTTTATAAAATTCCATGGCACTTCAGTTTACAAAAAGCAAAGAAACAAGAATGTATTTTTTCTAAGTTTATATTTAAGTAAGACTGCTGTTCTTTTTATATAATCTATTATATTTTTCTCTTACTATTCCACGCTATCTTTTAATAACTACTGACCAAAGGATCTATAACTCACTTTGTTTGTTTGTTTATCTAAAATAATATTTTTCTTTGCTAATTATGGATGTTGTTATCCTTGTTAATTATACAAATATTTTTTATATTTTTAAACAGTTTTCTTTAGAGAATCTCTAATTTTTTAAAGAATGTTTTATTTGAAAATAAATCTTTTAGCTGATTCTTGTTTCTTTTATATAAAAAATAGTTGCGCTACTTATGGACATTACTGTCCTTGAATTTTATTCATCTAACTAGATTATTTACTTTTCAGGAGAGCGTCCATTTAGCTGTGATTTTCAAGGTTGTAGAAAAAGGTTTACCAGAAATGAGGAGCTTACCCGGCATAAAAGAATACATACAGGTATGATATATTGTAGCATAGCTGTGCTTTTGATATTATGGCCCCTCTGGCCTAATAAAACTGGAATTACATCTTCATAACGACGCGTTAAATAAATATTATCTTCTTTAATGTTCTTTTTGTGGAAGATTAGTTTATCTTCAATTAATCTATACCCATTTTGTCGGGTGCGTACACATGATTTATACTGGAGGAGTTATTGTTAGTAGGACATCCTAAAAGTGGGTTGAAGTAGGGGGGTTGAATGGGTTTAAGGAGGCTTATTTTTTTGGATTACCCTACTTGAAATATGAAAGTTTTTTTTGAAGGGGAGTACTACACTCCCTCTGGTTGCCTTTTCTAGAGAGGGGGGATAAGAAATTCTTACCCCTCTACATTTTTTTAACTTTTATGTATAGTTATAATAATATATTTTGATGTTTAGGTGTTAAACCGTTTTACTGTCCTATTAACGGCTGCAACAAATCATTTGGAAGAAAAGATCACCTGAAAAAGCACATAAAAACCCACGAACGTGAATATATCCATCCTGGCGGGCACGCAGGAATGTCAACAATGTTGCCGCCAACTTCTTTAAGTTTAACAGCAGCTGCCTACAGTTCACCGCCGTTAGTGAATAGTTGCAGTTATACGGCTCCGCCGAATTCGGCGGCATTTTTGATAAATTCTGTTTCAAGACTTCCTAGATTTTTGTCTTGAAATATTGTAGTTTAAAAATTTATATAAAATGTATGTGATATTAAATAAAATCATTATAGCTAAACGTGTTTTTGACTTTCTTACATTTTTCAAAGAGAAGCTTTTATATAATTAGAGTCGGTTCGTCCGTATAAGTTCGTTACGGCTAGCTCTTTTCGTTAATTTAAAGAGGTTAGAGTTGTCCTTCGATTTAAATTTTGCATGTTGATTCCCCAGAAAGTCCGTACGTCCATTTGAAACATGTTGATTTTTTTTACTTTTTTGACAACAAATTTTTGTATGTTAAAATTATTCTATTCATCTGATTTTTGGAATACTGATTCCTATTACAACAGAGTACAATGTTAAAAGCAAGGCATCTCAGTAATAAAGTCTTAAAAATGTCAGTATGTCCATGAACAGTATCATGTATTTAGACAGTTTTGCATTAAATTTACTCACAATTTTGTATAGACTTATAAATATTTTGCTTATTCAGTTCTGACACTCTACAAGTGTTAATGTTCGTTTGTACTTCAATTTCAGAGTTTCGCTTTTAAGGATGTTGTTAAAGTAAATATTTTACTGTCACTACTAATAATTTTATGGAATTGATGATAGCTTCCGTAATCTTATAAACTGAGAAAGGTTTCGTGATTTTTATTGTCAAAATGTATATTTTTGCTCATGAGATAATTTTAGAATCCTATTGGTTCTAAATTCGCCTTAATTTATACTTGGATAAATTTTGTTATTGTAACTAATGAACTGTTGTAAATGAAAGTAATTTGGTAAATTGAATATGAAATTTAATTAATATTTTAATATTTAAATCCGGATTCTAAGAATCTTTTTGTAAGTTGTTATAAAAAAGTAAATATTTACATATTTTGTTTAATTAATCCAAGAGCTTGTTTAAAAAGATAGTTTAATCTAAAATTTTTAAAAGCTCAGCTTTTCCATAATTAGGGTCGGTCCGTACGTCCTTCCGTCCGTTACGGTTAACTCTTTACGTTAATTATCCGATTCATCTGATTTTTGGAATACTGATTTTTATTACAACAAGGTACAATGTTTTAAGCGAAGCATCTCTATAATCAAGTCCTAAAACTGTAAGTATGGCCTTAAACAGTATTATGTATTTAAGCAGTTTCGCAACAAATTTACTTAAAATTTTGTTCAGATTATGCATAAACATTCTTCTTATTCAGTTCTGACACTCTACAAGTGTTAATGTTCATTTTACCTTCCATTTTAGAGCTTTGCTTTTATGGATGATGTCATCCTTGTTTGATAACAAAATTAACATAAAACAAATAGTTCATAAACATCATTTTCAGGGATAATGGATGATACGTCTCAACTTGTTTTACCTCTTGGAGAGAAACCCCTAGAGGCAAGGGGCGAAGCCATTGGTTTTCTATAATGTATTCTATTTAAGATACGCGCCAGGAATATAAACAAAAGTTTTCTATTGTTCTTTACTTCAAATGGACATACTAACATGGTAGAAATTTGAAGTACTAAGCTTAACCATAAGGTGCCTAATATGTTTTAAAACAGCTTCATCTCATCTTTTAGCTAATGTTCATAAGCAATAGAGGCCTCTATGGGTTCTTGTGGTGGGGACTCCCCTCTCTTTACGACCCCCACAATTTCAATTATTTTTGTAATATAAAAAAAATCTTTGGTGGAACATTTTTTTCAAAGGGTGATTTCTCACACATGGGAGAATGGTGGTACCCTCCACCAAACCTTCCTAGGACCCATGAGGAGATACAGTGTAAAGGAGAACCATATTGGTTCAGCGGTTATAGAAATCCTTCGGAACACACATACAGACAGACAGGGACAGATCCTATTACTTTTTTTTACAAGCATTACAACTGAAGCTGGTATGTGAGCCACTTTTACACTTTAATTTTATCATTCTGGAAAGTATTTTTTTATGGGTTCGTAAAGTTAAAGCGGAGTTGCTTAGAATTAGACCGACTTGTATAATATCAAATACAGGTTTCAAGTCATAGTAGTTTGTTTTTAACATAGATTCAATAATTAGAAGTATTAATGGGTTGAAAGATCTATGTAATTCGGACGAATTTTTTATTTCATATTCATATCATAGTCAAGCTTTTATTAAATAGTAAAATAATTCTAAAATAAATCCCGTGGGTGTTTTTTTTCTTATGCAAAACACCTGCGAGGCCTGTAATTGCGGTGCTCTAACTCTGCTGGGTAATCCCGCTAGCCTTATCTGACCAAAAATAATTAACAAAAAATTAAGCCCCTCCTCCCCCTATTCTGTGCTCGACCAGGTACTTGGAATGATTCTTCCCCAAAAAGTGCAATAAATAGAAAAGGATATTTTACATTACAGATTTCAAAGTCTGCCTTTGTATTAGTATTTGATGTACTGAATTTTAGTTTCCGAAAGGGTACTTAGCATTCGCGTCCTATCTCAATATTTGCTACTAGCTAAAAAAGCTCCAAACTTCCCCCCCAAAAAATTAAAATTTAAAAAAATAAAATTTTGAATGTACTATAATGTATAAATCGTTTATACATTATATCGCTTTTCCTTTTGACCGAAGTAGCTGAAAATAGCGTTTGCAATAATTGGGTTATCTGCTGTACACATTTGGAAATTATTTCGAAGAAATAGGCAATCCATTTTCAGCACATCTAAATACTTATTGGCATTCTTAAAAAACAGCTGAAATTGGGTAGCTTGGAAATGTTAGGAAAGAAGGGCTAGATAGAGTGATTTATTCACAATTGTCCCCACTCTTCAAATAATATTTGAGAGTTCAAGGGTTCCTAACACTCTAGTTATACAAACTCTATTTTAATGTTTGTTGTGTGTGTGTTTGTGTGTGTGTGATCAGCTGAGAAAGTATTGAAATTTCAGGAGGCTTGGCCAAAGGATTTATTTTTCCCACTCAAAATATTTCTGTCTGCTATTAGATTCTTAGTATTATAGTGTCCTGAATAGAGTTTAAATAGTTAAAATTTCTTTATCTTTTAATATTTTAGACAGTTACAGCTAGTTTTTAGTGATATTGTGCATTAATTTTTGTTTTTAAAAAAATTTTTATATTAACATTATATCTTAAATATTTTTGTTGTTTTACTGTTTTTAAAAAAAAAAGCTTTAAAATATTTTAGATTCCTTAATCTTATTATACTAATGTTTCTAAAAGGATACAACATTGCCTAAAATTGATGTATATCCCAATTATAATAATCAAAAATACAATTTCTGTAAATTATATTTATTGGTGGATAAGTTTGGATACAGAAAAATTACACAACCCTAACAAGAGTTGATAAAATATAAAAGTTTTTAAGCATTTGAATGAGAGATTGTGTAATTATTTACCGTTTCTTATAAGATGTTATTACTTTGCTATTTATGGACATTCATAAATCTTCCGATTTTCAAGATAAAAAACAGAGAAAAAAACCTTACTACTTTTTCCTGCGTATCATTTCCCATTAGTTGTGAAAGCGAAATAATATCTTGTGATGTAGATACCGGTAATTATTATGTAAGGGCATTCGAAATTTAATTACTTGGATATTGCACCAGATTTTTTGTCTAATCTAATAAAATAGAATTTCAAGCTACCTATAACTCCATTACATCCTCTTTATTCCCATCCTCTCCTCTACTACTGGAGGTAACTACTGATCAATGAATAAACATTATATTAGCAACTTAAATTGTCAACAAAATTCTCTTGTTATAACATCCACTTATTTTATATCAATTGACATACTACAAAGTACGCAAATGCATTTTTGAATTACATAACCTGGCCATTTTTCTATCAGTTAGATACACGAATAAACAACTATATTGTTTGACAATTGAACTGAATAAGGTAGCATGTGTTAACACACATAGCAATTCTAGAGCAAGAAACTTTAACTTTCAGCAATCAACAAAGGAAAACTTCAGTCCTATGTAATTTTGGGTCCAGAATCATAATCTGTTAAAACTAAAATCCTTTGTCCTCCTTTTTGCAATAAAATCGCATTCAAATTGCAACAAATATTCGCGATACGTTATTTTCATCTTATAAGAAACAATAATGCATTTTGCTGAAACAAAAATTAAAGTTAACCATTTATTAAATACTTTCATATCTTTATATTTGCAAAAAAAATATTTTTTTGCAGAATAATGCCATTTTTGTCAGCGATATAAAAAGTCTCCTAAAAAACAGATTGTTAGAAAAAAAAGTAAATGTAAGGATTTTAATATGTTTTTCTGAAGTCATTTAATAAATTTATACAGTAAAAACCAGAATTGTGCAACTTATTTGAATGAAAAGCCAAAAAACGTAATTTGCAAAAAAATTGCAACCCCTAAATCACATAGAAAAATAAACTTTTAACCAATCTAAAGTAATATGTTTTAAAAAACATTAAAAAATATTAATTTTTTATAAAATGAAGTTTGTTTGAAAAGTTCTAATCAAATAGAACAGGGCAAAATTATTTTTTCAAAATGCAAACAAACACTTAACTTTGAATATTTCTATAGTTTTTCTAAAACTTAAAAATCAAATCGTACTCAAAATCAATGTTTTGTTTGTTAAATCTTCTTGTGGCGAGATTTTTAAATGTTACTTTTTCATATGTATTGAATAATCATAAAAAAAAGATAAAAAATTGCATTAAGCCGATTCAAATATATTAAATACTTCCTTATTAAGGCAGCAAAATAAAAAAAGGTGTAAAATAAAAATTGTTTATTTTTATTTTTTAAGCTGTATAACTTTTTAAAAAAATTTAAAACATGATTTTAGCAAAAAATACATATTTTTTCATTAAAAGGAATTATTGTTTATCTAATCAGCTGTTATCATAGAATATATCGTTTTCTTATGTTGGGCTAAGAATAGTAATTTCAAGGGATCGACAGCCGCACACAAGCCTCAAATTCCGCAGGTGTGCAAAATAAAGATTTTATCCAGGAAAATGGCTGTAAAGAAACCTGTTTAGATATCCAGCTTAATTTTAAAGTTATAATATGACGATTTCACTGAGGCTTACCCGCAGCTTCTGAACGCTTTTAATTTCAATTAAAAACTATATTTATATTGATAAGATTAAGTTTGAAAATTGCAGTAACATACTATGATCATAAATTTAGATCGCACTCTCATTTTAATTGTGCGATAGATGGAGTTATGTCCCCTGTTCCCTCCAAACAGTAATTATTTGGACGCCTCAAAAATAGACATTAAAAACAAGAATGACAACATCCATAAAAGCGAAGCTCTGAAACGGTTAAAAAACGAAGTTTAACACCTGTAGATTGTCAGAACTCATTAATCAATATATAAAAGTCGAAAAAATTAAAAGTAAATTTGTTAAAAACTGCTAAATTACAGGATGATGTTTAAGGACATACATACCTTTTTAGGAGGTGAATATAGAGATGCTTCACTTATGAAATTGTACTTTGTTGTCCTAGGAATCAGTATTCCAAAAATCAGATAAATCGGATAATAACATCACATACAAATTTGTTGTTAAAAAAGAAAAAAAACGACATGTTTAAAATGGACATACGAAAATTCTGGTATTGAATATAGTGTTGCTACGCTTTCTAAATTGTACCTTACTACAAAAGGAATCACCATATGAAGTTTCAAATTGATAGGACAACTTTAACATGCCATAATTAACGAAATGAGCTATCCATTCCGGACGAACAGACTGACCAACCCTAATTATAGAAAAACTCGCTTTAATAATGATAAAAAAGCTTCGCTCTTTGATATATACAAGCGGTTGCGCCCTTAGCATCTAGAGGCTCTATTCTAAAGGATCAATAAAGGCAGAAAAATAGCCTAACACCATACCCAGACTTTATCTATCAAATAGAATAGCCTAAAACCAACTCAGGACCTATAGGAAGCTTCAGTGTAAAGGAGAACCATATCGGGTCAGCGATTAGCAAGATCCTTCGCTACAGACAAAAAAGCTTACTACTTTATATAATAAGATAATCACATTTTAATTCAATAAATTATGGCCTTTCAATTAGTGTTAAGAGGGGGGGGGGGGATTCTGACACTTTTGCGTAAACAGTAATTATAGGCTTTGTCTTTAGAGGGATAGGATAGATTATTTTACAAAAAAGTTTCCTTTTGGGATGTAGTTTTCCTATTTAAAAAAAAAATAATTTATTTGGCCTCCAGGTTTAGATACTGCTAGCCTCCAGGTGGATTTTAGACAGGTAAAAAAAATTCAAGTTAGAAAAAAACTTATTTAACTTACTTTATGGATAGTATAAACTGATTTAAGTACTGCAGGGCTCCAGGTGGATCCTGGACAGTTAAAAACTGAAAAGTTTTACTTTTGAAGTGAGAACAAAACTTATTGAACAAAAGTTGCTACTTTATCGATGGTATGAACTAATTTTAAGAAAATTTTGAAATCAGGCTCAATTTTCAGGTACTGCAGGCCTCCAGGTGGATCCTGGACAGTTAAAAACTAAAATTTCTACTATTTAAGTTACTAGCAGCTTTGCCCCTAGCCTCTAGGGGCTTTGCCCCAAGAAGTATTTTAAAAAAAAAATGTAGTACATGGGGTGGATCTTCATCATCATTAGCATCATCAAAAAAAAAAGTTGAGGCCCTGGCTCGGCATCTTCAAAATCTGAAACTGCATCTTCAAAAAAAAAAAAAAATAGGGGGTATTTTTTTTTTTGGGGGGGGGGTTGGGGTGTCCCACGCCCCAAGAAAATAGCCTAAAACCACAACATGACTAATATACCCAGAAGAGAAGAATCCGATCGGTTCAGTGGTTACCGAGATCTTAAGCTTATCAGGTAATACTAGCTAAAAAGTAGCAGATTTTAAAATAAGGTTTGTTCTAACGTTAATAGTAAAAATTTTCAGTTTTTACTGTCCAGGATCCACCTGGAGGCCTGCAGTAACTTAACATTGGGCCTGATTTCAAGATTTTCTTCAAGTTAGTTCATACCATCCATAAAGTAGCAACTTTTGTTAAAAAATATTTTTTCTAACTTAAATAGTGGAATTTTTCAGTTTGTAACTGTCTAGGGTCCACCTAGAGGCCTGCAGTATCTGAACATGGAGCCTGATTTAAAAATTTTCTTCAAATTAGTTCATACTGCCCATAAAGTAGCAACTTCTGTTAAATAAGTTTTATTCTGACTTTAAAAGTAAAAATTTTCAGTTTTTACCTGTCCAGGATCCACCTAGAGGCCTGAAGTCCTGAACCTGGAGCCTGATTTCAAAATTTTCTGCAAATTAGTTCATACTGCCCATAAAGTACCAACTTTTGTTAAATAAGTTTTGTTCTGACTTGATTCTTTTTACCTGTCCAGAATCCACCTGGAGGCCTGCAGTACCTGGACCTGGAGGCAAATCCTATTTTTTTAAATAAGGAAACTACATCCCAAAAGGAAACTTTTTTGTGAAATAATTTATCCTCTCACTCCAAAGACAAAGCCTATAATCACTGTTTACGTAGAAGTGTTAGAACTTCCCCCCCTCCCATTTATAAAAATTTTAACATTCACCCTAGGTAATTCAAACTATCCTTTCTGACTACTGCATCTGGGCCCTATTTTTAAAAGCGAGGCTTTTCTATCATTAGGGTCGGTCCGTCCGTCCGTAACGGATAGCTTTTTTCGTTAATTTAGGCATGTTAGAATTGTCCTATCGATTTCAAACTTTGCATGGTGATTCCTTTAGTAGTTAGGTACGATTTAGAAAGCGTAGCAACTCTATAATCATTACCAGAATGTCCGTACGTCCATTTTAAACATGTTGATTTTTTTACTTTTTTAACAACAAATTTTAATGTGATCTAATCATCCGATTGATCTGATTTTTGGTATATTAATTCCTGGGACAACAAAGTATAATGTTATAAGCGAAGCAACTCTATAATCAAGTCCTAAAAATGTAAGTATGTCCATAAACATTATCCTGTATCTAGCAGTTTTTCAACAAATTTACTTTCAATTTTGGTTTGACTCTTATACATTTATATTCTGGTCATTCAGTTCTGACACTATACAAATGTTAATGTCCGTTTGTCCTACCATTTCAATGCTTCGCTTTTATGGATGTTGTCATCCTTGTTTCATTTGAAAATTGAATACATGTTTGCGGGAGATAATTTAAATTTCGTCTTGGTTACCGCAAAAAAAATGCGGCACTGCTATGGCTGTAATAAAAAAAGTCCAATGCTTACATATGATTATATCGTTTAAAATCAAATACGTACGTTATTACATTAAAAATCTGTTATAAATTACAACAAATTAATATTATTTTTTTTACCACTGGGAGTTATTTATGTAAATGTTATGAACATTTTAGCAGACAGATATAAATTCAAATTCAGTAAGGTAAAATTTTCAGGGATATTAAAAATAAGTGTATAATTTATTTCATTTCAAAAGTTCATCTAATTAATTGTCAATAATCGTATTTCAATATAAAATATTTTTGATAGGCAATATATTAACCCTGAAAATTAAAAGTCGTTGTTGTTATTTTAATGATAAGGATTTTAATTTTTTTAAAAAACTTAAATATCTCTGAAGAAGGGGAAAGAAGGATTTAACTGTAAATGAAAACATAAAATATAGGCCTTAATTTTATCGCCACACTTTGCAGATTCTTGCGGAGAGGTGTGGATAGTATAATTCGCCTCTGCATTTGGGTGAACACTCAATAACCCCTTTTTGGAATACAAGAATAAGTTGGGGTGGGGGAAGAAGTCTCTATGGCACGCCATTGTTTTAACCTGGTAAAGAAAACTTATAATCTTATATTAGACTGAAATATTTCTTGAATTGAAAAAACCTTTACCTGACCTTTTTAATATATAATATTGGACCGTACTATTTAAGAGTTATTTGGGCCAAAGAAACGAAAAAATGAAAGCGTCATAGTTTGAATAAAAATAATGTGCAATGCTCTACTTCTCAAATATATGTCTCAAAAATGTTGTTAAAACTAATTTTTAAGATTCTAATTATTGAATAAAAATAACATAAATTGTATTAAACTGCATTTCATTACAGTTTAAAATTTTTGGATTCTAACATAAATTAAATGAAAAACATCTTTTATTTTAAAGTTAGTATGTTTTTCAACCTATTTTTAAAAAAATTACACTATTCTAAGACATGAAGATATATTTCGATTTTAGCAATCATTTTCAATTCATTTTGTCTCTTGTAGAAGTGAATCAAGCAATATTAGCTTGGTCGATTTAGAAAACTGAAAAGACTGAAAAACATCTACTTGATTTCATTTTATTATTCAAAGGGGTAGTTTCACGATATGTATTTGAACTTAATTTAGTGAACCGCATATTTTTTCCTAGTTAATGGGTTAAACTACATTTATATAGCATATATTTGAAATAAATTCAATTTTCTACCACGTAGTTTTTAAAATATCATGACTTGAAAGTTGTTTTTTTGTGATATATGCAAATTAAAAAGACGATTTTCAAGTCGTGATATTTTAAAAACTACGTGGTAGAAATTGAAATTCTTTCAAGTATATGCCATATAAATGTAGTTTAACCCATTAACCAGGATAAAATATGCGTTTCACCAAATTAAGTTCAAATGCATTTCGTGAAACTACCCCTTTGAATATAATTTGATTTGAAGGGATGTCGCTTATATTTCATCTTAATGTCGACATAATGCATTCAAGTTTGTAAAGACCGGTCTCAATACTATGCTATATAGTGATTTATTGACAATACCTGCCAAATAAATATATTTTATGGTTATAATTGTTATTGTTCCAAAAATATCAATCCAAAGCTAATTTAATCTCGCGTGGATTGTGTTATCCTTGGTTATAAAATCCCAGAAATGTTTGAAAGTTGTCTATTGTATAAAATTAGGCAAATAAATAAATTTTACTAGTTTGATCAGGTTAACAAGTGTTCCTTCATTACTACTTCGTTTAATTCATAAGATAGCACAACATTCTTTAACAATTTGTAATTAAAATAAGGGTATAGTTCTGATATATTTTTTTAAAGCATATTTCTAAACAAATAGTTTTGTTTGAGTAAAATATATTTTCATTATGTATTCTGAAAACATGTCCTTATTGTGTTAGCTTGCAAAAACACTAAAAAGTTCAACCTACGATAATTCAGCAATATCTCTAATTACAATAATATTCGTTCAAACCAGCTAAGTTAAGCTTAAATTCATTATTCTGATTTTTTTTGGACTGGAAAGTTGGTTGGTCTTGCGTCCTATGAAAGGATTACCCCCCCCCCCCATTCCCCTACTGTATATTAAAGAATTCAATTTTTCCTTGGGTGATAACTTATCACCTCTTATAAGAAAAACATTGTTATGCTTCGTTTAAAAAGCTATTTTGTTTTTCATGCCATTTTAGGTATCCTAAATGCCCCCCTTTTAGAATCTGTTCATAATTGATATACAGAAAAAAATTTAATTCAATCACAATCAATGACTTAAACTATTTGCCCAGTTTGGTTTATAAATTACAGATATCGATCATATTAGTTGTTTTGTGTAAACGTAATTCAAGTTTTGGTTACAAATATACTAATACTAGAGTTGGCTCGATATAACTATCTCCCTATTGGCTAGTTTTCTATATGCATATACATTTTTCAATAAATCTATTTTCCTCACCCGGCATTACTATTTAAACGGAAGTAAATATTTAATAATTTAAATGATCTTAAAAAGATCTTTTAAATTATATTTTTTTCTTTACATTACCATCACCAAAGGGTTTATTATATGATTACAATTTTAGTTCAATATTTGAACACACAAAGTGTCGCCACAATCGAATTCTTTTAAAACAGAGTTTTCTTAAATTTATTATATCATAAATTTAAATTTTCTTTTTTATGATTAGAAATTAAATACTTCATTATAATGTAAATAGCAACATGAAATGAAAAAAATGAATTTGTTTTTAATAAAGTAAAATAATGGGTCTTATCGTTCTGGGCAATGAGAGTTTATTATGGATTATTGGAGCACTATGAGTTTTTAACGAATAGTCCTTGGAAAACTTGAGCTTGTTTATAGACATTTATTTCCTATATAGATCTGACATGGATCTTGAAGCAATTAAGCAGGCCGTTTTGTACAGGTTAAAAATTGGAAGATTTCATTAAATAAAAGTTATCGTAAATATACTTAGTAAATTACTACAAGATAGTCGGACACATATGTCCAAAGTTACTAGGTGGTCATTCGAGAGATCTAGTGAGTGACGTACATCATCTAATTAATTTAGAGTTTTGATCGTTAAGTATATATACAATTAAATATTATAATTAACAACTAATAATTTATGTAGTAATTAAATTACTTGTAAAAGGTGAAGTAATAAATGTAATTTTGAGAAAAAAACGCCAATTTTTTTTATGACTACTATTTATTTTCTCAGATGAGATGAGAAAGATGAGATGTAAATGCAATATATAGATCCAGGTCAAAAAATTATGTGACGATACAACTTAATGTGACCGTGAATCTGTTCTGGATTTTCAAGATAGTTTGATAAATTTTTTATTTATCTGCTTAGCTAGCTATTTATAATGTTTTATTAATAGATTTAATACATTAGATGGCCAGACAGATACAATTATCCTGCAAATTCAAAAAGGAATTTTAACAGATAAAGTTTTTGTTTATATTTAGTTACATATGACTTAAACAGTGATAGGGGAATATATGTTGCCTATTTATAGCATGCTAATATGGACCTTATTTATTGGTCTGCTCGTTCATCCTGTAAGAGAGGAGGGGATGGTTTAAAATAAGGGACTCGTAATTTTAGCCAGCTGCGAGTATTACTTTATCAGAGTGAATGAAAATCTGGTCCAGCATCTAAGATGCTGTCTAAAATGGTGCAAAAAATGGGGACAAATTTTAAATTGTTTTGGCGTGTGACGTCATACCCCCATCTCTTTTCTAGGGGGTTTCTTTTCTCCTTCCCTTTTCTTTCCCCTCACTTGTGACGTAAATAAACAGCCCCGTCAAATCAATTTAAAATTTGTCCCCATTTTTTGCACCATTTTAGACAGCATCAGCATCTAATTATATTCCTAGATATCGATTTATATTTTCCTATTTCAGAATACTCAATAAAAGATACTCAAAAAATTGTAAAATGGATGAAAGAATAGACGTAGATGCTCCTTTGTGGGACCAAACAACATTCTATGGTAAGTTAATAATGATTAGGTTTTCTTGCTTATGTTTTTTTTTTTGGGGGGGTGGGGGGATTCTTTTTGTAGAACGGAGGAACCCTTCCCGAAATTCGTTATAAATCTTTCGTTAATCTATATAAGGCTTCATTCTAAAGTAGAACCATATCGGTTCAGTGGTTTACGATATCTTTCGCTACACAAACACAGACAAACACCCTGTTTTTTAGAGGTAATTTTTTTAGAACTAGGGCTTATGAGTGTTTTACATACGCACACCTTCATATGTAACATTGATATCTCACCCCCGCCTTGGGGGGGGGGGGGGTTCCTACTTAATTTTATTTAGGGTGGTAAGACCCCTTTTACCCCACCCTTGGATGTTCTTTTATTTAAAATGGATAATTTTTTTTAAATGTGTGTTTGATGGGGTATTATATTTCTAAAGAAGTTGTATCAACTTTTTTGCTTTTTATTTAAGATAGCTAGCCGGTCCTTTCAGTAAGTATTAGATGTAAAATTTTTCATAGAATTCAAATATGCAATCGGTTTTTTTGTAGACCTCTTATTTTTTAAGTAATTTAAGTTTTTAAAAAAAATAATTGAGTCGGTTTTAAGGTACTAAAACGCAACAAAATAAAAGAAGAAAATAGCCAGTATAAACAAAAATAGTAAGATCTTTAATTTGACACCTTACTTTTAAAATTCTGTTGAGTAATTGTTGAAAAAATCTATTTTTTTAACCTCGGTTTAATCAAAACATTAAACCTAAATATTTTCTCATACAGACATAAAAAATATGGGTTCATATATATCATTAGAATGAGAAAAATAATATGAATCCATTGTAAGCAAAATTGAAAAAGTTCAAAAAAATTGTAATAAAAAATAGAAAAAATAAAAAAGTTATTTTAAGAATTGTAACTACTAAACTAGCCAATCACAAATCGCAAAAATTGACGAATCGGGAAGCTTAATCTATAAAATTAACCTATAGAATTGCCAGAAAAAAAGGAGAACGTTCATACAATATATACAATAGATACTACAATAAATATAGTGATATTAAAGAACATGTAAAGAATGAAAAATTATGAACAAATATGCATCAGTCTGTTTATAAACTTCAAAACAATGCAGTTAAAAATACATTATTGTTTCTTGTGTTTAAAAAATATCTGCTACATTGCATTGTCTTTTGTTTAGGTTTTGTTCAGGTTTGGTTCAAGCTAACCCTTTAAAGCCGAAAATTATGATTCTTAAAATAAACTTATTTTTTTTTATTATAGTTTTATAAAACTTTTTCAATTTTGCTTAGAATAGATTCGTAATATTTTTCTGATTCTAAAGGTATATATGAACCCATGTTTTTTATGTCTGTTTGAGAAAATATTTAGGTCTAAAGTTTTTATTAAACCGAGGTTAAAAAAATAGATTTTTTCAATAATTACTCAACAGAATTTGAAAAGTAAGGTGTCAAATTAAAGATCTTACTATTTTTGTTCATACTGGCCATTTTCTTCTTTTATTTTGTTGCGTTTTAGTACCTTAAAACCGACTTAATTATTTTTTTTAAAAAACTTAAATTACTTAAAAAATAAGAGGTCTACAAAAAAAACCGATTGCATATCTGAATTCTATGAAAAATTTTACATCTACTACTTACTGAAAGGACCGGCTAGCTATCTTAAATAAAAAGCAAAAAAGTTGATACAACTTCTTTTAATTAGTGTTCCATTGATTCAGGAGGTCTTTTGCTTCTAACAGCTATTCTGACAGAAAACAAACTTGCTTTAAAACTCAAATGATTTTGCTATGTTATTATTTATAATTTTTAGGAAGATTCCGTCATTTTGCCTGGATGTCAAATCCCATGAATGGATTGGTTTCTTCTAATAAACTAGGAAAATTTTAAATTCAAACAAAGCTAAAATATCTCTTTAACTTTACATTTTTTACATATCTCTGCGAGACTTCATAGAAACATTATAAAAACAAGGATGACAACATCCATAAAAGCGAAGCACTGAAACGGTAGGACAAACGGACATTAACACTTGTATAGTATCTGAACTGAAAAAATCGGAACATAAATGTATAAATGTCGAATCAAAATTGTAGGTAAATTTGTTGAAAAACTGCTTAAAAACAGGATAATGTTTATGGACATACTTACATTTTTGGACTTTATTATAGAGTTGCTTCACTTATAATATTGTTCTTTGTTGTCCCAGGAATCAATATACCAAAAATCAGATCAAACGGATAATTAAAACACTTGAAAATTTGTTGTTAAAAAAGTAGAAAAATCAACATGTTTAAAATGGACGTACGGACATTCTGGAAATGATTATAGAGTTGCTACGCTTTCTAAATCGTACCCAACTACTACAGGAATCATCATGCAAAGTTTGAAATCGATAGGACAATTCTAACATGCCTAAATTAACGAATAAAAGCTATCTATCTCGGACGGACGTACGGATGGACGGACGGACGTACGGACGGACGGACCGACCCTAATTATAGAAAAGCTTCGCTTTTAAAAATTGGTGATTCTTAGGATGGGTTTGCACACGTTTTTAGGTTTAGCCAGGGGCTGCTATTCAGCAAATTAATTCCATTTGAAATTGCCGAAAATTAAATATTTTGTTGAAGTAAAACTTGTATTTTGGGGTAACTGAAAGGGAAGTGGATAAGAATGGGAGAAAAAAAAGAAAGAGGGGTGAGTGGAAATTTTCACTCAAAATCACATTCCCTTTTTCCTGGGTTTAGCATCCCTAGAATTCATCTCAGAAGGAAGAAAATTCGGCAAATTTACTTTTCTTTAACACAAAATTTTGTTCTGAATGTTGTCAACTTTGCATTTTAGCCGCATAAAAAAGAATCCACTTTATTACTTGCTTGGTGCTTGGAACATTTTATATCATGTTTCTGCAGAACGTCCTAGACATCCCTATTCTGTGAGTTATCGTATAGCTAGTAAAAAATATTAAATTAATTAATATTTCATTTGAATTAAAAAAATCAAAGAGGAAGCAAAATCTCTGGTAATTGCATACAAGAACGGACAAGAACCAAAAGACACAACCCCAGATCAGGTTAGATTATAACAGGGTCAACAAATAAGGAATTAATCCCAGCTGGACATCAATATGCAGAATCCGCAGAGATTTTAAAAGATAAAAATTTTAACAAGACTTTTTGATAACATTCTTGATATTATAATTGACATAACTTAATATTTGTTTATGTTTGTCTCTTTTCTGGTTTCGCTTTATTGGATTTTGTCATCCTTATTTTTTTCTTTAGGTGAAAGGAGCGATGCAATTGTATAAGTCTGCATTTCATCCTGACACTGGCGAGCTTCAGAATATATTTGGCAGAATGTCATTCCAGGTAAATGGTTGTTCTATCTAACTGGCAAATCCGTTTACACGTTTTCCCTAACTGTGCCTTCTTGAGAACAAAAACTCGCCATCTTTGTTTGAGAAATTGAAAAAAAGGGGAAGGGGACTAATTTTCCTTTTGTTTATTATTTACTTTAGGTCAGATTAGGTTAGATTATATTAAATATTTGATAGCCCTTCGGGGTTAGAGAACCGCAGGTTTAGGTCCAGTAGTTTTAAGGGCCTCCCCAGGGGTTAAGCATTAGGAAAAATATTACCTGGCCAGGGCCTCATCCCTAATTTTTTTTAAAAAAGGGAGAGAGGTACTTGAGGCAAAGCAACGTCGTTTTGTAGTCTAAATATCTAAATATCCATATACCTATCTATCTATCTAGGTATCTAATTATCTATCTATCTATTGTAGCTACCTGGAGGTATGCTGATTACTGGAGCAATGCTCCAGTTCTACAAGACCGTGCCTGCTGTAGTTTTCTGGCAATGGTTCAATCAATCATTCAATGCTCTGGTAAGTTTGAGGATTTAAAAAGGACGATACGTTTTATAAGCAATGTTAAATTCAGAGAGAGAAGAGGCAATGTTTAAAAAATTTTACTAACTTTTTATGACACATGTTTCTCTTTCTCTCTGTCTCTCTCTCTGTCTCTCTCTCTGTCTCTCTCTCTGTCTCTGTCTTTTTCTATCTCTCTCTCTCTCTCTCTGTCTTTTTCTCTGTCGGTCTCTCTCTCTCTGTCTTTCTCTATCTCTCTCTCTGTCTTTCTCTTTCTCTGTCTTTCTCTCTCTCTGTCTCTCTCTCTCTCTCTCTCTCTCTCTCTCTCTCTCTCTCTCTCTCTCTCTCTCTTTTTCTATATTTTTCTCTCTTTCTTTTTCTCTCTCACACACACACTTTTTAAAATTATTGTAGGTAGCTACTATGTAATTATTTTATTCTGTAGGTAAATTATACTAACAGAAATGCCAACTCTACAACTACAACCAAAGAGCTTGGAATTGCCTACACATCTGCCACATTCTCTGCCCTGGGGACAGCTATAGGTACATGTTGATATATTTGAAAATAGTATTTGATATAGACAGCTGATACTTTTAGTGAAGATTCCTTGCACAAAGTAATATCAAGAATACAACATACTTTGTCTTGAGGTCTGCCTGTCATGAAACAAAAGACCTATGAATTAAAAAAATTGTGATTTTTTATTATCTTTTCATATGTACTTCTTTCTTTTTCTTTCTCATGATTTCACATTTATAATTCACTTTTTTCGTTTTCCCATCAATGATTTTTGTGCTTTGCTTATTATGGATGTTGTCATCCTTGATCATAAAATATATTGATCAAAAATGTTTTAAAAAATAAAACTTTCATATTCATAGCATGCAATGATGGTATGAAAACATTATTTATATTTTGCTTGATATGAAAACTTTAGCATCAAGGTGCAAAAATATATATGAATCAATCACATATATTAATGAGAAAAAAAGGGGGGGGGGGACTTAGCAATATAGAATATCATTTGTGTATATTAGCAAAATTCCTATAAAAGTAATAAATCTAATCCTGCTTTAATGTAGTTTTCACTTCTTTCCACGCTAGATTTTTATGCTTTATCGTCATTTGTATACCCCTTAGGACTTTCAAAACAGTAGTCACCAAAAAGTTTGTTTGTGTGTCTGTTACACAATTTTTATGTGTCACACTTTGACTTGTGTGTGTGCTAAGTTACGTGACTATTTTCCTTTATTTAGGTTTGAAGAAGATATGTGCCAATAGTACCAATACTTTAATTCAAAGATTTGTACCATTTGCGGCTGTAGCTGCAGCTAATTGTGTAAGTTGTTTTTAATAGCGTAGCTGTTCTATAAGTAGGTCATTTCTTTCAGTCTGTAGCTTCATAATAAACAAAAACTATACCGTCAGTTTTATTTTTGAAATATAAAATATGTTTTGGACTAATTTTTCTTGAGTTTCTTATGTAAGAAGAATACCTACCTTTCACAAAATAGCCTAAAACTTGACAAGTACAACTAAAAAGCTATAGCAATACGGATAGATAAAGAAAACTAAAATAATGCATTTTTAACCAATTTTTCTTTTCCCAAACCTAGAAAACTTTAAAGATTACTTAATCGGTAAAAAGTCGACCAATAATTCTTTATTTGAGCCTTGCAGCCGATGACATCATTCTATTAATTTTAAAGGTTAACATTCCCCTGATGAGACAGAACGAGATTATGAATGGTATAGCCATCTACGATGCCGAGGGAAAGTTGGCAACCAACTCCAAGAAGGCGGCTCAAACTGGCATTGCACAGGTATTCGGATGGATAGGATGGGAGGAAGTAACCCAATACAGCCCCTCCCTGTAATTAAATTATAATCGAAAAACAAGGATGACAACATCCATAAGTAGCGAGAAGTACAAGAAACCATGTACTGGAATACGGACAAGGAACTTGAAAGAATATTTATTAGTATCTAGAATAACAAAACCTTTCTTACTTTATCTTATAGCAAAGAAGAAATTCTAAAATACACTTAATAGTCACAGGTATTACTAATGGGTATATACATCCAATTATCGTTTATTGTCTTATCCCTTAAAATCCCTGGTAAAATCATATTTTCTTTGTTAATATCCCATGCCGAAAGCCATAAAGTTGCCAAATATATCAATAATTAGGAAATAAAGGAAATATTCTTAAAAGACGACAATTATTACGGCTTACAATTAAACATTTATAAAAGGATTATTGAAAGGGTAAATTTTGAGTAACATTATCCTAATATAAAAGTAACATTATTATTGTCTGTGTTTTGTCCGTCTGTCTGTACAAAAAGATCTTACTTACCGCTGAACCGATATGGTTCTCCTTTACTTTGTAGCTTCTCTTAAGATCAGTTAAGGTTCCAACTATTTTGAAGTAGGGTGCATCCACCAACCCAAGAGAAAACACACGTAGAAATAAGTACCTTCCCAAAATTTTACTGTTCTTATTAATCCAAAAATTGAACATGTGTATTGTAACGCCTCTCTCTTTGAACATTATGTTTAGGTATATTTTTTATAGGTTGTATTCTCCAGAGTGACCATGGCAGCCCCAGGTATGATGATCCTGCCACTCATCATGCAGAGGATGGAGGCCAAGCCATGGTTCAAGGCCAGACCAAGTCTACATGCACCATTCCAGGTTAAATAACAACTTTATTAGCTTTTAAAATTAAAAGTAACAGCAAAAAACTATCAAATGCTGTGCAATAGTCCAACAATTGTAGACATGTAAAAAAAAAAATTTTGCGGGACATCTAAAGATTTTTTTTAAAGCCAAGCTTGTATAGATTTTCAATATTTTCTCTACATTTAGGGTCGGGACGTCCGACCGTAGTGCACTCGAAAATCAAAATCAAGGTGGTTGTATTATGATGGGGTTAATTTTTTTTCAAGGAGTGAGTATCTGTGGTAATACGACACCCAGACGGACAGGCCATTTACAGAGTTGCTTCGCTGTGACTTATGATAACAAACCCCCTGCACTAATCTTATTATATCACCATCTATCTCATGACCGCTGTTGACCCCGCACCCAGCGGTCAAACTAGCCTGCCTAAATGTGGGGAGGGGACTCAAACATGCAACTATCACGAGTCCCTCACGCGCTTATATAACTGGGAGGCGTTGCCTCCCCTTTTACCACCGCTGCCCCCACAGCTTGTCTGCCGTCGGGAGCTAAGCCCTAGCGCCCCACACCCCCTTCAAACCTAACCATTGTTATAATCTGTTGTATATATATAGTAAACATAACTTGTAAATATTATTCAGTTTAAATATATAATTTCTGTATGATTGAATCCTGCTTGTTTGTTTGGTAGAATAATTAAAGGCTAGGGCTCGTTGAATCCGAACTCGTTACCCCGTGGGCCGAGAACGCTCGGCTTACCAGAACTTGGTGTCAGCTGTGAGATCGAGCCTTACAGAAACTAGCCTATTCTACCTCTGATTGGACCCTTTGGCAAGTAAGGGGACAATCAGCCGCCAACTGACCCGTGAGACGGCCTTTTTAGGCCGAATTTCCATCATTTTGAACGCAATATGTGGGCCTCTGGCCTACGGCAAGCAGATTTAGCCTGCTAAAAGCGCCAGTTAAGACGCTTTTCCGTGTCGTGTAGGAGTAGCGCTAGGTGCGCAGCCACGGCAATCGGATAATTTAGCTCAGACGGCTACAGAACTGAGTCCAAATTGGCAAGTGTAGCTGGGACAAGCCCCAGGACACCCAGGCCAAACCTACGAGACAGACAGCTGGGTGCTGGTCTCCCTAAGAAGGCAATGTGTGGCTGCGAAGCTTCAGCACACAAGTAAGCCCTACCACTGCGACGGATAGCAGATTTTGAGCCACAGGCACGGCAGGACGGGACATTCCCTGCCGCTGCCTCCCAGGATTCGAACCCGAGGCGCTGCAGGACGGGCCATTCCCTGCCGCCATTTTCGGGATTCGAACCAGCGGCGCTGTAGGACGGGTCATTCCCTACCGCCGTCACCCCTCTGAACCTTGCAGGACGGACATTCCCTGCTGCCAGTGCTTCCAGAATCACACCTAGAGCTCCTAGTGATAACAACACATAAGTGTGTATAAATGTCAACCAAGTGATAAAAATAAATATAAAATTGTTGACCAAGTGATAATTAATAAGCTCTAGTGATTCGAAGCTACAGTCTAAGCCACCATGGTAAGCGATACCACCATAGCTGCGGTGCGGCCACCACCAAAGTTTCTGCCAACCCCAGCCGAACGAGAGGCCCCCTTGTCTCAAGGGCAGGACCTCCACTTCCCCTGCCATGTCAGGGTGAGGTTTCCTACCCCTGACCCTGCCCAGCATGTACAGGTTGATGCCATGATTGATTCTGGCAACCGTGTACCAGGGTCTGCTGTAATTTCTGAGCACCTCATGCACGCGATGGGCGTGCAACGCATGTTGATTCCGGACAACACCCAGATCCTGACTGCTAATGAGGAAGGCCAGCCCCTCCAGGTAATCGGAAAGTTAAAAGAGTTATATATGGCAGTCTCACACACTCTTATACTCCATCTATACCACGTGACTGTGGTCCGGAACCTCTCACACCCTCTGAACCTAGGAGGGTATTTTCTCAAGGAGTTCGGAACTAGGCTCTGTTTCGACATGCAACCACCTTGCTTGTGGGTGCGTGGGGAGTTTATCCCACTCCGTGGCGTTCCCATTGACCGGGAGACAGCCGAGAGAGAGCTAAGCTATGAGGGGCCCCTGCCAGGCCCCCTGCCTGAGCAGCCGCGTGTGGTTGAGAAAGGCACACACTGGGTGGACGCTGAGCTCAACGCACACAAGGGAGCTAACCTGCTAGCCATGGGGTTGCCCCCAGTGCCCAAGGTGCCAAGGAAGAGCCTGCCAACAACGTTTCCTGAGATTGCCAGCCCTCCAGAACCAATCTTCTCCGCCGACACCTTTATCAACGGCCAGCCGTGTCCACCTGGCCCCCTCTACCTGGGACCTCCAGCCAGTCCACCAGCCAAGCCCGAGTCCAGACCCGTCAAGTCGCGGTCTGATGTACCCGGAGCCACACTCAACTCTCAGGCCCCAGCCTCTCCCGGCGCCGTGCCCGTCAAGTCGCGGCCGGACGTCCACGGAGCCAAAGCTGGACCCAGCACTTTGGCCTCTCCCAGCGCCGAGCCCGTCAAATCGTGGCCGGACGCCCTCGGAGCCACACCTGGCTCCGACACGTCAGCCCCTCCAGAAGCCGAGCCCGTCAAGTCGCGGCCGGTGGGTCCCGGAGCCAAAGCTGACCCCGCACCAGCCACGTATAGGCTAAGCGCTGTCACTCCAACTGATGGCCAGCCACCCCAGCTCCGCACAGCCAAGCGGGTGGTCCTGCCTGGCCGCGGGGTTATGGCGGTCCCTGTTGAGCTAGTAGGCCATCGCACCAAGGATGCCATCCAACTAGCTGCCCCAGAACAGAGGTTTGGGGAGGATCTTGTTATTCCAGAGGGCCTGTATGCCCACAGGCCTGGCTCTGCCACTGTGTTTAGAGTACTGGTGGTCAATGAGGGGGAGGTGCCCCTCTTGCTGGATGCTGGCCTCCCAGTGGCAGGGGAGCTGGTCAAACCTGACATTCTAGAGGTCTCTGATACGCCTCCCCCGCGTCTCCACTTGTTCCAAGAACCTGCTGAGCCTATAGACATGCAGGAGTTGTGGGAGGCCCTGGAGATGGAAGACAATGAGTTCCTACGCAAGGACCCCTTGCTCAAGAAGGAGGTCTGGACTATGTTGTCAGAATACAGGGACGTTTTCTCCAATTCTACCCCCGGCTGCACAGATGTGGTTGAGTTGCAGCTGCGCCTCAAGCCAGGGACCCAGCTGATCCGCCAGAGATTTAGGGATCTGAACCCGCGGCAAGAGGCTGAACTGGAGAAACAACTGGACACCTGGCTACAGGAGGGAGTTATAGAGCCGTCAGACTCCGCCTGGAGCAGCCCCCTGGTGCCCATCAAGAAGAAGGACGGGAGCACCCGCTGGGCCGTCGACTACAGAGCCCTCAACAAGTGTCTGGAGCTGGACAGCTACCCCCTGCCTAGGATCCAGCAGTTGGTAGAACGAGCTGGCGGGCACCGTGTCTACAGTGCTTTAGACGCGGTGGCCGCATACTACACCATCCGTGTGTCCGAGGACAGCCGGCCCTGCACCGCCTTCACCACCCCCAGGGGCTTGTATCAATGGAAAAGGATGCCCTTTGGCCTGGCTACGGCACCGTCTGTCTATTCCAGGTTTATTGCAGGGGTCCTAAACCCACTAGGCACAGCCAACCTCCAGTCATACCTTGACGACGTCCTGACCTTCCACCAGGATACCTGGGCCCACCTGGCCAGGCTCCGAGAGGTTTTGGAAGCCCACCGCAGGAGAGGGATCCGCCTCAAGCCAGCCAAGACCAAGCTGTTCCGATCTAAGGTGGATTATCTGGGCCACACCCTCAGCCGTGAGGGGATAGCCATGCAAGAGGACTATATTGACCGTATCTTGGACTGGCCAGCCCCTAGCACCCCCAAGGACTTGCTGGCGTTGCTGGGGTTCTTTGGATACTACCGCCTGTTCATCCCAGAGTATGCAGACCTCACCTACGAGATGAACCGCCAGAAGACGGCCAAGGCCCTAACCTGGACGCCTGAGATGGAAGCCCAGCTGCTGCAACTCAAGGACAAGTTCCGCAAGGCCCCCATCCGAGCGCCGCCCAGGTTTGATTTGCCAGCGGTGTTCCAGCTCACCACAGACTTCAGCAGCCGCGCCATCTCTGCCATACTGAGTCAATGTCAGGAGGGCAAGGAGAGGCTGATTGCCGCCGTGGGGCGCAAGACAACCGACCCTGAGACGCGCTACCCGTCCTGGAAGGGAGAGATGGCCGCCATTATGTATGGGATCCGAAAATTCCACGGCATCTTGTCCTACCGCAGCTTCCAGATCAACACTGATTCCTCTGCCTTGCTACAGATGAAATCACTGAACACATCCACAGGGATGGTGGCCCGCTGGCAGGAGGAGCTAGCGGCCTTAGACTTTACCGTCTGCCACAGGCCTGGCACCCAGAATACCAACGCCGACGCCCTCAGCCGCCGGGAAGATGCCAACATGCCAACGGCTAGCGCCGAAGAATTAGCAGAGCAGGCTGAGTATATCCACAACCTTTGCCAGCTAGGGGAGTCCGCAGCTAGCCGGCCTCCTGCCGCCCGACTGGATCCAGCTAGAGTATTGGAGGCCCAGACACAGGACCCCCTCCTGCTCCGTGTCCGCCAATGGGTGGCTGATGGCAAAGCCCCAACCAAGGCTGAGCTGCGTGGCAAGGAACGAGACGAGCAGCAGTACGCCAGCCGCTTCCCAGCCCTGGGGCTTGACGAGCACGGCTGCCTCACCACCACTGACCAGACTCTGACAGGAGAGAGGACAAGATACCTGCTGCCTTCGGCCCTCCAGCAGGACGCGTTCTTTCTAGCCCATGGGACCCCCATGGCTGGGCACTTTGGGATGGACGCAACTATCGCCCGCGTGGCCATGCACTTCTGGTGGCCCAACCTGGCCCGTGACGTCCGCCTGATGGTACAAACCTGCCCTGAGTGTGTCCAGAAAGTTACCAAGGAGAGGCTGAAGCAGGGGATCCATGTGCCCTCCCGCCAGGGGTATCCACAGCAAGTCCTATTCATCGACCTGGTGGGGCCACTGCCAGAGACCCCAGCTGGGAACCGCTACATCCTCACCTGCCAAGATGGATTCAGCCGGTTTGTCAGCCTCTACGCCATCCCCAACAAGCGCACCCTCACGGTGGCTGAAGCCCTGTTGCACCGCCACCTGGCCACGTTCGGATGCCCCCTGAAGATCCATTCCGACAATGGAATGGAATTTACCGGCCAGGTATTCCAGGAACTGGCCTCCAGACTTGAGATTGGCCTGACACATCCACCACCCTACAACCCGCAGTCCAACCGAGTGGAGAGGTTTCATAGGACGCTCAACACAGGCATGCGCCTGTTCCTGGACAGAGACGATAATAACTGGGAGCCACACCTGCCTGCCATCGCCTTCGCCTACAACACCAAGGCCTGCAGATCCACTGGCGTGACCCCGTTCCTGGCCTTCTTTGGGAGAGAGGCCAAACTTCCGGTGGACATGGTACTACGGCTCCCAGAGACCGAATATGCTTCAGTTCCAGCCAACGTCCAAGCTCTCTTGCAGCGCTACTATGCAGTGTATGATGCCATCCAGCAGAAGGAGGAGGGAGCCATCAGGAGGAGCGCGGCAGCTTACGAAGGCACGGCCAAGTATGAGGTTGGAGACTTGGTCTGGTACCTGGCCCCCCGCCTGGTGCCAGGGAAGGCAGCCAAGATTACCAAGAGATGGACTGGCCCCTGGAAAGTAGTGAGGAAAGCTACAGAAGTCCATTATGTCATTAAACCTGCCTCTCCAGTAGCCAGGATTTCAGAAGTTACCGCGCATGTAGGCCGACTGCGCAAATACACTGGAGATGTGACTGCCCACCAGATCCCAGCAGACATCCAAGTTGACATGGACGGCGACGAGGACGCCACTGAGCTGCCAGTTGGAGCGGCGGCGCCCGCAGCTAGCAACCCAGGGGAGCTCCCAGTGCACCAGCCAGCCGCAGCCGCCCCACAGCTTAGCGGCCAAGATCGTGACCCAGTAGAGGAGAACCTGCAGGAGCAGCCCAACGAACCACCGCCGCCGCCGCCCACTCCAGAGCCACTCAGAGATGCCATCTGGAATCCTGACGCGGACATGGAGAACCTGCCAGCCAGCAGCGAGCCTGTAGGAGAAGAGCCAGCCACTGCGATGGAAGAAGCCGCCCCAGAAGAAGAAGAAGAAGCCATGTGCCCCCTGCTGATGACAGCCATCCCCATCCGGGTAGGAGCTAGGAGACCAAGCAACCTGAACCAAGCAGGCGCCCCCATGGAGTTCTATGCACCATTTGCCATCGCCATTCCACCCTTAGGAACCATCAGAGTCTGCCTAGGCCTACGTGTCCAGCTACCAGCCGAGACAGAACTAATCCTGCAGACGAGGCAAAATTTCCAGCGGCGGGGCTTGGCCGTCGCCAACCCACGCCTAGAAGCCAACCAGGAGCTGACAATGCTGATCACCAACCACAGTCAGACTGAGCAACGAGTGTCCCAGGGAGCCTGTGTAGCCCGAGCTGTCCTCCATCGAGCTGTGCCCCAAGAACTGCCTGTCCGGCGCAGGCATAGGCTGTCGTATCCCCAGGTTCAAGGCCTGGTGGCTCAGGAGCCACGCAACCCTTGAAGGGGAGGTTGTGGTAATACGACACCCAGATGGACAGGCCGTTTACAGAGTTGCTTCGCTGTGACTTATGATAACAAACCCCCTGCACTAATCTTATTATATCACCATCTATCTCATGACCGCTGTTGACCCCGCACCCAGCGGTCAAACTAGCCTGCCTAAATGTGGGGAGGGGACTCAAACATGCAACTATCACGAGTCCCTCACGCGCTTATATAACTGGGAGGCGTTGCCTCCCCTTTTACCACCGCTGCCCCCACAGCTTGTCTGCCGTCGGGAGCTAAGCCCTAGCGCCCCACACCCCCTTCAAACCTAACCATTGTTATAATCTGTTGTATATATATAGTAAACATAACTTGTAAATATTATTCAGTTTAAATATATAATTTCTGTATGATTGAATCCTGCTTGTTTGTTTGGTAGAATAATTAAAGGCTAGGGCTCGTTGAATCCGAACTCGTTACCCCGTGGGCCGAGAACGCTCGGCTTACCAGATATCCACCACCCCTAAATTTGCTTTAGGGTGGTGTACAACCCCTCTTCTGCACACTTTAGGTTGTCATCCTTGATTATATGTAGGGAATGGGAGTTGGATGTTTCCTCAGGTGGATTCTTTAAAAAACTTGCCTCACTAAAAATTCTTTGCCTCTCTAAAATTAGTGAGGCTCGCTAAAGATTTAGAGTGGATAATTTTGCCTTACTATGTTAGTGAGGCAGGGAGCCAAAAAAGATTTTTAAGAATTCACCTCTGTTTGTGATTTTACCTTTAATTTCTAGGTTATGGTAGTTGAATGTTTCTTGTTTGTGATTTTACCTTTAATTTCTAGGTTATGGGAGTTGGATGTTTCTTGTTTGTGATTTTACCTTTCATTTCTAGGTTATGGGAGTTGGGTGCTTCTTGTTTGTGATTTTACCTTTAATTTCTAGGTTATGGGAGTTGGGTGCTTCTTGTTTGTGATGGTACCCTTTGCTTGTGCCCTGTTCCCCCAGAGAGCTCAGATAACTCTAGACACAATAAGGTAATAGTTATGTCTTGCATCGTATTATAAACGGCTTTCCGCGGATATAGAATGTACAATTATAAGATTAAAACTAGTTTTTTTTTAGCCCCGAGGTGCTAGACATAGTTTTTTCGTATGGATGAGAACCGGTTCCTATCCACCGGATTTGAATGAATACGAGAAATATTTATTTAGCCTGAGGGTAGTGATGCTACTCTATAATTAATGTTGGCTGTCCATCTGTCCGTAACGATTTAGTGGTATGTAATTTTCTCGGCTGATAATCCAGATAAATAGTTTTTTTTTGTAAAGATTTTCTATACCAATGTCGGTCTGTTAGTCATGGTACAAAAATATGAATATTAAAACATATAAGATTACATGTGAAAAAGGTTTCGTGATTTCTCCCCTAATAATTTATTCTTTATTTATAACCACTAAACATTTGCTTTTAAATTACTTTGCCGTATTTTCATCAATGACTTTTTGTGCAATGGGAAGTTATTATCAGTGTTAGATATTCCAATGAGACATCCAATAGGGGGGGGGGGGGTTGGCTAAATGGGTTTTTTGCCCCCTAAATTAAAAAGCTTCAACGTCCTTGATAAAAACATTTATTTACAGGAGTCAAGATCCGGAAGCTTATGAAGATCTGCAGAAAAAATATTCTAATAATAATATACCATCTGTATTTTTCTATAATAAAGGTTTATAACAAGATTCATCTTTTTTCACTTTTTCTTATTAACTTCCTGAACGACATTTTGGTAATTTGGCGTTCTCCCTCAAGTGCCATGTAGAGCACAAAAACCCCGCGGGACCTCTATTTTTTAAATAAGTTGAAAATAAGGGAAGGAGGTAGTAGTTTTTCGTGTTTTTTTGTTGTTGAAATTTCAAAGGTTGTTTTTTTCAGTACAAAGCTTTGCTTGAGAAAACTATATCGTACAAAAATTGCGACACTCGTATAATGTATTACAGGATTAATCGAACTATTAAAAAACTTTCTGTCTGGTAGAATTCTCTTTTAAGTTGTAAGATATTGTGTTGCAGATCAAATACCCAAAATTTGAAGCCTCCAGCTTCAATAACAAAAAAGTTTTAGGCATTTTAAAATAATATTATATATCTGGAACTTTACGACAGCTTGACTTCAGAATGGTGTTTGACACACGGCAAAAAACTAGATGTCCTTAAAGTGGACTTTAAATGATGCTCTTTCCTATGTATGTAACACTTTTTTCCATCTTTAACACTTTTGGGGTTAAGATTTCATCATGATTAAGATGACAAAGTAACAGTGTCGAACACAGTAAAAGTGTCGGACTGATTATGACGTAATAAAGAATTAGCCAATGAGAGGGCGCTATAATTTTTACCATTGGTCAATAATGGCCTCTCATTGGCTAATTTTTTTTACATCATAATCAGTCCGACACTTTTACCGGTTCATTGTCAAATCTCACATATACAAAGTCGCTTAGGACATGCTTATCTGAAAATATGGCTGCTTGCAGTTGGAGATGTATCGGTTTCGAGTGGTGGCGACAGCAGCTTTGTCTGACGCGTGCCGTTCATCACATTAAGGGTAATGATTTGGATAGAACACAGGCGCAATTCATTACATGCACATTTAGTATTTAGTTGCCCTCCCCCCCCCTCCCCCCTCTGAGACAAAATTGTGTAAACGCCATTGCACTCTGGTAAGGTGAAATGATAAAAATTTCATCTACTGCTATTTTTTCAAACGCATAACCAAATAATTATCAATTTTCCACATCTGATTTATAATGTTTTGACATTAATAAAAACAAAATAACAAACAATTCTTTATTTCAAATATTAATATGGACAGACTAGTATCTTAAGATTATACAGATTTTTTATAAATAAGCATAGGTACAGTAATATTTAAAGAACATGTCCTAACTTATTATGTGATATTATTTTAACCCATTTGTGACGAGATCCCAAAGTTCAAAGTTTTGATTCAACGGGGTTCAACAAAATAGATTTTTTCAATAATTACTGAATAGAATTAAAAAAGTAAGGTGTCAAATTAAAGATCTTAATATTTTTAAGGGCAATTTTCTTCTTTTTTTTTGTTGCGTTTTAGTACCTTAAAACCAATCCTATTTAAAAACAAACAAACTTAAATTACTTTAAAATTAAGAGGTCGATTGCATATCTAAATTCTACGGATCATTTTACATCTACTACTTACTAAAAGACTAACTATTTTTTTTTAAATCCCAAAAGTTAGGAAACATTCTTTGAAATTTTTTAAAAGCTAATTAAACCTTTTTAATAAAATCTAATAAAAACATGTAGACACTTGGAGGTTCTAGAATTTTAATATTTAAATAAACCAGGATCTTTGTCTTCTACATGAAAACAATTTCAGTATTTTTAATATTTAATGAGATTCAAAATATTTTATAAATCTTATTTTGCAACTAAAATAAACACTTTAACAAGTATTTAACAAAATTCATTAAAATTTTATATTTCATAAAAGTCAAGTATTTGGAATACAGAGTTACAGAACGCGATAAATAAATCCGAGGGAAAAATTTGTGAAGCTATATATCAAAAAGCGGTCAATTAAAATGGTTATCCATGTATTATAAAGCTCTGCAAAAGAGATTTAATTTGATGCGATGAATCAAAAGCGAAAATAAGGTACTAAAACCTTCATTTATAATTATAATGTTAAGATTTCGATTTTCAAGGACTTTACAAATATCCAAAATCGCTTAAAGTACGAATAAGCAAGATTTTATTTTTTGTTGTTGTAAAACTAGACTTTAAGTAGGCTTTTTTAAAGAAAATCGTTGCTTAAGGAATATTTTTTTAGGTCTTTTTAGCTCTTATGCTTTTGATTGCATCTTAAAATAAAAACTTATTACTACAGCTTTAATATGCATGGTCAAATATTTAATTTTCTGAAGATTTTTGATTCATAACTTTGCATTTTTAATCCAGATTTTCTATGCATATCCTGTATTTATTACAACCTTTTTAAATCGCAGTAATAATTATGCAACCTTTAAATATTTAGTCTAGTCCTTTAGATAATGAAAGCATACTTTTTGTTTTTACAGTTTACGACTTTCTTTAAATAATTTAAGACAGGGTTCAGTGGGACAATAGTATAATTATAGTATAATAGTATAAGAGGCTTAATTCTAAAAAGAATTTATATAAATTAAAATTTTTTAACTGTTTGAGAAAATAGCGATTTTTTTCAACGTTTTGCTAAGATCATAAAACAGAAATACAAATCTTTTAAAGAGGGAAAATAATTTTAAATTATTATCAGATTGGTTAGAATTATACCCTTTTTTATGCGTTTTGTCCAGTGGTGTGCACAGGATTTAACAAAGAAGGTGCGCGAAGCGTATAAGAAAACTTTAACACATCTCTTGGCTAAAATTGAAGGGGTGTAAGACTGACAACAATTAGGGTCTCCCCTACATAATCGACATACTAAAAGAAAAACATAATAATTTGATTGGCATCCATCCCACTTTTTTTGCCATGGGGTGGATACACCACCTTACATCCCCATTCTGCACGCCTCTGGTTTGTTCCTGGTTGGTCCCACTCAGCCTTGTATGGTTTGGATATAGTTCAAGAAAGACGTAAACATCAGAACATTTTTATACATACAACATTGAAAATTATGAGAATAATTGGACCTAGGGCACCTGAGTAAAAAACTTTTTCTGCTGCAACTTTTCCTCCAGTCAAAATAAGCTAGCAAAAGTACAGTTTTTCCTCAGATGCCATGATCCTGTATCAGTGTGGGCGAGCAAGTGCAAAGGAAGGAGAGAACATCACGAGTGATAATAAAAATAGTTTGAAAGCCATACATATACAGATTTGTAGCGGATAGGCAGACATACAAAAAATTGCTCAAATTATCAACAAAACATTTTTCATATTTTAAGACGACTTGTTAAATATCTATGGCTAAAATATAATCAAAATAATAAAAAAGTTGTCATTTGATGTTACTCAAAATTGAAAAAATACAGTTTGAACAACCTTTTTTTTGTATATCAACCTGCTTTTATTTAAAACAATTATAGAAAAAGCTTATATATTAAAAATTTATTTTCACCAAATAAAAACAATCTTAAGTATTTTTTTTATAACTTTATTTGGTTTAAATAAATATTTGATGCAAGCATTTGAACTATAAAATTGGGAGGTAACAGCAAATATTTACAACATTTTACAATATTAGGTCCCATATATATTTTAAATATATAAAAAAAATTACATAACTATGTTTGAACATTTTTATTTGGCTTTTAGTGAACAAAGTTTTGAAGATTTTTTTTCACACAGCTTTTAAATAACTCTTTTCAACCTTTTCATACAACCTATAGTTTTTTCATTGAATCAAAATTTTTAATTTCATTAAATAATTGTATATTATCATTAAGTACAAATTCTTCATTCTTAAAACACGTCAATTGCTCTGAATAAAAAATCAAATAATTATTTCATATTTTTGAAAATTAAATCTTCTTGGAAAAAAATAAATATAATTATGAGCTAAAATCGGAGCTATTAAAGTTTAATTTAATTCTATTGACATAAAATAAAATCTGTTTTACAGAAACTAATAATGTTGGGCATAATACAAAGGCGACATTCAAGTAGGGATTCATAATAACAAGCACGATATTCCGTTCATTATTAGCAATGCTTTAAGTAATCATTTTTTTAAGCTACCACTTTATTGAATATTAAACCTTTATCTTATAATGCCAGGGATTACTATAAATAAGACAATGAATTTAAATAAGCAATGAAGATAACAAAATTTTTTGATCTTTAAATAAAAGTAATTGGTGGAATACTTTGGACACTTTTAGTTTTATTAAATCACCTTAATTTTTACGCCAACGAATAAGAGTACGTTATTATAGAACTTTGGACACCAGTACAATTTTCAGTCCAATATCCTTTCCCTCACTCTTACCTTCTCCTGTGAACAAAGTTAGTTGCTTTGCCACTAAAAATACTGAAAGCTTAGAAACATTTACAAATTATGCTAAAAAACATACATAAACTATTAAAAAACACATAATAATATACATTGAAAGAACATTTTCCATTGCTTAAAGATTAATTAATATTTTTAAAAAAATTAAACAGCTAGGTAGAATTTTAAATTTATAGATGTAAATAATAAAAAAAGACAATTTTCAGAAATAGACAAAAAAGTAAAATTATGTACTTAAATTAAAACAATAACACAACATAATTTAAGTTTATATGTCCTGTTAAGTAATTGTTCTTAAAAAAATGTAACAATTGCTCGGCAACCGTACTCAGCCATTACAGCTAAAGGCTTGAATGCCGAGCCCTGCTTTAAAACAAACCATAAAATATCAACATAAACAAATTTTAAATATTTTGTATTATATTTTTATGTTATCGTTACTGTCTACTTTCTAAATATGTTCTCTAAGTTCTAAGTTTAGAAAGCCTTTTTTCCATTTTCAGATTGTGTTGTGTTTTCTTAAGAGATCTAATTCGTTTTTTTTTCTCATTCTGGTAACATTTTGTTTAAAAATGTATTTTTCTTCTTTTTTTCTGTTTTAATAATTTTCTTTAATGCCATTATTAACAAAAAATTTATTTTTTTATTTAGATACATTTCACTCTAGTCTTTCAATCTATAATTGAATTTTAAAATTTAGCAGTATTTTACTTTTTTGTAGTATGTGGCTCTTGTAGATCGTTGTTTTCTTTAATTTTAGTTTGAATTTAACTCTTCCCTTATAATTTTATTTTAAAGATATTGCAGTAATGGCCACCTACCCTTCATGTTAAACTAGCATTAAAAAATATATTCCTTTTTTTATTTGAGATCCTCTGTAATTGTTTACTTTTTGATTTAATAATCAGATTCACATTCAACAGGGTTGAAATTACCAAGCACATTGGTCCTAAAAAAGTTATTTAAAGAACATATTCAGTTATATTTAGTAAATCTATAAATTATTATGTTGCACCAGATTTTCATGTACTATGATAAAGTAATACTCGCAGCTGGCTAAAATAACGATGCCTCTCATCTATCCCTTTAACTCATACCCTCCCCTACTACTGGATAAACGAACTGACCAATATGAGGTCCATATAAGCAAGCTAAATTGACGACAAATTTTACCCTATCAATATATCCACGTATATACATATTCATTAGAAAATCTATTATTCAGAGCTGGATCTTTAAATCGTTTAGTGGTGCGCTAAATCGGGGCGATCCAGTTCACCCCGGTTTGGCGCGGCAATGGCACTCAACCGACGCGCTGGTTCGCCCATTCCATTTTGATTTAAAGATTGAAATCTAATAATATCTAGGTGCGCCGAACTGGATCGCCCCGATTTAGCGCACCACTAAACGATTTAAAGATCCAGCTCAGTTAAAAGTTTGCATTTAATTAAAATTTTTTATAGATGATATCCCATAAGCATATAGAGTAGCTTTGCTGCAAGAAAAAAAAGATACTTACTCATACAGGGAGGCAAAGAGCATGACAATGAAATACCAGACCAGTAAGATTATTCCATATTTTCTAAAGTAAATCATATCTTAAAACTTGTAAATTAAATTTAGAAATCATTAACTTTCTTGGATTAGATAATAAGATTTCCAGTACGGCTTCGAAACCGACTATTGTACGCTGGATTAGGACCGGTTCTCAGCCATACTGGAAAATCATATATATCGTCGTATTTTCCACGAATATTAAAATAAATAAAATAAGAGTGGAAGTATATTGAGGCTGTTAATAATTTTTTCAACCCTATAAAATATGTAAATAAGTGTCGTAGTAATAATTATTATCTAACAACATTTAACTCAAAAACAAATGAATGGTATAAAATTTTTCTTTTGTATCAATTTGAAGCTATTTTTGCAACCATGAAAAATAAAGTAAGACATGTTCAGTTCAGTAAAAAGAATGACAGACAGACTGACGGACAAGACCTGATTATATGTAGAGTAGCTATTAAAACATTTTTGAATGTAATGCAAACTTATGAAAAGGATTTATGTATACAATAGTATAATTTTTTATCTTTTCAAGTATAAGGAAAATTAGACAAAAATAAAATCTTGTAAAATTTTAGGAAGCTAACAAAATTAAAATTTAGAATTTTATACTTTACCCAAACACAGAAAATTTTTATAAGAGCTTAAATTACTCTTTTACACTATGATAATAACTAAATAATAGAGTAAGAATATAAGTTATCTCTGGAAAATAATAAGAAAATGAAGAAAATAAAAGGATTTTACGTAATCCTAATTCTAAAATATAATTATTATTCGTGTAGACTCAATTTAGACAAGTTAAAACAAGGATTTTAACACACAAAAAAGCAAAAAACTTATATTTCCTAACTTTAGAAATACTTAGATTTTAGTTTTAAGCCTAATCATCATAGGCAACAACATAACAAAACGCAAGTAATTAGAATAAAAGATGCTCTAAGATTACTCCTTATGCCGAGTCTTAATTTGATAAGACGATTCTAATAATTTTGATCACAGACAATTAATTAAAACCTAAAACTTAAAAAATTAGCTTAAATAAGATTTATCAATGTTAAAAAACGTGTCAAATTAAAATTTTTTTTAATGATTGGACTCAGATTCTAATAATCGCCCTACCAAAGTTTGAAAGAATTTAGGTCTGGCCAAACTTTTTATTAGAAGAGTTTCACTAATCCTCTTTCTTATTAATAACAAGATCAATTTTTACAAAGGTTTATAAAAAATAGTTCTTAGAATGAAAATAGGATGGAGAAAATACGGAGGAGCAACAAAGATCCTCTTATTACGGCTTGGATAAATAATATATTAAAACACCTATAATACTTTAAATTTAGTTCTATCTATCTATTTTACAACATATAGTACATGCTTTGTCTATTGCTACATGTTTTAATATTAAATATTTTATCAAAATAAATCTACAAGTTAAGAATCAAAATTCAAACTAAAAATATGTGCTCGATAGACACTTTGAGTATAGACACCAATCTCCTTTTATCCTATAACTATCATGTTTCATTAATATTTATTAATTCTTTTGATTTGTAGATTTGCTTCAGTTATAAAAAATTTATTTTATTTTGTTCTATACTTTAAAAGTGAAAATATACACCTACATAAAAAAGGATCATGCTCTTAAAAGTCCTTGAAATTAATATCGAATTTTATTCGACTACAGGTATTTTATTGTATTATTTATGCTCTAATATCTCAGTTTAAAAATATTTCAAAGTTTTTTTTCCCAGCTTATTTTATATTTCTGACAATATTGATGTTTAATCCTTGTAAATTTAATTTTTTGGTTGAGCTAAATCTGAAAATCATAAAAATATCAAAGCATGACTTGCATCATTTAAACTTTTTCTTTAACAAATACAGATAGAGGGATGCTTTTGAGAGCATGTTACTTTTACTATTTCTAAAGATTCAACAATGGATATAGAATAAAGTGGATATTGTGACAGAATATTTGTCGTCAATTTGATTTCTAATATAGTCCTTAGATATTTGTCAATACGTTCCACCATGGTCAGAGGAGGGGATCGTTGTATTAGCCAGCTGGACGACAATTTGATCAGGGTATGCGAGAATCTGTGTCAATATCCACATATTCATATATCCATTGGTACAACATTTACCTATCCAGCTTCCAGTGGTTAACATGCGAAGCTACAATGAGAAAAACGACAGTGCTGAGCAGGGTGATGGTGGAATACAGGATACCTTTGTGGGTCACCTAGGTGCAGTGCAGCGTGCTTTTAAAGAGGTATGGGTTTTTGGGGTATAGTCCATTTCATGACAACGCCTCTTAAGGGGCAAGGATCGTTTCGTCGTATTTTCTCAGGTTTTGATTGGTTATTTTAGGCTAAGTTAGGTTATGTGATTACCCCGCAGGGTTAAGCAATTGGCTCCGCAGGGTTAGAGCACCCTACAGGGGGTAGAAATAGGAGAAAAGCTATTTTGAAAATACAACGAAACACCCCTTAAGAAGCGTTGTCACAAAAGGGACTATACCCGGTTATTGTTTACATACACGGTTACATAAAATTATCCTGACATTCATCTTGAAAAGAGATACCTGGTCAAAAATGACATTAATAAAAATGGTGATTTACCCAAGAGTGCCTTGTCAAGCACTGAAACAACCACCCAATGCAATGATACAAATTGCAAATAAGGGGGGAGGGCAGTTTTTCATTTGTTTGTTAATTACTTTAGGTCAGTTAAGGGTAGGGTTAGTGCAAGTCTGTAGGCATAGGGTAAAAACTTATTTTCAATTCATAAAAAAATCAGTGGGGTTGGTTATTAGTTATCCACAGGATGAAAGCACCATGAAACCTCCCAAGAAAACTCAGCTTTGAATGTGCAGGCTAAATAAAGTTTTAGTAGCATAAAATATACATTGGAGCATACTATTTTTAGGCAAATCTTATGCATTAAAATGTGAAATGTGAACAATAAGAGGATCACCATTTTTAAAAAATACATAAGCCCTAGTAGTTTTTACCCCTTTTCGGTCAGATTAGAAATCCACAGTCACTAGATTTCAGATTTAAATCTGTCTCAATATGACTCTTTGTTACCAAACTTCAGATATGACAAAATTTGACTATAATTCAGATTTCAATCTGAAATTTAGTGACATTATGTCAGGTTATTTTCTCATTTTTGGCAAACAAACAAATATGACACAATATCACCAAAAGTCATATATGACATGTAGTGACATAGAGTCAGAGTTGGAGAAATTACCTAATCTGACACATTGTTACCAGAAGTCATATATGACATTTAGTGATATTCAGTCAGAGTTGAGGAAATTACCTAATCTGACACATTATCAACAAAAGTCATATATGACATTTAGTGACAAAGAGTCAGAGTTAAGAAAATTACCTAATCTGACACATTCTTGCCAAAAGTCATACATGACATTTAGTGACATAGAGTCAGAGTTGAGTAAATTACCTAATCTGACACATTATTACCAAAAGTCATATATGACATTTAGTGACATAGAGTCAGAGTTGAGAAAATTACCTAATCTGACACATTATTACCATAAGTCATATATGACATTTAGTGACATAGAGTCAGTGTTGGGGAAATTACCTAATCTGACAAAATATCACCAAAAGTCATATATGACATTTAGTGACATAGAATCAGAGTTGGGGAAATTACCTAATCTGACACATTATTACCAAAAGTCATATATGACATTTAGTGACATAGAGTCAGAGTTGAGACAATTACCTAATCTGACACATTATTACCAAAAGTCATATATGACATCTAGTGACATAGAGTCAGAGTTGAGAAAATTACCTAATCTGACACATTATTACCAAAAGCCATATATGACATCTAGTGACATAGAGTCAGAGTTGAGAAAATTACCTAATCTGACACATTATTACCAAAAGTCATATATGAGATTTAGTGACATAGAGTCAGAGTTGAGACAATTACCTAATCTGACACATTATTACCAAAAATCATATATGACATTTAGTGACATAGAGTCAGAGTTGGGGAAATTACCTAATCTGACACAATATCACCAAAAGTCATATATGACATTTAGTGACATAGAGTCAGAGTTGAGAAAATTACCTAATCTGACACATTGTTGCCAAAAGTCATATATGACATTAAGTGACATAGAGTCATAGTTGAGAAAATTACCTAATCTGACACAATATCACCAAAAGTCATATATGACATTTAGTGACATAGAGTCAGAGTTGAGGAAATTACCTAATCTGACACATTAATGCCAAAAGTTATATATGACATTTAGTGACATAGAGTCAGAGTTGAGGAAATTACCTAATCTGACACATTATTACCAAAAGTCATATATGACATTTAGTGACATAGAGTCAGAGTTGGGGAAATTACCTAATCTGACAAAATATCACCAAAGGTCATATATGACATTTAGTGACATAGAATCAGAGTTGGGGAAATTACCTAATCTGACACATTATTACCAAAAGTCATATATGACATTTAGTGACATAGAGTCAGAGTTGAGAAAATTACCTAATCTAACACATTATTACCAAAAGTCATATATGACATCTAGTGACATAGAGTCAGATTTGAGAAAATTACCTAATCTGACACATTATTACCAAAAATCATATATGACATTTAGTGACATAGAGTCAGAGTTGGGGAAATTACCTAATCTGACACAATATCACCAAAAGTCATATATGACATTTAGTGACATAGAGTCAGAGTTGAGAAAATTAACTAATCTGACACATTGTTGCCAAAAGTCATATATGACATTTAGTGACATAGAGTCAGAGTTGGTGAAATTACCTAATCTGACAAAATATCACCAAAAGTCATATATGATATTTAGTGATATAGAATCAGAGTTGGGGAAATTACCTAATCTGACACATTATTACCAAAAGTCATATATGACATTTAGTGACATAGAGTCAGAGTTGGGGAAATTACCTAATCTGACACAATATCACCAAAAGTCATATATGACATTTAGTGACATAGAGTCAGAGTTGAGGAAATTACCTAATCTGACACATTAATGCCAAAAGTTATATATGACATTTAGTGACATAGAGTCAGAGTTGAGTAAATTACCTAATCTGACACATTATTACCAAAAGTCATATATGACATTTAGTGACATAGAGTCAGAGTTGAGAAAATTACCTAATCTGACACATTATTACCATAAGTCATATATGACATTTAGTGACATAGAGTCAGAGTTGAGGAAATTACCTAATCTGACACATTAATGCCAAAAGTCATATATGACATTTAGTGACATAGAGTCAGAGTTGAGACAATTACCTAATCTGACAAAATATCACCATAAGTCATATATGACATTTAGTGATATAGAGTCAGAGTTGAGAAAATTACCTAATCTGACACATTATTACCAAAAGTCATATATGACATTTAGTGACATAGAGTCAGAGTTGGGGAAATTACCTAATCTGACACATTAATGCCAAAAGTCATAAATGACATTTAGTGACATAGAGTAAGAGTTGGGGAAATTACCTTATCAGACACATTGTTGCCAAAAGTCATATATGACATTTAGTGACATAGAGTCAGAGTTGGGGAAATTAACTCATCTGACACAGTATCACAAAAGTTATATGTGACATTCAGTGAGATAAAGTCAGAGTTAAGAAAATTACCTAATCTGACACAATATCACCAAAAGTTATATATGACATTTAGTGACATAGAGTCAGAGTTAACCCTTACAGATCGGGGGGAGGGGAGGGGGTCATATTGACCCCCCCCCCCCTCTAGTTTTTTTAATGTCATTTTTTTTGTAGGTAAGATATAGAGCTTTGGCTTCATGACTTTTTAAGTTCAGTAACTATACGCCGGCAAGAGTTGATTTTATAAGGATATCTGGTCTGTGTCGGTCGGTCGTGGCATCAGGTCAAAGTCGGTTAGGTGGCACCAAATTTAGAAAAAATTCTAAATAAATCTTAATTTCTTCACTTTGACTTTTGTGTATAAGATAGAGACCTAAATTTTTTTTTGGTGAATACTGGGATATCAATGAACATCTAAGAATAATAGTGTTATGACTGTTTGACTGTTGGACCGCTTCCTGACCGATTTTATGACCGATTTTTTGTCTGGCTTTTACTATAGACTTATATCTTTTATTTCGTGGCTTCTATTTCAGCTAGGGACCTAATAAATTTTGTGGTACATCCTTGAGCAATAATAAATTTCCGTGAGTAGTAAGGTCATAATGTTTGACCACTTCTTGACCGTTTTTCTATTTCCTACCTGTAATTTTGCTGTTTTTAAGCTACCAGCCGCCAAATTTCAAAACAGCTCTAGACCAACCAAATAAGGTATGGAGAAAAATGTGAAAAATACAAAAATAGACTAAAACCTGCTTAAAGGCAGTCTGGCTGTCCTAGTTGTTTTCTTTAAATGACAGGAAAATTAATTTTACCCCAAACTAAACAGACAGACAGACAGTCAGACAGACAGACGGACAGACAGACGGACAGACGGACAGACAGACGGACAGACAGACGGACAGACAGACGGACAGACAGACGGACAGACAGACGGACAGACAGACGGACAGACAGACGGACAGACAGACGGACAGACAGACGGACAGACAGACGGACAGACAGACGGACAGACAGACGGACAGACAGACGGACAGACAGACGGACAGACAGACGGACAGACAGACGGACAGACAGACGGACAGACGGACAGACAGACGGACAATCGGACAGACGGACAGACGGACAGACGGACAGACGGACAGACAGACGGACAATCGGACAGACGGACAGACAGACAGACGGACAGACAGACGGACAGAAAGACGGACAGACAGACGGACAGACAGACGGACAGACAGACAGACGGACAAACAGACGGACAGACAGACGAACAGACAGACGGACAGACGGACAGACAGACAGACGGACAGACAGACGGACTGACAGACGGACAAACAGACGGACAGACGGACAGACAGACGGACAGACAGACAGACAGACAGACGGACAGACAGACGGACAGACAGACGGACAGACAGACGGACAGACAGACAGACGGACATTTCAAATTTGGAAAATCAGACCATATACACCAGAGATACAACAACAAGGCAGGCTGACCGTCATTTTTTGTTTTTTAAATGACGGGAAATTTAATTTTGATATCTATAATTGAAAAAATTTTGAAAATCGGACCATAAACACCAAAGATATGGAGGAAAATGTGAAAAATATAAAAATAGCCTAAAACCTGCTAAAAAGCAGTTTGACTGCCTTTGATGATTTTTAGTTAATTTTGCTCCTTAATGATGGGAATGTTGTCAAAAAGTTTCAGCATTTTATCTTTTATAGGAGCTGAGTAAATCTCATTTCCCCCATAGCGTTACGGACGGACTGATGGACAAAGTGAATTATGGAGTACTAAAAAGTTTATACTAAAAAGATTTTAGAAAAAAAAATTGGGGGTATTTTTTTTCTCCCAAGAAGATAGCCTATAACCACCACAGGACCAGTAGGTATATTACCTGAATAGTAGAATCCAATCGGTTCAGTGGTTACCAAGATCTTACGGGACGGACAGACATCATTCTACTTTGTATTATTAACTAGCGGCTTCGCCCCACACTCTAGGGGCTTTGCCCCAAGAGGCAATTAAAAAAAAATTAGTACTTCCCCATAAGAAAAAAGAAAATACCTCCGCAAGAAAAAAAAAATTGGGCGGGGGATTTTTTATTTTTGGGAAGGTTGTGGGTGTCCCTTCCCCAAGAAAATAGCCTAAAACCAGTACAGGACCAGTAGGTATGATCCCTGAAGAGTAGAATCCGATTGGTTCAGTGGTTACCGAGATCTTAATGGACGGACGGACGGACAGACAGACAGACAGACATCGTTCTACTTTGTATTATAGATATATAATTTGTGTTTGTGTGTATGTATGTATGTATGTATGCGTGTGTGTGTGTGTGTGTGTGCGTACTGGCGCGGGTCAACTATACCTTTCAGTAGTAAAATACAAGTGAGAGAGTGAAGATACAGCGCGAGTTTTGATTCAGATTCAGTGTTAAGTTATAATAAGTTAATTAATATATAGAAATAATAGAATAAGAAATTCCTAGAAGTTAAAATCAAAATTCTTATTTTAAATAGTGCTTTTAAACAGTTAGATTCAAATACTGAAATTAAAAGTTTTGAATTTTGATTGTTATTTAGCAAAATTTAAACATGACACATTTTCGTAATCAAAAAGAAATAATATCTAAAACAGAAATCGCCAACATGGTCTTTAAAAAAAACTGAGAGGTAAGAACAATATAGTAAATGATATATTTAATTTGTTAAATATATTTATCTTTGTTTTAAGTTTATCACAATAATCTAAAACGTTTTGTGGGTTGGTAAGGATAAGGGTGGAGGTACAATAGTTAGCTTGGGTCATTAACACAGCACAAAGAAAGGGAAGGCGGAATAAAAGTAGGCAATTTACTTATGGGGTAATTTTGTTTTCATTATTGGGTTTGTAGATCAAGTTATTGTTCATTGTATAATTGTCTTATCCCTTAAGGCTATAAGATCTAGAAAGCTACATAACCGATTTTAGTTCTTTATTGGTCCTGTTATAGTTTCATGCTTTAATCTTCCGTTCCCTAGCCCCTAAATGTTTGGGTCGCAGCCGCTGGTATATTGTTAAAGTTGTGTAGAACTCTACAATTCTCTCTATAATCCTCATTGTCCATCAGTCCGTCCGTAACTATATGGAGGGAGCGATGCAATATTGTAAACTAACAGGTATAGTTCCATTCGTGGCAACGCCTCTTAAGGGGCGTTTCGTCGTATTTTCACAATACCTTTCCTCTATTTCTAAGCCGTTGGGAGGAGCTCTAACCCTACGGGGCGAATTGCCTAACCCTGTGGGGCAATCTCCTAACCCTACTTAAACTAACCTAACCAAAAATAACCTATAAAAAACTAATCTGAAAATACGCCCCTTTAGAGACGTTGCCACAAAAGGGACTATACCATTGCCCAATATTTGGTACTAAAATTTATATAATATTTTCTTCTTTTTTATCAGCCGTTCATCCTCTCTATGATAATGATTTTTGTGCTTTGTTTCTTATGGATGTTATCTTTCTGGTTATTAATGTTGTGGGTATTTGCTCCCCCCCCCCTTCCCATTTTATCCATTTTTAGGACTTGATTATAGAGATGCTTCGCTGATAATATTTTACCTTATTTTAATAGGACTCAGTACTCCATAAATCATTTGGATGATTATATTACATAATTTTTTTTTTAAAGTTAAAAATCAACATTTAAAATGGACGTACGGATTTGGTTTATAGAGTTGCTACGCTTTCTATATTTAATCTAACTAATCCAGGAATCATCATGCAAAGTTTGAAATCTATAGGACAGTTCTAACATGTCTAGATTAACGCAAAAAAGCTATCTGTTATTGACGGACGTACAGACCAACCCTAATTATTGAAAATCTTCGCTTTTAAAAACGTATTGATTACTCAAAATTTTCTGTACAAATAACGCTTCTTAGATTGTACCTTTTTGTTAGGATTCATCATGAAAAGTTTGAAATCCATAGGAAATTATATTATGTCTAAACTAATGAAAAGAGCTATCCGTTTTCAGCGAACATACGGTAGACCGACCCGAATTATAGAAAATCTTCGCCTTTAACAATTGTTGCTAATGCAAAGCTACGCTACTATTCAGAGATCAAATGAGATAAGACAATGGCCGATAAATTGATGTACATCTTCATTAATGATACACAAAATTACACCTTCTGTAGATAACAATTATTGGTTGAAACGTTTCGACACTCAACTTCCTTAACCAACCAATCAGAATTCAATAAGAAGTCCCCAAAGTTGTAAAGTCAACGAATAAGAAAACGGTATTATAAGACTTTGGGTAATGAAGTAATAATAGTCCAATGTCCCCTCCCTCCCTGGCTACTATACCGATTAATTCCAGTGTTGGTTATAGTTAATGTTTGGCATAATTTCTTGACAGTTTTTGATATGATGACTATTTTTGAGTCAACCCAGGGAGGGGGAGGAGCTTCTGGTCCGTAAATGGTGCTGGTATCCAAAGTTTTATAACCACGTTATCTTATTTTTTGACTCAAAAAATTATAATTTTGATTGGTTGGTTACTTTTCAACAATAGGAGTAATTTTATTTATTTATCATCATTGGAGTTGTATATTGTATATAAAGGGGGGGGGGGGGCGAAAGTGACACTTTTTAAAACCAAAACTAAAAGTCAAAGGAACTCAACTAAAAAAAAGAGTTACAGGTCTAAGATTTTGCATGTTAGTTGCTTTATAGGGGTTCAATATGGAACTGTGAAGAAACGGCGGCGCAACCGCCGAAAACCGCCGAGAAAAGGCAAAAAAAAATTCGGCAGGAAACGGCGGTTTTCGGCGGTTGCGCCGCCGTTTCTTTACAGTTCCATATTGTACCCCTATAAAGCAACTGCCATGCAAAATCTCAGACCTGTAACTCTTTTTTTAGTTGAGTTCCTTTGTTGACTTTTAGTTTTGGTTTCAAAAAGTGTCTGTTTCGCCCCCCCCCCCTTTATCATCCATTGTCTTATTCCTTTACCTCCCTAGAAAAAACATAAAGTTATAGTGTGGTAGTTTTTAAAAGCGAAGCTTTTCTATAATTAGGGTCGGTCCGTCCGTCCGTCCGTCCGTCCGTAACGCTTTTTTCGTTAATTTAGGCATGTTAGAATTGTCCTATCGATTTCAAATTTTGCATGGTGATTCCTTTAGCAGTTAGGTACGATTTAGAAAGCGTAGCAACTCTATAATCATTACCAAAATGTCCGTACGTCCATTTTAAACATGATGATTTTTTTTACTTTTTTAACATCAAATTTTTATGTGATCTAATTATCCGATTGGTCTGATTTTTGGTATATTGATTCCTGGGACAACAAAGTATAATGTAATAAACGAAGCAATTCTATAATCAAGTCCTAAAAATGTATGTATGTCCATAAACATTATCCTGTATCAAGCAGTTTTTTAACAAATTTACTCACAATTTTGCTTTGACTCTTATACATTTATATTAGGATTATTCAGTTCTGAAACTATACAAGTGTTAACGTCCGTTTGTCCTACCGTTTTAGTGCTTCGCTTTTATGGATGTTGTCATCCTTGTTTTTAGGAAAGTAATTACCATATTCCTTGAGAAATATGTTGTTGATATTTTGTCAGCTATGAATACCTTTTGTAAGCCATATAATCGTGGACATAAATCATTTTAATTATTTTACAGAGACAATTTTAACAGGGATATATGAGTGGAATAGCTATACGATGCCATACATGATTTCTGAGTATAGCTAAGAACTGATTCTAATCCAGCGGATTTTTTTTGGTTTCGGAGCCATACTGGAAGATGTTTTTCACTTCTTTTTAGTATCGAAGCTATCATTTTATCTTTCAGTCAGTCCGTCCGTAACGCCATGGAGGAAATGCAATTTTATCAACTGCTAGGCAGCGTAAATTTTTGGTGCAGTATGCTTCACGCTGATGCAGCAAACCAAGTATTTTCTAGTATATAATTTACTTGGTCTGTTAGTTTGTCCGCCATGCATTAAAATACATGTTGTATTAACAAGGGTTAAGTGATTTTTTATAATTTATTTCCTATTCTTCTTTTTACATCAACTAAACATCCTTTCAAAAATAATAAAGCCTCGTGCTTCACTACTTATGAATGTTGTCATCCTTGTTATTATTAATGTTCAGCTCCGCTTTAAGCCTAGTAGTATTTTTTAAAATCAGGATTTTACCCCCCCCCCCCCCCGTCCACTTAAAAAGCTTGCACGCCCTTACTTAAACCTCTTAGAGAACAGTTTTTGGTTTGATAGAGTAGCTTCACTTTGACCAAGAATGACAATATTCATAAAAAAAATTTCAGACAAACAATTATTAAGTGACAACGCAATTCGTGCTCAACATTTTTTGTACAACAATTCTTAGATCGTACCTTACTGTTATAAGAACACCATGAAAAGTTTAAATCAATAGGACAATTATATCACGTCTAAACTAACCTAAAGAGCTATCCGTTCAGACGGACATACGGACGCACGGACAAGAATGATAGAAAAGCTTTACTTTGAAAATTTTTGCTAGTGCAAAGATACTTTACTTTTTAGTAAGGGAGGTGACATTGTGCTAGTCTCCAAAGTCTAACAAAAACGTTTTCTTATTCCTTAACTTAACACCTTTGGGGGACTTTTATTGATTTTGATTGTAATCTAATTGTAATTCTAATCTACAGAAAGGGTAATTTTGTGTATTATCATTGGTGATATATGAACATCAATTTATCTGCCATAGTCTTATCCCTTCAAATCCCTGGCTACTAATACTGTTAGCGATATGGGGTACTATGTCCTTACGTAAATGATGGATTTAATCGAGAATTTAGGCATGTTAGAAATGTTTTATCGATTTCAAACTTTACATAATTATTTTGTAAGAGTTAGGAACAGTTAAGAAACCAATTTAGGAAGTCCGTACATCTATTTTAATGATGCTGATTATACTTAACATTTTTTACAAACATTTTTTTATGATGTGATTAATTATCTGCTTTGGATATTCGCTTTTATTTCATTTTTTTTTTTTTTTTGAATATTCTTGTATTAAACTTTAATAGCTTGGTCCCAAATTTTCAACAATTCATTATTCTACAGAATGGGTAATTTGTCAGGTTCTTGAGGGATAAGACAAATATAATTAATTAACAAAATTACCATTTGTAAAGACAAATTATTAGTTGAAACATTTGGATCAAAATTTAATAAAAGTATCGAAAGTTTTTAATCCAACGAATAAAAAATCATTCACCCCTCCCATTTAAAAAAGCTTGCACGCCCTTCAACAAGAATGACAAACATGCATCTTTATAAAGTAAAAACGCATTGAATACTACGCTTTTTAGATCATACCTTACTGTTAGGAATCATCATGAAAAGTTTAAAATCGATAGGACAATTATAACATGTCTTAATTATTGAAAAGTGCTATCTGTTCAGCGTACATAAGGGATTAGACAATGGCCAATAAATTGACATACCCAATGATGGACACATAATTACCCCTTCTGTAGATTACAATTATTGGTTGAAACGTTTGAACACTCAACTTTCTGAACCAACCAATCAAAATTCAATAAAAAGTCCCCAAAGTTTTCTACGAAGTTTGCAACGAATAAGAAAACATTATCATAAGACTTTGGGGACTAAAGTAATAAACATCCCAATGTCCCCTCCCTCCCCAACTACTATACTGTTTTTTTTTTCAGAGAAAGAGGGTTAATTGGCTGTTTATTACACTAATCCTCAAATTATTATAAAAATGTTTTCTTATTCGTTGGCTTTTCAACTTTGGGCTCTTTAGTTAATTTTGATTTGTTGTTTCATTAAACTGTT
>NC_137272.1:35017048-35122048 GCF_053477335.1 Acartia tonsa
AACAGTTTAAGTTGAAAGTTCAAACGTTTCAACCAATAATTTTAGTCTACAGAAACGGTGATTTTGTGTATCATCATTGGGGAAGTACATCAATTTATCAGCCATTGTCTTATAACTTTAAATCCCTGTTTTTTTTTAAAGCGACTTTGTATAATTGGGGTCGGTCCGGTTAGCTAGAATTATCCTATTGATAATCAACAAATATTAAATTCTTTTATAAATATGTTGTTGGCGTAGAGTTGGCGTAAATCTTGTTTCTTGATATAAATGAAAGGAAGTGGGTAATAACTTCAGAAAAAGGGGAAGGAGATTGTGGGGAAATTTTCACTTAGAATTGTTTGTTAGTATCCAATCCCTTTTCCCTGGTTTTACTACTTTGGAGCTTCACTTTTGTATGTTTCCTCGTCAAAAGAGAAGCTTTTTACATAGTTAGGGTCTGTTTGTCTGTACATAATGGTTATATTTCATTAATTTTACATTTTAGAATGTTCTATCCATTTCAAACTTTTCATAATTATTTTATAAATTTTATCAGAAAGTCCACACATCCATTTAAAACATTTTATTTTTATCAATTAAGTTCAAGTGTCCTTTGGTATGTTTGTTTAGGTGAAATTTTGGAAAGTTGAATATAAGGGGGGGGGGGGCTGAGGTGCATTTCTGATATTCATTTTGGTAGACTGATTTTTAGATGATGCTCTTACTTGAAGTAGCCTAGCTAAAAGATGAACAATATCATTGGTCAACTGTCTATAATTAATACTACAATTAATCCTTCACAGCTTAGAATATACCTGCTTTTCAGAGACGTATAACATTGTCAGTGATAAAAGGGATGAAACAATGGATGATACATCAAAATACCCCTTCTAAATTCTATAATTATTGGTTAAAACGTTTGGACACTGCTGGTATATTAATTGACTAATCAAATTTAATAAAAGTACCCAAAGTGTAGAGCGAATAAATTAAAACTTTGGTATTATTGTAATATACAGTTCAATGTCTCCTCCCTCTCTTTTTGACCAGGGAGGGAGGGGACATTGGGCTTTAAATTACGCTGGCACCCAAAGTTATCTTCGGTTGACAACACTTACAGGTTTTTCTTATTAAATTTTGAATGTTTTTTTTTACATTAGAAGAGTGCAAATTTTTCAACCAATAATTTTTTTCTACAGTAGGATTATCTTGTTTATCATCATTTGGGATATGAATAAATGTTTTGTCCATTGATTATCCCTTGAATTCCTGTTAAATCTTTAACGTTTTTTCATTCATTGGCACAACAACTTTAGGGACTTTTTTTACTCATTTTGAGTCTCCAAATGTTTTAACTACTAACTATAATTTACAGAAGGGGTAATTTTGTGCATTATCATTGGAGATGTATGTTAAGGCGGGTTGATTTTCCACTTTTTTGTTTACACAATTTTTTTAGTAAAAGTCCCCAAAGTTGATAAATCCGCGAATGAGTAAACGTTATTAAAAAACTTTGGGGACCAGTGTAATAAATAGCTCATTGTTTCCTCTCTCTCTGGACAATGTAGTGATAAAACTTTGGGTACTTTCTTATTCCCTACTTTGACATTGGGCTGTTTATAACACTGGTACCCAAAGTTTTATGATAATGTTTTCTCATTCGTTGGTTTAATAACTTTTACAAAATTATGATTGGTTGATTTATTAAATTGAGTGTTCAAACGTTTCAACCACTAATTTTAATCTTCAGAAGGTGTAATTTTGTGTGCCATTGATATGTACATCCATTAATCTGCCATTGTCTTATCCCTTTGGATTCCTGAGTATCAATAGATATTGCTATTTTGTTCAGGGATCTAAAGGGATAAGGCAAGGGCAGATAAATTGTTGTTGTATATCCCCAATGATATTACACAAAATTAACCCATCTGTAGATTGAAATAAGTGGTTGAAACGTTTGAACACTCAACTTTATGAACCAATCAATAAAAATACAATAAATATCCCTAGAGCTGGCGAGACAAAGAACAAGGAAAGGTTATTATAAAACTTTGGGGAATAGTGTATTAAAATGCCTATGGTTTTTCCCTCCCTGTATTTTGTTTCTAATTAGCGGGTACACCCCTAAAAGCCTCTAATGGGGGGGGGGGACGAATCAACTCCCCTTAATATTCAATTTTAGTTTTATAAAGAAAAGGTAAAAAACATCTTTTCAGGACCTATGAGAAGCTACGTCGTTAATTAGAACCATACTGGTTTAGCAGTTAGAGAAATCCCATTGTATTAACAGACAAACTGACACTCCCATATAGACATCCTGTTACTTTTATATAAGGAGAAACAAATATATGAATTGTTACATTCAATAGATAGATAGTAAAGTTTAAGTTATAAAAGGAAAAAAAATAGTTTGAGAAAATATTTTGTGTTGTATCTTTTTAAAAGCGAAGCTTTTCTATAATTCGGGTCGGTCCGTACGTCCGTCCGTCCGTCCGTCCGTCCGAGATAGATAGCTTTTATTCGTTAATTTAGGCATGTTAGAATTGTCCTATCGATTTCAAACTTTGCATGGTGATTCCTGTAGTAGTTAGGTACGATTTAGAAAGCGTAGCAACTCTATAATCATTACCAGAATGTCCGTACGTCCATTTTAAACATGTTGATTTTCTACTTTTTTAACATAAATTTTTATGTGATCTAATTATCCGTTTGATCTGATTTTTGGTAAATTGATTCCTGGGACAAAAAAGAACAATTTTATAAGCGAAGCAACTCTATAATCAAGTCCTAAAAATGTAAGTATGTCCATAAACATTATCCTGTATCAAGCAGTTTGGCAAAAAAATTACTTACACTTTTGCTTCGACTCTTATACTTTTATATTCTGATTATTCAGTTCTGACACTATACAAGTGTTAATGTCCGTTTGTCTTACCATTTCAGTGCTTCGCTTTTATGGATGTTGTCATCCTTGTTTCTTTTTATCTAGTATTTCCACCTTCCTTAATATTATAGATCATTCCATTTTTCTTTTTTAAAAGCGAAGCTTTTCTATAATTAGGGTCGGTCCGTACGTCAGTCCGTCCGTCCGTCCGTCCAAGATAGATAGCTTTTATTCGTTAATTCAGACATGTTAGAATTGTCCAATCGATTACTAACTTTGTATGATGATTCCTGTAGTATTTAGGTACGATTTAGAAAGCGTAGCAAATCTATAATCATTACCAGAATGTCTGTACGTCCTTTTTAAACATGTTGATTTTTTACTTTTTAACAACAAATTTTTATGTGTTTTAATTATTCTTTTGATCTGATTTTTTGTATAATGATTCCTGGGACAACAAAGAACAATGTAATAAGCGTAGCAACTGTATAATCAAGTCTTAAAAATGTAAGCAGTTTTTCAACAAATTTACTTACAATTTTGCTTTGATTCTTATACTTTTATATTCTGACTATTCAGTTCAGACACTATACAAGTGTTAATGTCCGTTTGTCCTACCGTTTCAGTGCTTCGCTTTTGTGGATGTTGTCATCCTTGTTTAGATATCCTTTTCGGTTAGTTTTTTTCTAGATAATCGTTTTTGTGGTTAAATTTTTGTGTTATATAACAATCAAGTTATTTGCATAAACCACAGAGGGAGTGGACATTGGACTGGAAATTATACTGGTTCTATAATCTCTAATTTGTTGGCTTAAAATCTTTGAATATTATTTAAAAATATTGATTGGATGTTACATGCCAAACATACAGACTGAAAGTTTTAAAAATTTTCATTAAAAATTGTGTAAAAGTTAGAAGAACACTTTAGATTATAAGTACTTAGTCATTTTAAAAAAGGTTTTAGTAGGATTACAATCAATGTTACTTTGTCTTTCGTGCAAAAAAATTGGTGACAGCTAGGAGTAAAAAATTACAGTAAAGATATCTAATTAATAGTATTAAATTTTTCCTTATTTTTTGCATCAAAGGGGTAGTTGCAAGAATTGCATTTAAACTTGAATTTAGTGAACTGCATATTTTTTATGTTCAATAGTTTATCTAGAGGACATACATTTGTAATAACTTAAATTTTCTACCAGGTAGTTTTAAAAATATCAAGACTTGAAAATTATATATGGTAGATGGTATTTTTGTAACTTATGCTTGCCATCAAACTTTTTTAATGCACTTTATGCAACTATCCCTTTAGATATTATATGTTTTTATTTGTAATCATTTGTAATTAGTATACCTATTGTCAAAAATTAATATAACACAAAATTTTAGAATCACTTCAATGTCAGGTTGTTATTTTTTTTAGTCTGGTGTTGAGGTGGTTTTGAAAATCTTAAAACTACATCATAACTTATTTTTAAATTGTTGATGAACAGTTTTTGATGCAGTTACCACACAAACAAAGAAATGAGAAACCAAGAAAGAGACAATTTTCAATAGAATAACTTAATTAAAAGATTGTTACATAAGTACAAAATCGTTTATGATAGTTACTTCTGTTGACCCATTTGCACAACTAGAACAACCAGAATCTTTTGAAGAGTACCATCATTTAATTTTATAGTTTTATTTTAATTAAATATTTTTTAATTAAATATTTTTTGATTTTGTAAAATTTATTGCTATTAAAATCAAAATATCAGAATTATTATTTGTTTAAATAAAGAGTATGACTATTTGTCATTAAGAGTCAGATTAGAGTATGACTATTTTTCTTGAATTCAGATTAGAGTATGACTGTTTGTCACTAAAAGGCAGTTTAGAGTATGACTGTTTGTCACTAAAAGTCAGTATGGAGTATGACTGTTTGTCACTGAGTATCACTGTTTGTCAGATTAGAGTATGACTGTTTGTCATCAAATGTCAGATTAGAGTATGACTGTTTGTCTTCAATTGTCAGATTAGAGTATGACTGTTTGTCATCATATGTCAGATTAGAGTATGACTAATTGTCTTCAAATGTCAGATTAGAGTATGACTGTTTGTCATCAATTGTCAGATTAGAGTATGACTGTTTGTCATCAAATGTCAGATTAGAGTATGACTGTTTGTCATCAATTGTCAGATTAGAGTATGACTGTTTTCATCAAATGTCAGATTAGAGTATGACTGTTTGTAATCAAATGTCAGATTAGAGTATGACTGTTTGTCATCAAATGTCAGATTAAAGAATGACTGTTTGTCTTCAAATGTCAGATTAGAGTATGACTGTTTGTCATCAAATGTCAGATTAGAATATGACTGTTTGTCATCAAATGTCAGATTAGAGTATGACTGTTTGTCATCAAATGTCAGATTAAAGTATGACTGTTTGTCACTAAAAGTCAGTTAGGAGTATGACCATTTGTTATCAAATGTCAGATTAGAGTATGACTGTTTGTCATCAAATGTCAGATTAGAGTATGACTGTTTGTCACTAAAAGTCAGTTAGGAGTATGACCATTTGTTATCAAATGTCAGATTAGAGTATGACTGTTTGTCATCAAATGTCAGATTAGAGTATGACTGTTTGTCATCAAATGTCAGATTAGAGTATGACTGTTTGTCATCAAATGTCAGATTAAAGTATGACTGTTTGTCTTCAAATGTCAGATTAGAGTATGACTGTTTGTCATCAATTGTCAGATTAGAGTATGACTGTTTGTCATCAAATGTCAGATTAGAGTATGACTGTTTGTCATCAAATGTCAGATTAGAGTATGACTGTTTGTCATCAAATGTCAGATTAAAGTATGACTGTTTGTCACTAAAAGTCAGTTAGGAGTATGACCATTTGTTATCAAATGTCAGATTAGAGTATGACTGTTTGTTATCAAATGTCAGATTACAGTATGACTGTTTGTCATCAAATGTCAGATTAGAGTATGACTGTTTGTCATCAAATGTCAGATTAGAGTATGACTGTTTGTCATCAAATGTCAGATTACAGTATGACTGTTTGTCATCAAATGTCAGATTACATTATGAATGTTTGTCATCAATTGTCAGATTAGAGTATGACTGTTTGTCATTAAATGTCAGGTTAGAGTATGACTGTTTGTCATCAAATGTCAGATAAGGGATTAACTGGGCAAATTTTGAGGGTCAATTTAATCACAGATTACGATCTTAATCACCTGAACTTTGCTCACATTGAGTCAGATTCGTCAGATTATAATCTGAAATCCCCCCTGACAGATTAAAAATTTGGCGGCAAATCCTGAGTAATCTGAGTTTTAGTACCTTTTTGCGCAAAAACACAGGTTTTGTCAGATTACAATCTGACGAAATGTAATCAAATGTCAGAGTTGATTGATGAGGGGCGGGCAGATTAAAACCTGAGGAAAACCTGTCAAAACTCAGATTAGACAAGGTTTTGGCACTACTTGTCAGATTTAAAAACTACTAGGGAAGCAAATGCCTAAACTTAGTACATGGTATTATCAGCTTTTCAATATTGTCATAAAGTAATGCTTTTTTTAAGAAAACCATTTTAAACATATTTTTAAATTATTATTAATTTTTACTATTATTAACAATGATAACATTGACAAGCTATTAAAATAAACTAAATATACAGGGTCACTACAATTTTAACATTAATTTTTTTTTAACATTTTTATGCTAGCAGTTAAGCGTGCATTTTTGTACAGGATGTGTCTACAAGTGAGCTAACATTTAGTGCAGGTAGCTGTGTTTAGTGCCCTAGGAAAATGTGGACAGATGTCACAGCTTTTGGCCTACACATTCTATTGACGTCATACTAAAGGGAAAGAGAAAGTAAGGTAGAAATAAAATCCCCATAGAAAAGAGATGGGGTATTGAGTATTTCCTGACGTCAATAGAATAGGTAGGCCAAAAGCAGTGACATCTATCCCCATTTTGCTAAGACACTGTAGACAGCAGTACAGGGTGACACTACAGAGTGTGCAGACAAAAAAGCCAATCATCTTGCAGAGCATACAGCCAGGCATGTGTGGGGACACTATTTACCTATCAAGTTTCCAGTTGTTGAGATGTGACGCAACAATGAGAAATATGACTGTACTGAAGAGAGTCATGGTTGAGTACAGGATTCCTTTGTGGACAACCTGATCAGAGGGAACAATATCAGATGTGACGCAACAATGAGAAATATGACTGTACTGAAGAGAGTCATGGTCGAGTACAGGGTTCCTTTGTGGACAACCTGATCAGTAGGAACAATATCAGATGGCAAGATGGTCATCATAGATAGATATATAGATAGTTTAGTGTTTCCCTCAAAATGCCTATTAAGCACTGACCGCCCCCCCCCCCCCTATATATAAAATTATTTGAAAATACAGGGGGAAGGAGCGTTTTTTTAATACTTAAACCTAAACCCAATAGGTATAACCTATTTTATTTGATTGTAAAGAGAGTGGGTGGGTTTAGTGCTCAAAAAGGCATTTTTAGGAAAAATACAGATGGTTTTGTAATCTTAAAAATTTATCTATTAATCTGAAATATATTATATTAGCAAATCGATTTTCTTCTTCCAGCAAATCTGTTTCTTATCTAAAATACAATTATTTAAAAAATAAATATTATTAATATTTTACATATTTTATGATAATAATATGGATCAAAAGTGAAATCCAACTATATCCATAAGGTTAAATTTGCCCTTATTAAGGTCATTGATGCCATAAATCAGTGTAAAAATGTTACAAAAATGAGATTTATGAAAACATACCAAAACAACGCTGCCAGGTTCCAGGATGACAGTTTTGCAGAACCATGGGACTCCAAGACAAACCAGAATATCAAATACATTACTGCCTATAGCATTGCTAACAGCCATGTCACCTAAATAATATAAAACGTTTTGAAAGTAGCTGGACAAAGTGTCTAAAAAAATCAGACTTGTGACGTCATAAAATAAGGGATTATCCATCTCTTTTTTAGGGGTTTTCTTTCCCACTTCTTCCCTTTGCTCCCTCATTTTTATGACGTCACATGGCTGAATTTTGAGACACTTTGTACACCTACTTATATGCAGTTTTGTGGTAACATATTTTCAGCAGCTGCCCGTCAGCTGCTATTTTGAACCCTTTTGATTTCTTAATGATTATACTTATTGATGTATCAAGAAACAATTTAAAATTATGCACCTAATTTTTAAAATTAAAAAACTTCAACTTTCCTATGGCTACAGATAAATTATTTTTACAGCGTTATATTTTTTTTTATTAAATTCTCATTATACATAATAAAAATGTAATTAGACTGAAGAAAAGTATACATTTATAAGATAGATCAGTGACACAGAAATGGGCCAATTAACAATAAATGACAATACTAACAATACTTATTAAAATTATGTATTTGAAAACTTCAATTTCAAAAGTTAAAACGCCTTTTCCGACCCAAAATAAAATTTCAAATATTTATTAAATGTCATTTTATAGTCAAAGTGTCATAAACTTGTGTCCCCTTACACTGCAGATGGACAGAGAGATAGATAGGTGTATTTTTAGATAAATAGAGAAATATATAGAAAGACAATGAAAAGATTCCTAAATATTTGTAAAAATCACTTAAATTTAACCTAAACTTTGATTCTACATTGACATTAGAAGAGAGAAAACATGCTCAAAGCATTTTGTAATGTCTGAATAAATTTCTAAAATCCATTTTTGTTTGTGAGTTAACTTCTTATATAGAAAGAAACATAGATAGATAGATAGAAAGAAAGATAAATAGATATTCAGAGTTTCATGCTTCTGCAATCATCAGAAATATACTCTACAAATAGATAGATAGATATACATATAGATAAATAGATAGATAGATACTAACCATGTCCTTCCTTAACAACAGCAATGCCTGAGAGAGCATCAGGTACACTGACACTAGCAGCTATGAAGGTCAGATAGACATATAGATAGATAGATATACATATATACATATAGATAGATAGATAGCTACTTACCATGTCCTTCCTTAACAACAGCAATGCCTGAGAGGGCATCAGGTACACTGACACCAGCAGCTATGAAGGTCAGATAGACATATAGATAGATAGATATACAAATAGATAGATAGATAGATACTAACCATGTCCTTCCTTAACAACAGCAATGCCAGAGAGAGCATCAGGTACACTGACACCAGCAGCTATGAAGGTCAGATAGACATATAGATAGATGCAGGGTTTCGGATCCGGATCCGCAAGGATCCGCATATTTTTGGGTCCAAGGATCCGGATCCTTGGACTCAAAAAAATGCGGAAAAAATGGAAAAATCTACCTAAATTTATATAAAATCTCAGACATTCTCTTGATGAGAGCCAATCTTTGAGGTTTAGGGTCAGACTTGAAAATTAAAAGTAATTTTGACTTCGAATTAAAGATTAAATATTTTTGAAAAATTTGGTGATTTTATTTTTATTGTCAAGGATCCGCATCCGGATCCGCACTGACCCAATTTGGAGGATCCGGATCCGCAAAAAATCAATGCGGATCCGAAACCCTGGATAGATGGATACATAGGCGTCCAAGGGGGGGGGGGTAATGGGCCATTTGGCACCCCCAAAATTTAGTGAACAATACCCCCCCAAAAAAAAATTACCCCTACCCTAAAAGAATTTCTATAGGCGATTTCTTTTGGGAGGATGTCAGGGTGTCTCAAAACTAGTTATAAAACTTACCAGGACCTATAAGACGCTTCACTTTAAAGTATAATCATATTGGTTCATTGGTTAGTGAGTTAATTATTGTATTTTTATGTTCTAAAGAATGAGATACTACTATATATTTGAATAGTAGTGGCGCCCTTAGCATCTAAGAACTCGTGTTTTCTAAAGGGTAAAAAGGGAGGAGAAAAATAGCCTAAAACCACTCAAAGGATTGACCTATAATAGTGTGGAACCATCATGGGATCTATGTGAAGCTTTCCTAAAAAGGAGAACTCAGTATTAAAAGTAATGAAATCTGAAGCTATAGTCAAATAAACCTTACTTACTACTTTATGTTATAGGATAGTACTTATTAACTTAATAGATTAGGTAGGTGCTTCTTTTACATAATTAAATTACCCCCCCCCAAAAATTTTACCCCCGGGGTAAATTAGTTTGGGGGGGGTAATTACCCCCCCCAACAGACTTGGGGGGAGTATTTACCCCCCCCAACAGACTTTAGGGGGGGTAATTACCCCCCCCAATAAATTTTACCCCCGGGGTAAAAATTTTGGGGGGGGTAAAAAAAATTTTACCCCCCCGAAACACGAATTACCCCCCCCCTAAAATTTTTTACCCCACCCAAAAAAAAAAGCTTGGACGCCCCTGGATGGATATACAGATAGATAGATAGATAGATACTTACAATGTCCTTCTTAACCACAGCAATGCCAGATGAACATCAGGTACACTGACACTAGCAGCTATGAAGGTCAGATAGACATATAGATAGATAGATATACAGATAGACATACAGATTGATAGATAGATACTAACCATGTCCTTCCTTAACAACAGCAATGCCAGAGAGAGCACCAGGTACACTGACACTAGCAGCTATGAAGGTCAGATAGACATATAGATAGATAGATATACATATATACATATAGATAGATAGATAGCTACTTACCATGTCCTTCCTTGACAACAGCAATGCCAGAGAGAGCATCAGGTACACTGACACCAGCAGCTATGAAGGTCAGATAGACATATAGATAGATAGATATACAAATAGATAGATAGATAGATACTAACCATGTCCTTCCTTAACAACAGCAATGCCAGAGAGAGCATCAGGTACACTGACACCAGCAGCTATGAAGGTCAGACCCATTACTGTGTCAGGGATACCGAAGGTTGATCCTAAACAAAATATTGATGAAAACACTGCATTGGCATTTTTTGGCTGAAACAGAGTAAAGTGCCTCCAAAAAAATGACGCCATATAATAAAATGACCAATGATAGGCCAGTACACATTGTAATTGACAAATGTTCATTTTATTGTATGACGTTATTGTTTTGGCGGCACTTTACTCTGTTTCTGAATCAGCTCATAGTGTCTATGACGTCTTAAAATACAAATGACCAATGACAGGCCAGTACATATTTAGGTCAATACATTCTTACACTTATTAAAATTGTATTATTGTTGCGCTGTTTTTGGACAGCGGGCTTTATTTAGTGGCAATTAAGTGATATTATCCTTGTTTTAAGTTTTATGATGAAAATATGTTGGCTGGCAATATCTTTCTTTTCACTACATTTGTTCCTTTAACTATTTCTAGCGGCTACGCCCCGAGAGGCCAAGGATGGGGGGGGGGGGGGGTTACTTCAATTTTTTTGGTGGGGGTTAATGTTTTTAGGGGCGATTTGTCTTGGTAGAATCATGGTATCTTCTTTCAAAATAGTAAGAAAACAATAAGAAGCTACACTGTAAAGGATAATCATATCAGTTCAGAGGTTGGCATTTGCCGATTTTACAATGAAAAATTGTCTGTAATGCGGTTCTAATCCAGAGGCTGTAAATAGGTTTCGAAGCCATACAGGAAATGTTTTTCTTTAAAACGGAACATAGAAAACTATTCCGTCTTATCAAAAACTATTCGTTTCGCCCCTAGTCTTTTATTTTTTTCAGCAAAAATATCCCCTTTAAAGCAGAGCCCAATCGGTCCAGTGGTTAGCAAGATCATAATTTTCCGACAGACAAGGGGGGGATATGTTTGTGTTCTAAAGTTCACTTAGATTGATCCTACTAAATATGTTTGAAAACACCAAAAGCTTTTTACTTTCAAAAGAATATTTATGAGCAAAATCTTATATTTCAGAAATACAGGGATTGGACATTGGAGGATTTATTGTGTGTAAAACTGAGCTTTTGTAGCACTTGATCATTAAGGGAAAGAAAATGATGTAGATCAATTTTCAGTGTCGCTTTGAAGAAGATTAATATATGCTGGATTAGAAACGGTTCGGAGCCGTATCGTGTTATAGACAATATTATTTTACGAAAAATAAAAAATGTAAAATTAATTCAGCTTTCGGGCCTTCGTCTCCTATGGATCTTTTATTATTTAATATTACTATATACGGAAAAGTATATAACCTTAAACTATCTGTAAGAAATAATTGGTGTCACTTAATTAAGCTACAACTCTTTTTTTTTCAAATAGTACCCATTTCTAAAAAGCATTTTTAAAAACTAGAATATTTTAGGAAGATTGTTTACTATCCACTTTTCTATCCTTTTATCCTGTGTAGTGTATCATGTGATGTAATAATATCTGAATTATGCATAGTAGGGCGAATAACAATATTAAAATTGTTTTTTTTTCATCAATATGACGAGATACGGATTATGTCTTGGTGACGTCATAAAAATACGTCTGAAAAGGAGGGATGAGAGGAGAAATGGGAAAGGAAATCCCTGAAAAAAAAGAGATAGATCTAGACGTATTTTTATGACGTCACACCTGACCCTTTCCATATTTCCTCAATTAGCCATTTTTAGGGCTGTGTAAATTTTTTAATTGACACTCCCTTGAATACATATGTACAGGGGTTTATTTCAGTACGTAGAAACATTTCAAGGGGGGTGGAACCCAAGGAAGGTGTACCTATCCCATCCCTTTAATTTTGCAAGTGGGCTTGGATACACCTTCCTTATGCACGCCTCTGTATGAAAATACATACACGTGGTGAATACTCTAATAGTATAATGCTCCAACTAATTACTTCACTATTAATGTATGATAAAGTGTGCTTGGTAATAGAAATAATATGAGCGTCGTGTGACGTCATAGTTATAGTACAGTATTTTATGGATATTCTTTTTAGTAAAAGAATACTGAATACAAAAAAGGTGGCTGTCTGCAACCAAGCACGCCTAAGCTTTTGTGTTTGATGGGGGTAAATTGTGGGGTTTCATAGGCAAATCCGAAGTTTTACAATTATCTGGGAAGGATCATATTGGCGTTATGCTAAAATATAGGCTTTTGAGAAAGGTTAGCGAGAATTTAATTTTTTAAGATTGTAAAGCACGAACAAAAATTTGGGATGTTTTGTTTATTTTACGATCTTGATATACCTTGAGCGTGCAACCACTTTCGAAAATCATCAGCTCAGAGAATTTTAGCAAAAAACACAATACTTTTTTTCAAAAGAAACAGGAGCTGTGTGTGTCTGTCTGTCTGTACTGAAGGATTTTCATTATACCTTAACTTATATGGTTCTCCTTTACAATTAGAAAAACTAAAATTAAAAACAAGAAGGGGCTGCCCACTTCCTGTCACCCCACCCACTTTAATTTTCCATAAAAGCCTTAAGAGCCGTATACGCTAGTCTTTAATGTTGTTTCAGGGAAGATTTATCAATGTCCTAGTGTGATTCAAGGCTATTTTTTTAACTTCTATGCCATCACCTAGGTTAAGATTGAAGCAACTGAAACAAATGTAGTAGAAGAGATGTTTAATGAAGGGGACGTTGGGCTGTTTATTTCACTAGTCCCCAAACAGAAGGGGTAATGATTACACACCCAATACTTTAGGGTTGGCATGTGTGTTTAATATGTTTCCTTCTCTGTCTTTTTATAAACAAGGATGAAACAGTTTGTTATAGCGTCTCCTAGTAACTCTAAAAATATCTTTGGCCATTTCTGAATTTCATATTTGTATCATATTTAGAGTTACAAAAATAAGTAAAATCGATCTAGGAATCTTCATGCAAAATATTAGAACTAAGTACAATTTAAACATAATCCTGACAGAATAAGAATTGGGCCAAATTATAGAAAAGCTTCGCTTTTAACCATGTGTGTTTGTGTGTGTGTTTATGTGTTTGTATGTGTGTGTGTTTAAGTACGTAATAAGTGTAATATTCGTTGTAATACTTGCGCTTTAATATTGGTATTCATTTAAAACAAAAAAAAATTATATGTCTATACGCGTTCAGTAAGATATGAAGACTTGATATGAGTCTAGGACAGATTTTGAAATGATAGGCAAACCCATTCTACCAACTAATTAAAATTTAAAAAAAAATTTCGGCGATTGTCTAAAATAATAATTGCAGAAATATTTTCTTCATTGCTCTGATAATCAAGAAACTGAAATTTTTAAATATTTCGTGATTTTGTAGGAATCCTATAGAAATTCTACAATTCATACCAAAACATAATTTATGGCCGACATTTTTCTTCGGCGTAATTCATGTAACAAATATTAAACAGCACAAACAGCGTAAAATTTATTTTATTCATATGTGGAAGATTTATTAGGACAAACAAGGCCAACGTTTTATGTAAATTGGTCTATAGTATTTAGAAAGCTTTTTATTTTACGGATTTTACCCACAACCTACATTTACCTTTTTCTTTATTATTATATAATCAAACGCTATGCCTAAGTCAAACTGTTTTCAAATATGCTAGGAAAAAGAAGCTGTATCTTTTTTTTGTTTATTTTTAAAATTCAACTCACTTTGATTTTTAGTATTATAAAACTTTGTAAGAAATCTAATGGAAAATTTTTTTAGTGATAATTCCTACATATAACAGACTTTATCATCCAAACCATAACATAGGAATACAGACAAATCTAGAACCCAGATATAAAGACGTACAGCCATAGTTATAGAGTAGCTACACTACTAAATAATTCCTACCTATAACATTTATTATCCAAACCATAACATAGAAGTACAGACAAATCCAGAACACAGATATAAAGACGTACAGCCATAGTTATAGAGTAGCTGTGCTACTAAATAATTCCTACCTATAACAGTTATCATCCAAACCATAACATAGAAGTACAGACAAATCCAGAACCCAGATATAAAGACGTACAGCCATAGTTATAGAGTAGCTACACTACTAAATAATTCCTACCTATAACAGTTATCATCCAAACCATAACATAGGAATACAGACAAATCTAGAACCCAGATATAAAGACGTACAGCCATAGTTATAGAGTAGCTACACTACTAAATAATTCCTACCTATAACATTTATTATCCAAACCATAACATAGGAATACAGACAAATCTAGAACCCAGATATAAAGACGTACAGCCATAGTTATAGAGTAGCTACACTACTAAATAATTCCTACCTATAACAGTTATCATCCAAACCATAACATAGGAATACAGACAAATCTAGAACCCAGATATAAAGACGTACAGCCATAGTTATAGAGTAGCTACACTACTAAATAATTCCTACCTATAACATTTATTATCCAAACCATAACATAGGAATACAGACAAATCTAGAACCCAGATATAAAGACGTACAGCCATAGTTATAGAGTAGCTACACTACTAAATAATTCCTACCTATAACAGTTATCATCCAAACCATAACATAGGAATACAGACAAATTCAGAACACAGATATAAAGACGTAAAGCTATAGTTATAGAGTAGCTACACTACTAAATAATCCATACCTATAACAGTTATCATCCAAACCATAACATAGGAATACAGACAAATTCAGAACACAGATATAACGACGTACAACCATAGTTATAGAGTAGCTACACTACTAAATAATTCCTACCTATTACAGTTATCATCCAAACCATAACATAGAAGTACAGACAAATTCAGAACACAGATATAAAGACGTACAGCCATAGTTATAGAGTAGCTACACTACTAAATAATTCCTACATATAACAGACTTTATCATCCAAACCATAACATAGGAATACAGACAAATCTAGAACCCAGATATAAAGACGTACAGCCATAGTTATAGAGTAGCTACACTACTAAATAATTCCTACCTATAACAGTTATCATCCAAACCATAACATAGGAATACAGACAAATTCAGAACACAGATATAAAGACGTAAAGCTATAGTTATAGAGTAGCTACACTACTAAATAATCCATACCTATAACAGTTATCATCCAAACCATAACATAGGAATACAGACAAATTCAGAACACAGATATAACGACGTACAACCATAGTTATAGAGTAGCTACACTACTAAATAATTCCTACCTATTACAGTTATCATCCAAACCATAACATAGGAATACAGACAAATTCAGAACACAGATATAAAGACGTAAAACCATAGTTTTAGAGTAGCTACACCACTAAATAATTCCTACCTATAACAGTTATCATCCAAACCATAACATAGGAATACAGACAAATTCAGAACACAGATATAAAGACGTACAACCATAGTTATAGAGTAGCTACACTACTAAATAATTCCTACCTATTACAGTTATCATCCAAACCATAACATAGGAATACAGACAAATTCAGAACACAGATATAAAGACGTACAGCCATAGTTATAGAGTAGCTACACTACTAAATAATTCCTACCTATAACAGTTATCATCCAAACCATAACATAGGAATACAGACAAATCCAGAACACAGATATAAAGACGTACAGCCATAGTTATAGAGTAGCTACACTACTAAATAATTCCTACCTATAACAGTTATCATCCAAACCATAACATAGAAGTACAGACAAATCCAGAACCCAGATATAAAGACGTACAGCCATAGTTATAGAGTAGCTACACTACTAAATAATTCCTACCTATAACAGTTATCATCCAAACCATAACATAGGAATACAGACAAATCCAGAACACAGAAATGAAGAAGGACGCAATGAACCTGAAAAAAAATATTATTAGTTTCCATTATAAAATGGACCTATAAGAGCATCACTGTAAAGTTAAACCATATTGGTCCAGCGATTAGCGAGATCTTAAGACGGACAGACAGACATATACTATGGTGGCGATAGGAATTATAATGTTATTATCTCAGCTGCTATTAAGCTAATAGATAAACGATTTGATGACCTAATATAATATAGACAGTTTTACGCGGATAGTAAAATTAAAATTTTCATTTATACGATGCGAAACATAATCAAGGCTCAGAATCGGTTTTAGTTCAGCGGAAATGAATGCAGCAGGACAAAGTGTCTCAAAAATCAGCCATGTGACGTCATAAAAATGAGGGAGATGAGAGGTGGGAAAGATAACCCTTAAAAAGATATGGATAATCACCCATTTTAAAGACGTCACATGGCTGATTTTTGAGACACTTTGTCCCGCTACAAAATGAATCAGATTCGGAAACATACTGTTTTACATATATAAACTTTGCTGATTATGGATGTTGGCATCCTTGGTTTCTACATTAGAGTAAAACACTAGAGGGAGAAAGGGTTAAATAACTGTATCTCCCCGTCGCATCAACCTTGTACAACCTTCTTATTGGGACATTGAAAATCAACCAATGGTGTCACTTATATAACAAGGTCATTGAAAAAGAAAGGGAGGTAGTTGTCTGTATATACATCTATACTATAGATTAGATATATTGTTTTTGGCTAATATGTATTTATGCTTATTGCTCATTAACGTATGACTAAACACATACAAACTTTATCCCTCAGTTAAGCAAACAAATATTTATTCATTGTGCTTTTTTGTTATTTGATTTTAATTAGTTTCTTTTTTTATAGAATTTATATCTGACAATATAAAAAAACTTCCATTATCTAGAAACCTTTTTTATGCATTTTATTTAGATTTTTTTCATTGTCTCTTTGAAACAAAGGACCAGACTTTTTTGTTGTTTCCCTCATACCTATAATTGGAACACCGAAACCCTCCACACCTTCTGTATATATCATTTGAGAAAATATGGTTTTTAATCTACATTGCATTAGTTTAACTAGTTATGACAATATTCGTTCTAGTTTTCATATTATACTAAGTTGCTGATAAAAACATTTTTATATAAGTTGTAAGCACAGCAATTATAAGGAAAGTTTACCCAGGCACTGATACTTCGGTTCCAATATTTTAAAATAATCATAAGAAGGTGAATGAACGTTTGTCTATTAATTCAATAATTTAATTGTAAGTAACTCTAAAATAGATATACAGTTATATATACATGTTTTTTAATAATCTTCATTAAGACTGAGAAGATGAATTAGGTTCTATCATACGAACATAGTACAATTTGTACGACCTTTGTCTGGAAGTTCTAAGTTTAAATGTGGCAGATACGATTATTAAAATGCACGGTGCACCTATCTAAGATTACGCTTATGCCTCGAGTTCACTTTTTTAGAATAATTTCAGTGTGAAACTTGTGACAAGGGGAAATGTCTGTGTACCTTAATATTGTGTCACATCAGCAAGATATTTCCTTAACTCTTTTATTATACATTATTATTTATTATTCTCTTAGTAGAATATCTAAAAAGCTCATATAATTAGTTTGTATTCGTTATTATTATTTTTTTTGGAAATTTTACTCTAAAGATCAAAAAGGAAAGATAAAGTTTTAGTAATAGGGTGTTTGAACGTACCCATCCCTGTGGAAGTTCTAAAAGTCTAAGAATGGTTAAGAACAACGTATTCTGTTGTCTGTCTGTCTATCTGTTTGTTTGTATGTACAAAAGGATCTTGCTAACCGCTAAACCGAAAGGGTTCTCCTTTACAGGGTAGCTTCTCATATTTTTGGGGATGTACCCTCCCAAGAGAACCCCCCCCCCAATTTTTTTGCTTCACTTTATCTTTAAATCTAAAATAAAAAACTGGGTTATCGAATTTAACTCCCCAATTCTCATGTGCCTCTAGAGGCCTCTAGGGGCGTAGTCCGATAGTTTAACACATAGCTATAAACTGCAATAGACTGTATTTATAAATGAATACTGTAAAGAGAAAGAGTATTGTTTTACTCCAGTGAATTTATCATTAAAAACTATGATGTTGTTAGGGTTTAAAGGCACTATTTACATGCAAGACACTTTGTTTTCACGACCTTTATCTGAAATGTGCATGATTTGGTCATGAATTCTGAATTCTGCTTGTTTAGGGAAGAAACTCGAACCCTTTACCCCACTGCTAGAAATTTAAAACAAATCATCTTTAATATCTGGCCCTATAGAGAAGCTATATGATAAATGCCCTAGCTTATGTTTATATGTCCATACAAAACCTCAAAAAATTGGAATCATATTATTTTGTACTGTTAAGATTGAAATATAAATTAAGTAAGAATATTAATTATGTAACTAGTAACTACATCAGAGGTGGATTCTTAAAAAAAATTTGCCTCACTAATCTCTTATTGGGGCAAAATTTTTTTCGTGAAAAATCCTCCAAAATCACATTAAAAATCTACAAAAATTAAATAAAATCACAGAAGGGTTATTAACATAAGACTTTAATTTTGCCCCACTAAGCGATTAGTGGGGCAAATATTTTTTAAGAATCCACCTCAGTTTAGATTTTTTTATTTTAATATGAACGTAAGTCTACATTAATTATCTCAACTGACAGACCATAAATAAAGTAAATTATATACTGGTTCCTCATTGACATAGGGAATCTTTACTACATATTTCAGCCGTATATCTTCCACCAAAGTTTTTCAGAAATACGTACAGATGGACATTTTGAATTATAGGTTAGCTATTCTACTAAAAATATTCAGATAGTTTCTAATGGACATCTGTATGACCTCATCTAAAATTGAGTTAATATTCACATCGCACACAGTTAGATTACATTCAGGGCAAGCTTTTTCATTTAGGAGGGGGGGGGGGTAAATTTTTTTTAAGGAGGGGTAATTTGTGTTTGGGGAGGGTAAAATGCTATTAAATATATAGTAGTAAAAATAAGCGAAGAGGGGGGGGGGGGTAATCACCCCTTTACCCCCCCTTTGGACGTCCTTGATTCAGGGATAGGACAATCAAAGTTGAATAAAACTTTCCCCAAATTTCTGTGTGTAAAATCATGTCCTTGGATTATTTTGAATGTAAGAAGAGTAAAGGGGTTGTATAATGATTTAACAATCATCACCCCAACCCCTTCACAAATTCAAAAAAATACAAATTTTCTACGCACAAGCCATTTTTCAAATAATATAGAATTTGTAATAGCTATGTAAACATTATTTAATAGAAAGTAGAACGATGTTTGTGTGTTCGTCTGAAGCTTAAGACCTAGTATAACACTGAATGGATTGGGTATGAATTGGTTTTCAGCTATTATCTTGGGGTAGGGTGGATGGGGGAGAGGGGGTAACATAGGAAGGTTTTTAACTATTTGTGGGAGTGTTCCAAGAGAAATTATTTATATCAAAAATTGTTCACCTCCCCACCTCCCTTCCAAAAAAATGTGTTTTACCTTTCTTTTTAAAATTAAAACTTAAAATGTAGAGTGGTTGAATCCTCCCCCCCACCCCAAGGGGCTTAGGGGCATAGACACTAATAGAAGATAAAATACTTACATTCTGCTGTATTGACGTTTTCTACAATCAGGGATGGTATATTTGGAGATTATATTCAGTGGCAGGCACACATACCTAAACAAAAAGGCATCAAAGAACGTGTCCTAACTTAACCTATTCGTGACGAGCTTCCAAAGTTTTGATTAAACGGGGTTCAACAAAAAGAGAGAATAATTACTCAACAGAATTTAAAAAGTAAGGTGTCAAATTAAAGATCTTACTAGTTTTGTTCATAATGGCAATTTTCTACTTTTTTTGTTGCAATTTAGTACTTTTAAACCAACTTAATTTTAAAAAATCAAATTACTTCAAAATAAGAGGTCTACAAAAAAACGATTGCATATCTAAATTCTATGGATTATTTTACATCTACTACTTACTAAAAACAACGACTAACTATTTTTTAAAAATCACAAAAGTTAGGACACCTTCTTTAAAAATTACGAGTAAAAATTGTGGCCACAAGGATCCAAGATATGTATTGGCGGGGCCATACCATTACCTGGAGCATAAAAATGGGTTGGATGTCTACATTCAATATTGTTTTGTACTATTATCGAAAACATTGTTACTCTTGAACATAGATTGTTATATCAAAGTAAAAATTGTAAAGGGGGTATAGTAGTTAATATCAATAGGGGTGTAAAAATAAATATAATTCGAAAAATATTTTGGGTGATTTATTATCCCTTGTCGCCCCTAACCTTGAGTGTCTTTGCCCCCCCCCCCCTCCCACCCTTATTATTAATATAATCATTAACTAAAAAATTGCCATGATGATAAAAAATATCTTACCAACAAAAAACCGCCCATTTTCCATCATCCAGTGCAAGAGGTTTCTTCAAGGGGTCGTATTCCTCCTCTTGGGGCTTTCCTTTCTCTTCATCCATAGGGGTCAGCTTGATCTAGATAGTTAGATATACTTTTATTTTTAGATAGATAGATATGTATTTAGATAGATAATTATATTTGGATAGATAGATCCTCTTGGGGCTTCACTTTCTCTTCGCCCATAGATCTAGATACATAGATATACTTTTAGATAGATAGATCCTTTTGTGGCATTTCTTTCTTTTTAACCATAGGGATTAGCTATATATTGATAAATCCTTATAATAAAGTAACAGGATGTTTGTGTGTCTGTGTGTTTGTGTGTTTGTATGTTTGTACCGAAGGATCTCGCTAACCGCTGAACCGATCGGGTTCTCCTTAACAGGGTAGCTTCTCATAGGTCCCGGGAAGGTTTATAACTATTTTCTTGGGGGGTGGGACACCCCCAACCCCCCCAAAAAATGAAAAATCATTCCCCCCCCCAAAAAAAAATTTTAAATTTTTTTTAACTAAAATTAAAAATGAAGGGGGGGGGGGGGCACCCTCCTCTCAAAAAAAAAAAAAAAAATTCGCCTCCCCCAAAATTTTTTTTTACTTTTTCTTTTAAAATCTAAAATGGTTCCACGACAAACGTAAGAGTCCCAAACGTCAGAGTGGAAAAACATCAGAGTGGACAAACGCAAGAGTCCCAAACGTCAGAGTGGGACAAACGTCAGAGTGGGACAAACGTCAGAGTGGACATACGCAGGATTTTTGGGACAAACGTCAGAGTGGACATTTTATAAGTAAAACGTATGAGTCTCGATTTTATAATCATTAAAGCGCTGCGGCTAGGTAGGCCAGGGTGCTGAGTGCTGCAGCCAGAGTCATTTTCTTTATGATTAGGTTAGGTTAGGTTATAGGCTAGGGGGCCGAGCGCCCGCGGCTAGGCAGGCTAGGGGGCCGAGCGCTGCGGCTAGGTAGGCCAGGGTGCTGAGTGCTGCAGCCAGAGTCATTTTCTTTATGATTAGGTTAGGTTAGGTTATAGGCTAGGGGGCCGAGCGCCCGCGGCTAGGCAGGCTAGGGGGCCTAACTGTCTATTTTTTGTCATATAATTAAAATAGCATAGACTCTGATGTTTTACTTAAGCAATGTCCACTCTGACGTTTGTCCCACTCTGACGTTTGTCCCACTCTGACGTTTGGGACTCTTGCGTTTGGGACTCTTGCGTTTGGGACTCTTGCGTTTGTCCACTCTGACGTTTGGGACTCTTACGTTTGGGGTAGGACCTCTAAAATAAGAAATTGAATTATTAAATTCGACTCTCTCCTCCTCAAGTGCCCCTAGAGGCCTCTAGGGGCGTAGCCGCTAGTAGATAAATAAACAAACAGATAAGATAGACAGATATGTTATAAATTGAACAAAAATAGAATATAGATAGATAAGAAGAAAAATAATGGTAATAATATACACATTAGAATTACTATGAAGAGATAAAGAAAGATTAGCTTAATATACAGTTCTTCCTTGCCAAGTAATTTATATTACTAGGATTTAGGGATCAAGTCAGAGAGACTGAGAGACTGGCCTCACAGCTTAAGTTAGTTAAGGTAAATATAACAAAAGCTAGTGAGGTTTTCTCAAATAATCAAGGCTTATAATTTACAAGTAATGCGCTGCTAGATTAAACGCGCATAAAATGGATTTTTAAGCATTTTTGTGCGCTGACTGTGTATAAATAAGCATTTGCTATTACAGATTAATGTATGCCCCAAAAGCCTTCATTGTTTATGAGAAAAATATATTTCTTTGTAGCTGTGTTTAGTACCTTAGCAAAATGGGGATAGATGTCACTGCTTTTGGCCTACCTATTTTATTAACGTCAGGAAATACCCTATACCCAATCTCTTTTCCAGGGGGTTTCTTTCCCCTCTTCCCTTTCTCTTTCCCTCTACTATGACGTCAATAGAATAAGTAGGCCAAAATTGGTGACATCTATTACCATTTTCTTATGGCACTAAACACAGCTACTATATCTTTGTATGTTAGACATGATCCGGAATTGGAGTATAATAATATATCCTTTATTATATACATTTATACTATGCAATACTATCACAAGGTTATTGTTACTTTTAGGCTAGAGATTAATTGATTATTTTCTCATATTGTTTTAGATTCTTTTAACAAATTAAATTCTTCTCTACTATATTTCTTCATTCGTCGGTCTACACTGCTGTAAAGGATTGTTTTGAAATTTAGATTAAATTTATTCTGCCGCTACGTAATATAAGATTCCCTGGTAAAATTTGGATTAGCTACACACCCTCGTTCCCAACAACCCTTTTGTCCTCACCAAAATTGTAATTATCGTAGAAGATATCTATTTCCTTTATAAAAGTATTTATTACATATTTTTCTTATGATTATCTATTCAAAGAATAAGATAATACTTTACCAAGAAGTTAACTTTATTTGTAATATTTATATTATAACAAGTGTATGTTCGTCTATCTCCTCTTTAAGAAATCAATAATTAACTGATTACAAATGAAATAAAGTTTTCATAATTCTTGGGCTGTTATTTTTTTGAGGAAATTGCCACAAGAAAGGTATAACATACCCCTCCTCCACACCCCCCAAAAAATAAGCAAAATATAAATAAAACTCAGTCTTTTTAGAAAATAGCTGCAATATACTTTGTTGAAAAATATACTAAAGTTTAAGAATAATAACAATTAATACAAAAAAACATAACAAGATTAAAATAAGGATTTAGTTTATTAAAGTGCTAATTTTTTAACTGTTGTCAGGCAGTCTGACAGATGGATAGACAAACAAATGGACAAACAGACAGATGGACAGACAAACAAATGAACAGACATACGTATGGACAGACAAACAAATGGACAAACAGACAGATGGACAGACAAACAAATGAACAGACATACGTATGGACAGACAAACAAATGGACAAACAGACAGATTGACAGACAAACAAATGGACAGACAGACAGATGGCCAGACAAACAAATGGACAAACAGACAAATGAACAGACAAACAAATGGACAGACAAACAAATGGCCAGACAGACAAATGGACAGACAAACAAATGGACAGACAGACAGATGAACAGACAAACAAATGGACAGACAGACAGATGGACAGACAAATAAATGGACAAACAGACAGATGGACAGACAAACAAATGGAGAGACAGACAGATGGACAGACAAACAAATGAACAAACTGACAGATGGACAGACTAACAAATGGACAGACAGACAGATGGACAGACAGACAGATGGACAGACAGACAGATGGACAGACAAACAAATGGACAAACAGACAGATAGACAGACAAACAAATGGACAAACAGACAGATGGACAGACAAACAAATGGACAGACAGACAGATGGACAAACAGACAGATGGACAGACAAACAAATGGACAGACAGACAGACAAACAAATGGATAGACAGACAGATGGACAGATTGAAAGAGAGTAACATACCTCAGTGGTTCCGTCAGGGTTGGTTTTCATTTCCATTGGTTTCTCCCCATTCTTCAACTCTTGATCATCCCATTTACTGAATTCTCCAGCTAAATATTAGATTTAAAAGTTTAAAACAAGTATGACAGCGTTAATAAAAACGAATATTGACAAATATAGAATATGATTAAAGTCCCTCCACAGATTATGACGTTATACGATAGAATAGCCAATGACCAATGGTAAAATTTATGCTGGCCTCTAATTCGCTATTCTATCGTATGGCATCATATTATGTGGAGGGACTTTAATCATCTTCCAAAATGAAGTATCAAAGCCTTCAACATTCAACAATACCTGGAAAACTAAACAAAAATTTCCGTGCAAATGTATTCCAAAATTACTTTAATTACTTGGGGACAGCGGAAAGTGTCATTTGTGACGTCATGAAAATACGTTTATTATCCATCTCATTTTTAGAGGTTTCCTGTCCCACTTCTCATCTCATCCTTGCTTTTTATACGTACTTTTATGATATCTGTATAAAAGGTTTCCTGATTTTCTATATATTCATATTTTTTATGACCATGCACTCTATTAATACTTAGTGTATCGGAAGTATAATAGTGTGATGCGTTTGTGAACTCGAACCTTTATCCTTTTGTTTTCCTTATCATTAATGTCAGTTTGGAAAGCGGTGAAATTCAAATGTTCATAATTGGACGCGGCATTCAAAACAATGCTTGCACATGGACCATAAACAAAGCGAGCATAGCCATCTTTGATCTTTCTTTCAAAATGTGCGGATTATATGCGTGATGAAAAACCATGTATAGTCAGAATTGTGGTGTTGTCCGTACTGAAAAATACCTTTGATTGCTTCCCGGCTTTACAGGAACAAAAACTTCGGTAAGAATTCTTTCTTTAAGCATTTTTAATGGAATGGAATTAATTTTAAAAGACGGCAAATAATCTTTCATTTTTACTTAAATTAGACCAAGTAATTAATTTATTTTTGTATCAGAATATTTTAATCGTAGTCTATAATGATTTTGTTTATGAATTTCAAACTCGTATTTAATTTTTGATTAATTTTAAGCAAAAAAGACGATTGTTCCAAATAAGAAAAGATTTATTCTCTTTTACAAGATTTATTTTATCATGTATTTAACATTTTAATATTTGATTATTAATTTTGTTATTTTCTATTTCAGCATGACCGTTTTCATACAATAAATTGTATTAGTAACTATGCTGGTTTTGTCTCTTGTGGGAAGTAGCAGGTTTCGTACGTCTGTACGCAAAGATCTGGTAAACGGCCAGCCAAATGCCGTTGTACCGAAACAATGAAAACGGTAAGAAGTCCAGTCAGCCAGTCAAAGCCAGTGACAGTTACCGTATGTGTTGAATGTGAATGAAATTCTACACGTGACTATAGTTGTAATCAGTGTTAACAAAAGTGAAAATGGCACCTAAAAAGACTAGGTATGAATTATTGTCGGGCAGATTGCCTATGGCAGTTGAAGTGATAACCGCAGAGTTAGACAGAGTGATGCAGGTAGTTTCAGACACCGCAAACATCAATGTTAATCTCGCCAAGGAATGCATCCTTGTCCATGATGTGAACCTAAATCTGGAACGTACTATGAGCGGTCTTCAACAGCTGGATGTGTTAATCCAAGATGATATTAACCTAAAGGATTTTTATAGTGACGTTATCATGGCACGAAAGAACTATAGCGAGTTAAAACTTACATTAAGTGCCATAGATGAGCTAAGAGCGATAAACAATGAGGTCTTAGTTCTTGGTGATGATCTTGCAGCTCATAAAAACAGTTTGCAACAACGTTGCATGCAAATAGTGAAAGTTATTAAAGGTGATTATATACCTTTACCAACCAAAATTATTAGTGATATGACTAAACTGATGGAGACGCTGGCAAAGGCTAAGCAAGAGCCTGTTACGCCAGTCTCGGGTGCCTCGGTAGATCCTATGTTGCCGTCATTTGGCGCCCAATCGTTTGCTGCCAGTCCGATGTTTTCGTCTCATGGGTACATGCCACGTCTAGACGAAAAACTCCTTCCCAGCTTTGACGGGCAAGAATCTTCTTATGCGCAATTTAAGGAGAATTTCCAGAAGCTTACTACTGGATATGAGCCCAGCTACCTGCAGATGGTGTTAAGTTGTGAACGAGTTATGAAGGATAAACCGTTGAGGCTGCAGTTGCAACAGATTGCCACGCACGCAGCGCAATGGACATATCTGGACCAGTTATTCAAATCCAGAACCAGACAGATGTTGTGTATATTCAACAGCTGGGACAAGAAAGGTAAATTGTCCGAGAGCGGCCAGATTGTTAGCGCTCTTGCCGAGTTCTCAGGTGCCATCAACCAGCTCGAGCAGATGACCAAGGCTGATGGTAAGGATGCAGTTTCTACAAGCCAATGGCTCACAGTTTTATTGTTGGAGATGTTATCTAAGAAACTGCCAAAAGAGTTTCAGGATAAGCTCGACCTTGCACTCGGGTCAATGGACGTTCCCGACGTGCCTAAGCTGCTGGATATACTAGAACAGCAGCGTGGAGCATTATTGATGCGTACCAGTCACGGCTTGGACACGCCGTCCAAGAAGAAAGGTAATCCTGCCGCAGCCGCGGCCGCCGTAGGTAAACCTGGTACACCTAGCAAGTTCAAGAAGAAGCAGTCCTGTCCGTCAGACGGCTGCAGTGGAGATCATTATTTTTTTAAATGTTCGAAGTTTACAACCATGTCTGTTCCAGAACGGAAAGATTTTGTGATGAAAATCGGCGGGTGCCTTTTATGTCTTAATAAAGGGCACCGCGCCTCAGAGTGTCCGCGTGCTGAGAAGCTTGGAGGCTGCAGGATCAACAATTGTGGACAGAAACACAACTCCCTCCTCCATGAGTCCGTCGCCCAGGTTTCAGCTGTGTATGAAGCGCCGTTTTTGGGTGAGAATAATTACATGTTGATGCTCCAGAAGCTGGACGCCCTGGATGTCTACAAGAGGAAGGTGCCTGTGTCTGGGATTTGGGACACAGGTGCCAACCTCACCATGGTTACACAGTCTATTGCCAAGAAGTTGCAGTTGCCCTCTACTGGACGTGTAGCTACCATTTCAATGGCTGATGGCAAAGTTCAGTCATGCCCAACAGTTAAACTCTGTCTAGTTGACCGTAACAAGAACAAGCATGTTATGGAAGCAGCTGTTGTGCACACAATTGGACATACAGATGGGCTGCGCAGCATGGACCCAGTCGCCGCAGCTGCTCTGTTTGATATGAGGCCACAAGATTTTTCATTGGTCAATGGACCACTTGATATTCTCCTCGGGCATGTCACGCCCACGACGTTCCCAGCGGCGGATAAACTCATCGGCGAGTCAAGATTATACCGCAGCATTTTTGGTACAGGTTTCCTTGTTGTTTCAGCCGATGGAAAGCCTGTTAGCAAGCCAGTTGTTTGTAAAGTTACTAAGTTGGAAGTTGCAGCTATGGACTTCCTATCGTCGGAGGCGTTAGGCGTGCAGCCGCCGCGGCTGTGCAGTGGATGCACGGGCTGCAGGCATTGCCTGGCACTTGCGTCAGGCAAGTCAGCCGTTGATCAGCGAAAACAGGATCTGATAAAAGAAGGTTTAACATTGGATCTTGTGAAGAAAGAGTGGACGGCAGCTTATCCATATCGGCTGCCAACACATACGCTGCCGAACAATTCGCGGCAGGCGTATAATATAGCGCTTCGTGATCGCCGTCGCATGTTAAAAAACGGCGAATATGATGTGTTCGTGAAGGTGTTCAAGGAGGCGGTGTCCCGTGGGGTGTACGTCAAAGCCACGCCACAAGACCTAGCATATGAAGGGCCAATCTACTTTAATTCATTAGTGACGGCCTTCAAGGATAGTATTTCTACCCCCTTGAGAATCTGCGCAAATTCTAGCTTGACCTGCAATGGTACAAGTTTAAACCATATTATGATGGACGGCCCACCACCTACCTACACTTTGTTTCACAATCTTATTCGGTTCAGAAGTTACAAGTGTGCCTGCGTGTGTGATGTCTGTAAATTTTACAATTCTTTGGCGGCCACGTATGAAGATTCGCAGCTGAAGAGAGTGTGGTTTGCAGAGGATGAACATGCCAACCCCGAAGTTTACTTGACCAAAAAAGTTAACTTCGGGGAGAAATTGGCAGGCGATTTCGCCGTCACAGCCCTGAGATTGACAGCACAGATTTTTGGAGGGCGCAGCCGCCAAGATGTTCACGATGTTTATGGATCTGAATATGTCAAGGGAGCAGAGGTAGTTGCGAAGCAGGACCTGTGGAGAAGTGAGCAACAACCTACCGGTTCCAAGTTTGTACTGCATCAGGATGCTCCAGCTATCAAGCTGGAGCAGTGTACCTACATTGATGACCATACCGGCGGTCATAATAGCAAGCCAGAAGCCGTCAAAATGGTCGAAGAGCTGAAGGAAATGATTGAACCTGGCAACTTCAGCTTTAAATCAGTTATTTATTCTGGAGATGATGTTGATCCTGTTAAGGTACTGGGCATACAATGGGCCCCCAGAGAAGATGTTCTTACTTTACCTGCTCGGGTGAATCATGGCGCCAAGATAAAGGGCCGAAAATTGCTGGAGGACCTTGATCTGTTAGATTTGTGGAGAGCCATGCCAGAATGTGTAACGAAGAGAGAGATTTGGCGGGTCGTACAGCAATTATATGACCCCCTTGGCCTTCTGTGCCCACTACTCCTGAAGTCCAAGCTTATACTTCGGGAGGTCTGCATTAGTGGTGTATCATGGGATGAGCATGTGCCTGCCAAGCTGAGAGATGATTTTGTTGACAGTTTGGCCGACAGGGCTAAGCTTGCAGATGTGCCATTTCAACGTTCTTTAGTTCCTGATGAGCCATTGGGGCTCCCAACCATCATTGGGTTTTCTGATGCTTCAAGTTCAGCCTACGCAGCCATCATCTACCTACGTTGGCCAACGGCCAGAGGCTTCGAAGTGATTTTATGTAGTGGCAAGAGTCGTGTGGCTCCTGTTAAGATTGAGTCTATTCCAAGACTTGAGTTGTTATCATGTCTATTAATGGCAAGATTGGCAAATGCAATTGTCCGAGCCCTGCCCTTTGCAGTAGCAGGCAAGATGTTTTTTAGCGACAGCACTTGCGCTATATCGCAAATAGTGTCTGAATCAGTGATGTTAAACATATTTAACAGTCATCGTGTGAGTGAGATCCAACAGCTGACCAGCCCAGAGGATTGGCGCTGGCTTCCTACAGATCAGAACATTGCAGATCTTGCCACCAGAGGTGCCTGTACCATTCAAGATGTTTCACCAGGATCCAGGTATCAGGATGGGCCTGAATGGCTGCGCCTGGAGCAGGACCAGTGGCCTGTAAAGACGGCGGGTGAAGTAAATCACCCCATTCCAGAGGCTGAGATGAATCAGCGCATGGTCCGATTGAAGTGTATGGCCGTCCAGGTAGTTGATACTGATTTCTGGAGAACTTTAGCACGACGTACCTACAGGCAGGCACGTAAAACTATGCAGGCGGTGATCAGAGCTGCCAACTGTTTTAAGTTGTTGCTTGTCAAGAAACGAGTTCCGGCCAGGCAAGAGCCGATGAATGTTGCGGTTCCAGCTGGACAAGAGCCGACGGGAGTTTCGGTTCCAGCTGGACAAGAGCCGCTAGTTGATTCCAAGTTTTATAGCAACCACACTTTTTCAATTACCTACCTAGATGTGGTGTGTGATTTATTCCTGGCATCATACAACCAGGAGAAGGAGATGGTTATGGAGGCTGAAGGTAAATATGATAGTCTTCAACCTTATTATCACGATACTGAGGTGTACTGGCCTATCGTTGGTAATAATGGCTATTATCCTGTTTGTAAATTCAGAGTCCTCAAGATGCGTTCCCGTGGAGATGAGGCCTTGGAGGCAGCAGCCGAGGGGAAGAAAAAGTTGTTCAAGGATTCCCCTGGCCTTATTTTGATTGATCGTCACAATAACTTGGCCAGACTATTCCTACAGCAGGCCCACGATGAACTTGGCCATGCCGGTCATAGAAAGACTTTGGTACAGAGTCGCAGGTATGCTTGGATATCACGTGGCCGCCAGGAAGCTATGAAGGTTGTCAAGTCATGTTCCAGTTGTTGTCTAGAGTATGCACGTCGTTCAGCCCCAACTATGGCAGACGTCCTGCCTGACAGGTTAGAATCTTCAGTTCCTTTCTTCCATGTTCATCTGGACCTTGCCGGCCCGATGGAAGTTACAAGGCCTGGCGTCCGCACCAGAAAGAATCCAGCCAAGTACAAGGTTTGGTTGCTAATTGTTTGTTGTCGTTTTACACAAGCAGTGTTTGTTGATGTTCTGCTGGATTACAGTACTGAGGCTGTCATTATTGGCCTCAGAAAGCTTCAAGCATTCTACAACATGCCCAGAGTCGTGACTACTGATCGCGGCACCAACTTTCTTGGCTCGAAAAGAATACTTGATGAAGTTATGAAGAAATCTGATGTGAGTTTTGAGTGGCACCTTGTACCGACTGGCGCTCATTCGTATGTAGGAAGTGTTGAGCGCCAGGTCGCCATGGTCAAGCGTGTCCTCAATAAGAAGTTGTTTGGAGCTGTTGTCAATCACAACGAGTTGTTGCTGCTGACTGCTGAAACTGCTAGAGTTTTAAACTCTAAACCCTTGAGCTATGCTACACAAGGGAATGATGTTAATACATGGAGAATCATCTCTCCTGCTGATTTGTTGGGTGGCAGAGCTAACGACGGGATTTGCTCGTTCGAGACCGGTTGCAGAGATCGAATTACACGCCGTTTAAGCCATCTGGAGGAGCTGACTAGACAGTTCCATGAAGTCTACAAGCAGCAGCTGCTGCCTGAGCTATTGCGCACGGTAAAGTGGAGGCGCAATCAAGTTCCGCTGAGCGTTGGAGATGTCGTTCTTGTCGACGGGTGCACCAACTTGGTTAAGAAGTATCGCCTCGGCAGAGTTCAAGACGTACGAGGCGGTGGCCGTACAGTTGTAGCCCGTTTCAAATTGTCCGATGATGTTGAAGCCACGGATAACGAGATTTCTTCAAGACGATTGTTGAAAGTAAACCTACCCCAAGATGATTCCCAAGACGATTAAGTATTTTTATTAGTATCGTTCTTATCGCGTATTTTTTAAACTTTCAACAATTGCACATTTTTTTAATTTTATAATTGACGCAAATTTCCTTACAAATTCGTTTAAAATTATAAATGAGCTCAGAATTTTATTTCCAACGCATAAAACTAAAGTTTTCTATTCGAATACATGAGTTTTCTTTACGGATTTATTTGATCGGGACCTGGGATTTTTTCGCGTAAAAAATCTTAGGTACGTATTTTTTATTTTGGATGCGAAGCATTATTGTCGTTTTTTGTTTAACAGACGTGAAATATGATATATACAGATAAGAATAGAAATGAAACACAATTGATCATTTTTAAATATCTTTTTATATTACAAGCATTATAAATAATTTAATATCAACTATATATATCAAGATTATTATATTTTATTTCGTTCTGAAGATTACCTAAAAACAAAAAAGCAGTAATTTTATGAACACAGCAGATTTACTTTGATTTGTTTGATTTTATTCGATGAGTATAGCCTAATGAAACTGCTATACAAAGCCTTCCAGCTCTGTTTCCTCGGCCGAAGACCTTGCATAACAGCAAAACTAAAGCTTAAGAAATATCTGATAACTTTGAAAAGATTCTTTCATAATTTCTTTGATTCCTTCTTTATTTGAAGACTTTAACTTTGGAACATTTTTCATTCTATCTTTTTCAGAAATGTTCGTGAATTGAGCCCCGCGCCAGGAATCCTGTTCACGGTTACACAAAAAAGAAACAAAACATAACCATTAACAGGACTCGTCGCACGTGGCATTATTATAATTGTAGTGCGTCGGTTTGATCTGCAAGCTTTCGAGGTTCAGGTTGAACTGAGGCCCCAATTGCTCTTAATTTTAGAAAGACTGTATAATTAAGTACACGGAAAAGCTTATTATCTATTCAGCCAAAGAGAAATTGCCAAATAAACACTTTTTGAGACTTTTCTTTTACTTGAGCTTAATTTAAAATTCGCATATGCAAAAATGCAATTTTACTTTCATTTTGATGTTTTATTGATGAATTAATACAGTTCTTTTATATGTTCTTAGATATAAGGATATTTTATTTTGATGATATGTTTAGATTAAGGATAATTTTACTTTATTTTGATTATTCTGTTTATCTAGATTTAAGGATTGTTTCTTATCTATCTTTTACATAAAGATTTGATCGAAGAAAGATTTACGTATGCATTTTCACTTTTCTATAGCAAAAAATATTTGTTTGAAAAGAAGTTTTTTAAGTAATTATTCTTCTTTTATTAAAAAAGTTTGAATGAATTATTTGATGATTAATGCAGATTATGTTTAGCATTAAGTTTATTTTAATATTAAGAATATTATTATTATCATTATTATTGATTAGGTACCTAATTAAAGTTCGGGTACTTATTTAAATTATTATTATGTATTGCATTACATGGTCTAACAATTTCAAATAACCATTTGTTTATTTCGAAAAATTGTGAGGCCATGAGAATAAGTGTTATGAGTGAGTAGTGAATGTGTAAGCTTTCAATAAAGAATGTTTTATTTCCTATTCCTTTATTCCTACATTTTTGTGGAATTGTGTCATTTGTGTTAGTGCGAGTATTCGTGAATATTACTACTAGCAAATTTGAGGCCAAAGGGCCAAAATTTAAAACTCTTGTAATTTATGTGGTTTTGAATTGTGACTTTTGTGGACATTGTCTGCACACAAAGTTGAAAAGTTGAATAGTGCGGTGTTCGATTCCCCACTTTCAGGCGGGTGTGTATCGGAAGTATAATAGTGTGATGCGTTTGTGAACTCGAACCTTTATCCTTTTGTTTTCCTTATCATTAATGTCAGTTTGGAAAGCGGTGAAATTCAAATGTTCATAATTGGACGCGGCATTCAAAACAATGCTTGCGCATGGACCATAAACAAAGCGAGCGTAGCCATCTTTGATCTTTCTTTCAAAATGTGCGGATTATATGCGTGATGAAAAACCATGTATAGTCAGAATTGTGGTGTTGTCCGTACTGAAAAATACCTTTGATTGCTTCCCGGCTTTACAGGAACAAAAACTTCGGTAAGAATTCTTTCTTTAAGCATTTTTAATGGAATGGAATGAATTTTAAAAGACGGCAAATTAATCTTTCATTTTTACTTAAATTAGACCAAGTAATTAATTTATTTTTGTATCAGAATATTTTAATCGTAGTCTATAATGATTTTGTTTATGAATTTCAAACTCGTATTTAATTTTTGATTAATTTTAAGCAAAAAAGACGATTGTTCCAAATAAGAAAAGATTTATTCTCTTTTACAAGATTTATTTTATCATGTATTTAACATTTTAATATTTGATTATTAATTTTGTTATTTTCTATTTCAGCATGACCGTTTTCATACAATAAATTGTATTAGTAACTATGCTGGTTTTGTCTCTTGTGGGAAGTAGCAGGTTTCGTACGTCTGTACGCAAAGATCTGGTAAACGGCCAGCCAAATGCCGTTGTACCGAAACACTTAGTATAACCTTGATTACGCCACGTACTGATGATATCATTCTTGTTAACAAATTTTAACTTACTTTTAGTAACTTCAGTTGCTTTCCAAGAGTCGGGGACATTTAAACTTGACAAAGCCCAACTTTCAAATCTGGAAAAAAATAATACTTTATTATGAGTGCTTTTTTACTTTTTTACAAAAAATTTAATATGAAAAACTATAGGTAATATATCTATAATAGAAATGGTTTTATTTGATTCAGGTTATTAAACAATAAATTAACATAAATACAAGAGTTTTACATTGACATGTAAATATCCTGAAGCTACTTTGACCTGAAGCTACTTTGTCCTTAAGCTACTTTGTCCGAAGCTACTTTGTCCAAGATCCCATCTGAAGAGATTATCAATTGTTACCTTTTATTGAAGCCCATAGCCACACAGTATACAATGTACATAACCAGAAATATTGTTGACTCATACCTAAACAAATTCTAATAATTTTCTATAAAGTTAGTAATAGTTATTTCTCGCATCGTATTATAAACAGCTTTCCGCGGATATAGAATGTACAATTATAAGATTAAAACTAATTTTTTTAGCCCCGAGGTGCCGAAGGCACCGGCTGAAAAAACTGGTTTTAACCTTATGATTGTACATTTTAATATTCGTAGAAAGCTGGATATAATATGATGATAGACATAGTTTTTTTCGTATGGATGAGAACCGGTTCCTATCCACCGGATTCGAATGAATCCGAGAATAGTTATTTCTCGTATCGTATTATAAAAGGCTTTCCGCGGATATAGAATGTACAATTATAAGATTAAAACTAGTTTTTTAGCCCCGAGGTGCCGAAGGCACCGGCTAAAAAAACTGGTTTTAATCTTATGATTGTGCATTTCTATATTCGTAGAAAACTGGATATAATACGATGCTAGACATAGTTTTTTCGTATGGATGAGAACCGGTTCCTATCCACCGGATTCGAATAAATACGAGAATAGTTATTTCTCGTATCGTATTATAAACGGGTTTTCGCGGATATAGAATGTACCACGGGGCTAAAAAAAACTAGTTTTAATCTTATGATTGTACATTTCTTTATTCGTAAAAAACTGGATATAATACGATGCTAGACATAGTTTTTTCGTATTCATGAGAACCGGTTCCTATCCACCGGATTCAAATGAATACGAGAAAAACTATTACTTTTTATTTCTATTAGCGAAGTTACTCTATAAGTGTTCGTTTTTGTCTGTCTGTAATGAAATCATATATTACAATCTATTCTAAAGTACACTAAATATTTTTTATTTAATGATTGATTTTAACAATTTTAAAACATAGTTAAAATTTGCTTTATAATATTTATTTATATAAAGAAGGTGTATCAACTTTTTTGCTTTTTATTTAAGATAGCTAGCCGGTTCTTTTAGTAAGTAGTAGATGTAAAATTTTTCATAGAATTCAGATATGCAATCGGTTTTTTTGTAGACCTCTTATTTTTGAAATAATTTAAGTTTTTAAAAAAAATAATTAAGTCGGTTTTAAGGTACTAAAACGCAACAAAATAAAAGAAGAAAATTGCCAGTATGAACAAAAATAGTAAGATCTTTAATTTGACACCTTACTTTTAAAATTCTGTTGAGTAATTATTGAAAAAATCTATTTTGTTAACCTCGGATTAATCAAAACTTTGAAATTAAAAATATCCTCTCACAGGCATAAAAAGTATGTGTTCATATATACTTTTAGAATGAGAAAAATAATACGAATCCATTCTAAGCAAAATTGAAAAACATTTATAAAACTAAAATAAAAAATATAAGTTTATTTTAAGAATCATAATTTTCGGCTTTAAAGGGTTAGCTTGAATAAAACCTGAACAAAACCTAAACAAAAGACAATGCAATGTAGCAGATATTTTTTAAACACAAGAAACAATAATGTATTTTTAATTGCATTGTTTTGAAGTTTATAAACAGACTGATGCATATTTGTTCATAACTTTTCATTCTTTACATGTTCTGTAATATCACTATATTTATTGTAGTATCTATTGTATATATTGTACGAACGTTCTCCTTTTTTTCGGCAATTCTATTGGTTAACTTTATAGGTTAAGCTTCGCGATTCGTCAATTTTCGCGATTTGTGATTGGCTAGTTTAGTAGTTACAATTCTTAAAATAAACTTTTTATTTTTTTTATTTTTTATTACAATTTTTTAAAACTTTTTCAATTTCGCTTAGAATGGATTCATAATATTTTTCTGATTCTAAAGGTATATATGAACCCATATTTTTTATGTCTGTTTGATAAAATATTTAGGTTTAAAGTTTTTATTAAACCGAGATTAAACAAATTGATTTTTTCAATAATTACTCCACAGAATTTTAAAAGTAAGGTGTCAAATTAAAGATCTTACTATTTTGGTTCATACTGGCCATTTTCTTCTTTTATTTTGTTGCATTTTAGTACCTTAAAACCGAATTAATTATTTTTTTAAAAAACTTAAATTACTTCAAAAATAAGAGGTCTACAAAAAAACCGATTGCATATCTGAATTCTATGAAAAATTTTACATCTACTACTTACTAAAAGAACCGGCTAGCTATCTTAAATAAAAAGCAAAAAAGTTGATACACCTTCTTTACAGAAATGCCTGTCCAACAGACAGACCTTCCAAAACATGTAATTGTAGATTAGCAGAGCTAGAAGAAAAATGTTTACCATGTAACTTGGTTGTCAAAGATGGTGAAGATGAGAATAATGATACTGATCAGATAGCAGAAACAGTCCCTGAAATTAAAAAAAAAATATTAAAAAATATACTAAACTTAAAATAATAACAATTACTACTTTAATGAGAATTATTTTTATAATACATTGAATAACTTAAAATCTAAAATAATAACAAAGGAGATTTTTTGTTACTATTAATAATGATCAACATTACCTCTACAGAGTTATTGACAGATGGACAGACACTCCCCCACCCCCTCCCTTGACAGAAGAAAACAAACAAACATATAAATGATATACTGTACAACATGATATTTCAAAAACATATTAATATCAAATTTGCTTATATTTAGATATATTGTATACAGAATTTTGGTGATGGTGCTATTGCATAAAAGGATTTAAGTGTTTTAGCAAAAAAACAATAAACATTTTAGATTGCAATTGTTAGATAAGATTAAGTTTTTAATAGACAATAGCCTAAACAAATGTTTGAATGATGAATGTTACTGTTTCAAGTCAATTTTAAAAATCTATCTTCTTCAAAAAAAAAAAAAAATCAGTTTTATAGTGTTACATCACCAAATATAAACCTCTCTATAAAACAGAAGCTCAAGCCTATGTGTTATACCTATCCATGATACCAGAGAATATAATATAAAAATAGACACCTGATAATTTATCTATAATTCTATGCCTATATTTCAGCAAGATATTCACACAAACCTACCACACCATCACACAAAGATGATACGGCCATACCATGTTGAAAGTACCAGTTCTCGTCTGATATGACCAACAAAACTATAAATACAGAACAACCAAACTTGTATATAAAAAAATTGCTTTTATAAATAATATTTTTGTTGTAAATAAGAAAAAGAAGTAATATATAACGAGATTTTTCATAATATATGTTAGATGTAAATATTGAATTTTTATATAATGTTTGTAATTGTAAATATTGCTGGAAACAAGGAATACCATACTACTATTCACTAAAACCAACGGTTTGAGCAAGGTAGTCAAGAAGCGAGAGTGAACTAGTGTAGTGGTGTTCCATTCCTTATCCTAACAATAAAATTTGATATAGCTTGTGATTGGAAGCAATTCCAAAAGTCACTGAGTACTGTACATGTTGCAAAAAATAAATAGTTGAAAATTTCCTGAATAGATCCTTTAATTTTATTTATCTCTTTGATATTTTTTACTTTTCTTAAATTCCCCCTCTGAGGTTGTTTGAATCATACATTTTAAAAGGTCTTCGTAAAAATAATTAAGAAATCTAAAAAACTAAAGAAATAAGTAAAATCTCTAGATAATCATTTTTCCTTTCTTTTTAACATTAAATAGGCAAAGTACATAACAAAACTTTTTTAAACCCCAAAACTTTTTTTTAGTCCCCAACAGTTGTCTCCCCAAGTGGTTTCGAACAGATTCTGGAAATTTTTATTCACCTTAAATTACTGGCTTAGGTTTTTAATGGATATTGGGAACGTGAAACACACCTACACTAGTGATACTTGGACTTGATTCTATTGGTTGACATTTTTGCCTTATTCTCCAATACAATCAAAGCTAAGAAAAATCTCAACTTTTTTTAAGGGGGGAGGGAGGGAACCCAGTGATTTTTTTAAAAAAAGTTTAAAGTCAATTTTATATAATCGTAGTGAACTTATTAAAATCAAAATAAAATTGATTATTTATTATTTTAAAAAGCAATATTGAATCAGATTAAATGAAATTTCGTTGAGCAAGCTTTTATTTCGTTTTTAAGTAAAAATAAGAATTTAATTGAATAAAGCAACACACATACATTTTAATTCTAAAGCTCTAAAAAAAAAACGTAGTTTTTTTGAGGCACCTTGTATAAAAAAATCATTTTATAATGTAACTTTCCTTTTCACAAAGAATTCTTCTTTTTTTAACCAAAATTTTCAGCATTAAATGTTTATTTTGAAAAATATGAAAATTATCTATCTAGTAAAAATCCGAATTTTCCAATCATTTAGTATTCACCCCTTGATTATTTTTCATAACAAAATAACCATAAACTTTGAGTAAAGTCACTCTATAACTATTTAACGTTGATTGTCGACTCCCTACTTTGTTGCATTCGTTTTATTACAAACCTTTTTCTGTCTAAACAAATTTTCCACATCAAAGCTATGCAATAGTTTTATGTTTCACGCACATTTATGTTGAAATAAATACTCCATATTAATGTATCTTGTTATACTTTTATCTTGTCCGTCTGTGAGTATTTAAACATGGAGCAAAGCTTCCACTAACTAGGTAATGACGTACGTTCTTTGAAAAACTTGCTGCTCTATAACTGATATCCTCTCATATACACAATTACCTGTATTTTATAAAATGTATTTAAAATGTTAACAGCATTGATTTACTTCTCATGAAATTATAACATATTAGTTTAACTACTATTTGTTGTTTTACATTCAATCTTAAATATTAAAGCATTTTTTTTTATCATTCCAATTTCTAAACTCCATTTGATTCTAGAATTTTTATTAAAATTTTTAAGCTTGTTTTTTTTATATTTTACAATCAATAGCTTTTTGTATGTCTTTTTCAATTAGGATCTACTTTTTTAAATTAACACTTTATAAATGAAAAGCAAGATTTCAAGAATTAATTAGGCTACACAAACAAATTTATAAAACAAAAAATTTTTGCACTTGTTTGTTCTTGTCTGTTTTACAAAAATTAAACAGTTCTTATAAATATACATCACCTTATATCACGAACATAATGTATTAGCTTACCTTCCCCATTCAAGCTTAATGGTTTGGGGAATGGATCTACCATTGCTTCACAGGGAGACAATGGTTATAGATTTAAATTTTCTTTTATTACGTTTTGTTAACACATTGTCATCAACAAATAAAACAAAACAAAATGAATTAAAGTTTTTTATTGTAATAAGGTTCAATGTTTTTTTTATGATAATCCTTAGCATCCCTGATTCTGACATCTACTCTATCTATATACCCATTTTTGGCATTGCCACAAGCCATATACAAATTTTTTACCTTCCCTTTTTGCTTCGCCCTACCCCTCTCATTTTTTTTGAAAAGGCAATTTATGTACATCCTTGGTTCTTAAAGACTTTAACAATGACGTATTACAAACCCCCCCACCACACCCCCATATCTAAAACCCCACTCCATCCATAATGTATACACATCGTAGATAGTTTTACCTTTGGTGTAATTGTAGCGAAACTACTCTATAACTACATATAATGTTTTATCTATAAACACAAAACTTAATTTAAAGACTAACCCTACAATGTATTTATCTTAATTTTCGACCAACAGAAATGAATTTAAAGTAACAGCGAAGTAACTCTATTACTCCAAACCTTGTCTTGCCCATAATTTTGTTTTGGCTCTCTACTCATGAATGTTGTCAACCTTGTTTTGTTTTGATAATTTCTTTTTCTGGAAAAATATGTTCTATTCAAACTCATATACACTTAGATTTTTTTTCTTTCTTCAATTTTTAGGGGGTAGGATCTACCTCATTCTATAAAATAATATGCTTTTCTTTACCTTATCATTTAAAATAGTATGCTTCTGTTTGTATAGTTACCTATCCTTAAATTCCTGTTTAACATTCTTATTGGTTGAATTTTCAATTTGGGCCCAAATCCAAATTCTAAATTTGAAGCAATGCTTTACACAATTCATGTTCGCCTGTCCGACCTTATCTCTTGTACTGCTAAGCAACAAAATTATTTCTCATTCTTTATTTTTAAAACAAATGTCATTCATAAATTTCAAAAACTAAAGTCTGCAACTGCAACTAATCAATTTATTTAAAATACATAAGTTTATCATAATTTAATATAAAAGCCCCTTATTAGTATTGCATAAAAATATCTTACACAAAAATAGCCCACAAAAAATAAGTGTATTATCTTATCCCTTGAAATCCCTGGTAAACAACCAAAATAAAGGTGTGCCGTAAGCTATAATGATTTTTCATCATACATCAATAATCTTGGCAAGGGCCATTGTAATGATTAGCCCCCTTCCCTCTTAGACAACCCAACCCCTCAATATATTTAAAATTTCAAATTTTTAAAATGTTATTTAAAGGTCTCTCTTTTTATTAAGAGCCCAACCAACACTCCCCATTTCCCCTGTTAACATGTAAACTTTCTACTTTCTAAAAACCAGCATCGATTTATAACATACACATTTATACAATTTTAGAAATAGCAAAGCCACTCCATAAATGAGAATTAAATACCAGCCTGTTTATTGTTAAGCATATATGATAAATTTTGGGATGACTATCAGCTTCTCAACCCCTATTTACGATGTACGCCTAGCATTTTTAAATAACAAGATAGTTTTTTTTATTATTATAAAACATTTCTTATATACATCTCTAAAGCCAAAAATATGTGAAAATATGACTTGAGGTGTAAACTTTGGATAAATGTTTTCTGTTTGTGATATGTATGTCTGTTTTTGTATGTTGTTTGTGTCTGTGTGTGCGAATGCCCTAAGATTCTACAAACTTAAATGCCAAATAAGGATTTTTACTTAAAATGAATGTATCTTTTAATAATTTTTATAATCTAAAAAGTACAATTAAAGTTTACAAAATGAACATTTTTATTTCATTTAAAACATAAAGTACTACAAATAGAAAATTTACTTATCGTAAAATCATCTTTAATTTTTTTCAGTTTATAAACAGAAAAATATTTTCTATTCTATTTGTTTCTATTGAGATAAAATAATTAAACTCGCCGAAGCACTACAAATTTAAAGAGTCAATATTTTGACACTTTTATTGGATAATAGACAAAAATACATAATAAGACATTCTAAAAATCCTAAACTTCCTCGCTTTCTTTGTCATTATTTTGTTTTTCTTCATGTAAATTTTAGTTAAATTGCTTACTAACTTTCGTTAAAAGCAAAGCTTTTCAATAATTAAGGTCCATCTATCTTTATTGCCGTTTTAGACATTAAAAAAAAAAATCATCATCTTGATTACAATCTTAGCATGATGATTCCTGTAGTAATTAGGTACGATTTAGGAAGCGTAGCAATTCTATATATGTTACCCTAATAAGTCTGTATGCCCATTGAAACAAACAGATTTTAATTTTTTCTCTTTTATGTCATAAAATAATCCATTTCATACAATTTTTGGAACACTGATTTCTAGAACAACAAAGAACAACGTTATTAGCAAGACATCAATATAATCAAGTCATAAAAATATAAGTATGTCTTTATAATTTAGCCTGTATTTAAACAGTTTTTCAACAAATTTACTTACTTAAATTTTGTTTCGACTTTTATACATTTATTTTTATATTTTTTAATTCTGACACTCTACAAGTGTTAATGTTTGTTTTTCTTCTACTGATTCCGAGCTTCAATTTTATGGATGATGTTGTATGTTGTATGTGTGTACTGTGTATGTACGAATTTGAATGTGTTTCTGTATTTTCATGTTTTTTTATGAAAAAGAAAAACATTATTGATGAAAACCCTGTATATAAATCTACAATCATTGTAATAAAACCATTTATTTAATTTTTGATTAGCCCCCACCCCCCCCCCCCCCCCAGCATAAATATTTGTTTTTTTAGGGGGAAGGAACAGTTTACTTTCATACATATGTAAGTAAATATAGGAAACGGTAAAATTTCACATAATTAAAATCACTGTGATTTTAATTAAACCTTTTTTGAAAAAAAATTAGATATATATATATAACTAATGAAGTTATGTATATACAAGGATTTTTACCCCCTACACCTTAAAGAAAGGTGTTGGAATGTATATATTTAGTTTACAAAGGAGAATATAAAAATATTGATAAATCACTGAGATCTTATCAGAGAAAAGTATTTTTATATCCACAATACAACTTAATGAAAGTTGTAGACTATACTATAATGAATAGTATAGTCCTCCTTATCAAATAATTTTTTAAATAACAACAGAAAAAAAAACATCCTGTTACTTGTCGTTTAATTTGCAAAATGTTTTAAATAATACATTTAGTTTTATTTCATTTTAAAGATTATCTTTCATTTTTTAAAATATGATTTGTAATAGAAATTTTAGAATTCAAAATCGTAAATTTGTTAAATCAAACCATGACTTCAATCAAATAGATATATTTCATCATTCATTTAGTAAAAATCAAATTATAGTTCATAAATAAATTATTTTAAGATGTGAAACATGTTCTATAAAATGTAAGTTAAACTCATAGCGCTTTATAAGTGTATGCTTCGCTTAATGACGTCACCCTTTTCTTTTGCTTTTTCATTATTAGAATGTTTAACAATTTTAGCATATCTATAATTTGTTTCAATTCATTAAATTGTACAATTAAATGTTCACACCCATTTTCACTCAATTCTTGGAGGGAGCGGACAATGACAAACAAATTAATATTCTTCTCTCCATAGATAAAATATGTCTTATTCATTACATGGTAAAATCATATTCATTTAGTCTTGATATTTCCCACCATTTGTTCTGAACGCATATAATTAGAGTTTAACATAAACTTTTAAAAATAGCACAAATAGAAAATAAAGATTTCCCCATGTATGGATAAATATAATTTTATGTATATTACTTTTGATGTAAAAAGAAACCCAATTCTTTAACACTGTACAGTCGCTCTATAACGAAAGTAAGGCTGTCTGACTATATAAAGAACCTTATTTTACTTAAACAAAAACTTTAAGAACCACAGTTTACCTTTTGAAATATTGTCATTTTTAAATTTTTAAATTTCTCTAATTAAGTTTTTAACCCCTTCCTTTACTTTTCTTTATCATTTTTTTCTTGACCTAGTTCTTTAATTGCCCTATAACTGTTTTCACAAATATTTCCAGAAAGACATTTATATAAATTTGCTTGTCTCTCTTTAATTTTATTAAAAATTAATTTAATCGCTGTGCTACTTGTGGACATTGTTGTCCATGCTAGTCTGACAGAAAGAATTTATTAAAGATAATGTTCAATATCTTTCAAATTACAAAAATCATTTCTGATATACATTTCAAGCAAAAAAAAAAAAATTTAATAAAAACCTCTTAGATAAATTTTTTTTTTCTAAATTCGATTTTCGTGTATATTTGTAAAAGCTCTTCTTACCCCAGGAAAACCTAAGAAAGATCTTAATTTTTTTTCGAGGGGGGAGAAAGGGAGAAATCGATTTTTAAATTCTATTTCATTTTCTTTCATTTTAAATTCAGCATACCCATATTTAATGAAAATATTTAACCCATATTGCTGTATAAAGTTCTATAATATCAAAATAAAAAAAATGAAACCCTTTATTCATTAATTATTTGTGCCTAAATTGGTTTCCATCACTGAATATAAAGGTAGATTTAAATTTAAGAATAAGTTAAATCACTTTTCAAAATAAATTTTAAATGCCTCTACAATAAACCAAACATCACGCTTATAAAAATCTACTGGATATCGGCCGTACTAAAAATCATTCATCGTATTGTATTGGAGATGATTTACTGCGGATGTTGGAGCAGAAAATTGTAATATTGGTACCAGTTTTGTTGGCCCGAGCTAGCAGAGCCGGAATTGATCTTATAGTTTGTTGTTTTACTGCCAGCGAAAAGCTGTCTGTAATACGATATGATAAATAAACATTTTATATGCAATTTTTTACATTTGCTGAAACATGCAATCAATTGATTGTACTTTTCAGAGAAGCTTTATAAATGTATTTGGTTGCTTTTTGGGCTATATTCATGAACTTCTTATCCTCTCCTTGAGACTAGAGATGAAGCAACTAGTATTTTACAAAAAACCTCTTCGCATTTATGAAAGTTTAAAATATTTAGCATGTATAAACTTTTACAAATTAATTCTTTTTTAACTCATTTAAATATTTCAAATTTTAACATTAAAAAAAATTTCAAAATCCTTCAATTTGCTGATTTTCTATCTTACAAACATATTCTTAACTTTGTAACTTAATTATAATGTAATACTTTTTCATGAAAAACTAGCGGCTACGACCCTAACATCTAGAGACTATGTATTTGATAAGGCAAAGAGTAGCTAAATAAAGTAGCCTAAAAACCATAGCAAGGTCTATGTTAGTCTTACTAACAACAGAGAATCGAATTAATCTAGTAGTTATTGAGATACCAAGCTTTAACAAAAACAAAAAAAACATTGATAAAAAGCTATACTTTCACATAGTAAAGGTTGCGTGATTTTATTGAAAATAAAATTATTTCATTTTTTATCAACCTTTTATTATATTTTTGACTTAAAGAATGGTTATGTATCATGTAAATTAAGAAACATGTAGAAAATAACATATTCTTATAATCCTTTCATACAATATAAGTTTTTGGCTCTGACGCACTCCTAAAAGTTATTAGTTTTTACAAAAGTCTAATTTAAATTAACCTATTATTTTCTTTACTTTTCTAAAACGTTCTAGAGAAATAGTCAAAAATAGAAATAGTTTTAAAATGAAAACACATTTTACTCGGCTTAGATTCCCTTGCCATGCAAGCATAAAATATAAAATTCAAAACTTTAAATAAAACTCTGATTCTTAGATTGATTACCTTAATTCTTAAAGTTTGCTAACCTTTTATACATTATCTGACAATCCATTTCCTTGAACTTAAGTCTTTGAAAATAAGTAAATAAATTTATTCAAAATACTTGATGAAAATGGACAAAATTTTTTCGTTGCTGTGCAAACATCTATTTATAAAATCATCAAAACCAATAAAAGATGTTATTCCTTATTCTAATTTCATGGCTTTAACAAAAAAAAAATTCCACTTACAACTCTTTTCTGGACATTTTTCCTACCCTAAATTGATTTTGTAGTTGATATAAAAGCTACCACAATTCAATATCTCCTTCTGTGTTTCTTTGTATATACGTTTAATTATTATTTGAATTTTATGTAAATATTTCTATTAAAAATATGTGTATATTCTTTATGTAACTTTTTCTCTCATCCAATTAACTGTTCTTATATATAACATATAAGATGCTTGACTACTTATTACTATCGGCATCCATTTTAAGTTATATTTAAACCCCACAGCCATCATACATTTCACCTTTTTAAAGATTTTCAAGTTTATTACCAATTCATTCATCAAATAGTTTTGTTGTTGTAACACTTCTATTTAGAAATATAGCTTAAATAAAAACATTTATTGAGTTTAAAATATCATACTAATATTGATTATTACTTAAACTGCTTTAATTGTCAAGAGGAGTTTTCCTTTCTTATAGATTTTTTTTAAACCCAAGATTCCAAAGCTTTCTGGTCCTATTCGTTTTCAAGAACTATTTTTTTTATTAACAATAATCTAATTATTTTTTAAGTGTTGCAGCTATGCTAAAAAAAAAGAAAAAATATATTCCGTCCATCTGCCCGTCCACCTGTCTGTCCATCCATATGTTCGTTAGCCGATCATCTATCCGTCCATCCAACAGTCTGCTTGTCTGTTATACACACCAGTTTTCCAATTGCTTTGATGTTTTTATTTTTTTTTTCATTTAAGAGCTTTGCTATCCATGGACGTTGTCATCCTTGTTCAACAACAGTTTAATTTACTAATAAAAACATTCTTACTTAAATATTTTTGCTCGTCTTTTCCATTTACAATGTAAAATTTAAGTAAATGTTACAAACAATAGTCCAATGCAGATAGAAAATTTTCCTTTAATCTTAGTTACCTTTTTGTCATGATTTGTTTTTTTTTTCAAAAAAAGGGTGGGTGGTTGATACAGGTTTTAAACAAATTTTGTTTGAACATTTCTAAACATAGGAGTTGTTGTGCAATGTACGTGATTGTCGTAGTGACCCTTATTTGTGTTCTCGTCCTGGACTGGAGTACCAGTTATCAGTGGCGCAGGTCAGGCGAAACCCCACGGGGCCACGCGTCAATCTAAATAGCCTACATTGTAGAACAACCATGTTTAAATGAAATGTTAAAATAGTGTAAGGTCCTAAAGGTTATAAACCCTAAATTAATTTTTGAAAAACCGTATCAACAAGAAAGTAAACTTCAGTTGAATTTCATCTTTGTTTTTATGGTTAAATATTTTTTTTCTTCAAATAGTTCAAGAAATTTAAACACAACATCTTTAAGGCCTTGATATAAAGATAAAGTACTGTTTAAACTTCTTAAACATAAACATTTAGCTGTTAATTTTTCCAATAATATTAATTTCATTCTTATTCTAAACTTTTCCGCATATAATAGTATGTTTATTTTCAACATTTAATTGCAAGCATTAAATATATAAAAAAAAAACTTAGCTTCTTAATGTAACCTTATCAATAACTTTTATAATGGATAAAAATGTTATTTGATGAATATTAGATTATTAAAGTATTGTCTTATAAATGCCTTAATAATTCACTCTTATGAAACCCTATAATGTTTAAGGATATTTGTTCTTCAAGTTATAACAAATTACTTGTTCTATACATTACATTTTTGAGTTAGGACCGTTTAGAGTCTTGTTTACTTTAGTATTCTCTTATGACTATTGTATAAATAGTTATAATTGAGAATAAAGCTATATTGTAATGTCAATAAAATGTGAATTAAGAAATATTTGATGTAAAGTATTTCTGAAATATCTTTTGATTCTAAAACATTTTAAAGATTTTATTTACACAAAAATCACTGCTGGGTTCCTTACCTTCCAACCATTTGGTTTGGGTTGAGATATCAAAATTTAGGGTCTTTTTGATTTCTCAACTCAATCTAATAAGAAAAAGTTTTCTCTTAACTCAGCTTATTGTTTCCCCTAAATACAAAGGTATGACCAACCTTTCCCTTTTATCCTCCACTATTAACTTTCCCTTGATCCCAACATAATTTTCTAGAGAAACTTTTTAAGACAGTTAATTTTTGTGCTAAGGCCTAGCATAAAAAGGTTACATGTTTTGATCTCTAGATTCCTCCCCCCAAAGTTTATTTGTACGATAAAGTAAAACATTATGGACCTATGTTTACTTACATAACACATTTAAACAAAACCCCTAAAAATGTTCCTAAATTTTACAGGACTTTTAATATTACCTTAGTCTTGTCCTAAAAATATTTCCCCCCCCCCCGTTGATTTTCCCCAGCCCCCTAGGGTTTAAGTAACAATTGAAACCTATTTGGCCTTAACAGGGATAGGGAGGAGAGGTTGTTACTACTCTTTGATTTTTTTAAAATCACATTTTTGTTGATCCTAACAAGACAATGAGGTATTGTTCTTGTGTCACCAAATTTTGATCCCGTGAACTAAATTCCCTTGCGGTGTACTTGGAATTTATTTTTGCAAAATTTTCAACAAGTAATTAAGTATTGTAAGAGGTCGAGGTGACCCAAATACAAATGAAAGTTGTGGTCTGTACATGCCAGAAAAATACATAGTCTGAGACCGCCGAATGTTATCAAAGAATAACCGACTTTTCTGTACATGTAAAAACAACATTATTCATTAATTCATTGATTATTAAGAGAATGATGTCTAAATTTCTTGACCCTAACTTAATCAATAGAGCTCAAAGCTCGTGTCTGCTCATGTACTTATTTATTTTCAATTTCAACTCTAATTCTGGTTGTCTTTAGGTAATTTAAAAAGAAAAAATATTTTTTTAACAATGTCTACAAAAAGAAATTTTTGTTTTAAAGGGGTGGTTGAACAGTAAACACTAATGTGTAAAATTTTAATCTTGACCTGGAGTCAGCTATTTGATCAGAGCTGACTCTAAGTTGATTCTATTTTACAATTCAATCTTGACTTGGAGTCAGTTCCCTGATCAGAACTGATTCTTAGTTGACTTTGATACTAATAAATCTTGACTTAAAACCAGTTCCTTGATCAGAACTGATTCTATGTTGATTTTGTCATATCTTGACTTGAAGCCAGCTCACTGATCAGAGCTGCCTCTGAGTTAATAATGTTACATTCTAACCTTGACCTAAAGCCAGCTCCCTGATCAGAGCTGACTCTGTGTTGATGTTAACTTACACCCATACTTGACCTGAAGTCAGCTGACTCTTAGTTAATTTCACATTGTTATTTACTTTATTTTACGACAATTGACTCTAAAATAATGTTGTTGACGTCAAAACTTAGTTTACTGCCAGTTTCATCCTTAGAACCTGACATTAAATTGACTTTCAGTTTTTAAAAAAATATTTAGATTAATATCGGGTAACCCTTAATATTTGATGTTAAAGTCAGCTACTTGGCCTTGAGTTGACTAACATTTTGTTTTTTAGAATTCTGTATGTACTTTACTTAACCTTCAGCCAGTTTAAGCTTTGAACTGACTGAGAGTTGATATAACATTTTCTTTTAAACTTACTTGTATTCAAACTGAACTTAAAAGATGCTTCGTTTATAAATTTCAGTTACATTTATTGAGCTCACATGACTGTAATTAGATATACAACCTTGCATTCCTTACAACTAAGAAAGATACCTGTTCTGGTATTAAATTTTGTACAGAAAAATTGTGTATCAAAGAACATTAAGTCATTACTTCCAAATGATGGTACCATATTTCCAGAAAAGTTGAATTTAAATATTCCCTTACCCTATCCTTATCCGATAAATTAATAACGTTACTCTGCTCTATTTTGTTTTGAACAAAGATTTTTAGATTTCAAATACTGGTTCAATACAAAGAAAAACATTGGCAACTACTTGCTTATGCATAATTACTTTTAAAAAAAGAATATAGTGATTTTTAGTTAAAATTGGTTAACTAACTTTATCTCTTTTCTATTGTCCTATTAGCCATGATTGAGAGTAGAATAGATATGACGCAAAACTTAACCTTCATCATTGGTTGCACTTATATAGAAATATTTTTTAATTCTGCATAATAATTTGTCAAATTATGATTTAAAGTTTTTGAAAAGACTGATTTCACTGAGGTTGCAAACAAGTCTTTTATGAATTTTGATTTTTCTTAAAAAAAAAAAAAAAAATTCTTTTACTTTACCTTAGTTGGTCGAGTTCAGAGTTTACCTAACAAGTTTTTAGCCTAAACCAGCTGTATTTTAATTTTCCTTGGATTTTAAAAATTTTTAAAACTAATAAAGACCAAACTGAAATGTCTCAATTTCTTTAATTATATCTTAGGTTAGCCGCAAGGCCAAGCCTTGATTAATTTTTATCTTTATTGTACTATATTATACTTTATTCATTTACTTAGGTTAGCCGCAAGGCCAAGCCTAGATTAATTTTTATCCTTATTGTACTTTACATATCAAGCTCACTAACAACTCAGGCCGGCTTCACAGCCATGCCTAGAATAATAATACACTTTACTAACAACAAAAAATAATATACAATTCATATACTCATATTCATAAATATATTAAGAGTTAAACAATTTTCTTTATTTTTTAGGTAATGAAAATCTGAAATGGATAAGATCCCCCTCAATTTACCAACATGACTTATTCCACCTGGAGAGATTCTGACTACATAAATAAAATAAAAAAAATTTTAAATGTACCATATTTTTATGATTTTAATCTAAATTTTTTCATCACAAACTAAAATTTTGTTGGCTTTAAACCTTATCCTTTTAAAAAAATGGTAAACCATTGAAGTAGTCAAATTAGAAATGTACTTTTATTAATTATGGCGGAGCTACTTTGTAATTTTAGTTATATATATTTAGTTATATTTAGGTAAGAAGCACAGAAAGAAGAAATGATCTTAATCATCATATAATTGTCTTAAACTTATTTTTAAGTAATTTTGGTCTTTACCGCAAGGAAAACTTAAATAACATATAACTTTATATTTTAGCCTTTCAATTATAAAATTTTCATTTGTCCTCAGAAGTTCACTTATATACATACATATACTTCAATCTTGCATTATTTGTTTATTATTCTATTGATCTTGTTATTATAAAGGAGTAAACCGAGATACTTGGACTCAACCCTGCGGATTTGCATTGAAATAAATCTTCATTCATTTTGCCAAGGATCTTCATGGTGCATAGCATGTTCCTCTCGGACAGAATAAGTATAAACATATAATCTCTGATAAAGAATAAAAGGAAAAAGGTCCTTCTAGTTTTTCCATTGACCTTATTCTTTTGCTTTCCCCCTCTAATCGTCTTCTTTTTGAGCAAAACTTTACTGTTACTAAATTATTTTCATTAAAGCTACTATATAATTTACTTTGATCCCAAGAGAAGTTAAACATTAATGTTTTAAGATAAAGAAAAGTGTTGGATTTGCTTTCTTACTTAGGTGATTTATTTTAAAACAATGACGTGTAATTTCCATTTTTGTCTTGGAGGAAACTGAGTTGTTTTGTATTTTTGAGTGTCGCGCAGAGTGTTGCATCCCTTGACCATTAGGGATATGGCGCCATATGTCTCTAAAAGTAACATTTCAGATTCATAGTTATTATAGGTAAAACACAGGTATGAGCCAAAAGAAAATCTTTTTTAAAATCGGGGTGACTGTTACATCACCAAATATAAACCTCTCTATAAAACAGAAGCTCAAGCCTATGTGTTATACCTATCCATGATACCAGAGAATATAATATAAAAATAGACACCTGATAATTTATCTATAATTCTATGCCTATATTTCAGCAAGATATTCACACAAACCTACCACACCATCACACAAAGATGATACGGCCATACCATGTTGAAAGTACCAGTTCTCGTCTGATATGACCAACAAAACTATAAATACAGAACAACCAAACTTGTATATAAAAAAATTGCTTTTATAAATAATATTTTTGTTGTAAATAAGAAAAAGAAGTAATATATAACGAGATTTTTCATAATATATGTTAGATGTAAATATTGAATTTTTATATAATGTTTGTAATTGTAAATATTGCTGGAAACAAGGAATACCATACTACTATTCACTAAAACCAACGGTTTGAGCAAGGTAGTCAAGAAGCGAGAGTGAACTAGTGTAGTGGTGTTCCATTCCTTATCCTAACAATAAAATTTGATATAGCTTGTGATTGGAAGCAATTCCAAAAGTCACTGAGTACTGTACATGTTGCAAAAAATAAATAGTTGAAAATTTCCTGAATAGATCCTTTAATTTTATTTATCTCTTTGATATTTTTTACTTTTCTTAAATTCCCCCTCTGAGGTTGTTTGAATCATACATTTTAAAAGGTCTTCGTAAAAATAATTAAGAAATCTAAAAAACTAAAGAAATAAGTAAAATCTCTAGATAATCATTTTTCCTTTCTTTTTAACATTAAATAGGCAAAGTACATAACAAAACTTTTTTAAACCCCAAAACTTTTTTTTAGTCCCCAACAATAGAAACGCTGTACTTGAGAAAAGGATTTTAGTACACGTCCACTTATAATCTCCTTTACTGCATAAACATACAAAATAGCTCACTACTTTCCTTACATTGCTAGTGGAGCATAATTACCCCCCCTCCCTCCATTTTATAAAATTGCTAGTTAAAAATAATTGTGTATTGATAGAGTTTTTGTTGTTGTTGTAACAGATTTATAGTATAGATGTACATACAGACAACTACATCCCTTCCAATTTTAAAGACATCTTCCGTCTGCTTATAAATTATTTTCTGCTACTTGGCTGTGTTAATATAAGCGACACCATTGGTTGATTTTCAATGACCCAATAGAAAGAATGCACAAGGTGGTTGCAATGGGGAGATACAGTTATTTAACCCTTTCTGCCTCTAGTGTTTTACTCTAATGTTGTTGTTGGGTTGTATTAACTGACTTTTTAAATTTTTTCGCATTTGTATCACCATTTGGGTCTAAAACTTATAGAATGAAGTATCAAGATAGATTTTATCAAATATATTTTCGCAAAATTTGTTGTTTTGCACACTTTGTGTAAGCTTGCAAAAATATCATCAGAAACAAATAAAAAACATTTACACACAATAAATTTGATGTTTTAGTCTTGCTAAATATACTCTGTTCCATAATTTATTTACTGGATATTAATCATGTTAACTAAATTTAAAATTAAATACAAAAATGAAGCCTGTATAATCCAATAAATTAAATAAAAAAATATCCCAAAATATGAAAATTCATTTTTCATATTAGATTGTTTTATTTTTTTCTTATTGCAGCCAGCCTTCTCCTTATTTTTTATATACAGTACACAGAATCCTTTTCTTTCAAAGCATCCAAGCAAGTACTTGAAAAGAATAAATATATTTGCATCGATGGAAAGAGAAGATCCTTTCTTTTACCAAATTATATTGATGGATGGGTATTAGGTGTTTTGTATTTAAAATATTTACACATAAAAAGGGAGAAATACTATCATCAGATAAGTTTTCTTTCTCATTAATGAAACAATAAAATCATGTAAGGCTGTCTAATGCATGCGCCTGTCTTGGGCCAAGACAATCCAAAACTAATGGTTAATGTTGTACATTTGATTTAGTATAAGTATAAACGATTTTTAAGTCTTTGTTATGAATGAAACTGTATTGGGTCAAGATTTTCACTATCATTCCAAAGAATGGGTTACTTCTAATTCCATAAGTTTTTCTATTTCCTTAGTCTCCAAATTAAATTTAAACACTTGACTATATTCTATTTGCTTTTAATACTTTTATAAAATATGACAAAATACTTTTAGTCATATTGTGCAAATGTTTTCCTACTCTGGTACCATTGACATATCTAAAAAGTAAATAAAAAGTATAAAGTAACCTTTGCTGGCATTGAGTGTGTGAGCTGTACAGGATATATGCTGTGAAGGTGCAGTAAATATGTAATAGAGTAATTAGGAATAGATTAAAAAAACAAATTTCTTTTGTGAGAAAATTCAAATGACTAACTTGTTTGATGTAAGGTGTTTTTTTAGTTTTGAAGCAAAGGTATTAAACTAATTAACTTAACATTTATTAGCTTTTTCAAATTATTGTAGCAAACCATACTATGAATAGAAGCAAAGATTGAGTGAAGGCTCTAAGAATTAAAGGAAATGACATCGTTTTTATCTTTTTTCTCTTGGTTGACTATCATAAGACTAAATTCAAACTATTTTTTTTTATTTTGATTACATAAATTAAACATAATTATCCAAAACAGCTGATGGACTTTAGTCTGGCACCTGTATAGCAAATCCTGAGCTGTCCTGTGCAGATTTAAACAAATGCAATTCTAACTTTGATGGGTATGTGAATGTGAATTTCAAGATAGAAAGATAGGGAAGGTATGTCATTACAGGATTTCTACATTCAACATTTCTTATATGATTTTAAACAGTGCCTGCAAATAAATATGCATTACTTGTCAGTTTGTGATATTTGAGTATTAAAAAATTATATTATGATATACAATTTGTTCATAGTGGAATAAACTTATTGTTACAAGATAATAAATTCTACAGTTTTGTTTTAATACATATGCATATTCTGATAAATATTTCTATAACTGATAAAGTACATTCAATAATAATAGACAGATTACACATATGAAATATTTATAAATATTTAATTATTATTTATTTCATCAGGATTTATTTTAATATTATAATTTAAGAAGCTAGATCTTTTTTCTTTTACAATTTTTATATGAAAAGATATTATTTATTCATTTCTACCCTGGTTGGCAAAGCAATATTTTCTTTTATTTGTTTTTCTTTTAAGAAAAAAAAAATGTGATATGAGTGGAGAATAAATACTGTCTGGTCTGGTTTTTCTAAAACAAAAATGTTTCACAAATATCTTAGAATATTGTCTGAAAGAGTTTTGATATCTTATTTAATATTTGTAAAAATTTGTATTTGTTCTTATTTATATTATTGAAATGTCTGTATTTGTTTTGTATACATATTTCTAGTATTGAGTCATGTGATTAAGGTATTAAGAATTCTTTTGATGAGTGAAATCCAAAGTGTTAATGAATGCAAATATAAAGTTTGAACATGCAAATAGTCCTGTACATGTTCTTTACCACCTATATGTATTACTATTTATCGCATCGTATTATAAACATCTTTCCGGCGAATATAAAATTTACAATTATAAGATAAAAACCAGTTCTTTAGCCTCGAGATGCCAAAGACACCTGGGCTAAAAAAGTAGTTTTCCACTTATGATTGTACATTCTTATAGTTGTAGAAAACTGGATATAATACAATGCTAAACATAATTTTTTCATCTGTATGAGAACCGGTTCTAATCCACCAGCTATTAATCGGTTTTGAATTAATACGTGAAAAGCTATTTTCTGTTCTACCTGACTATATAACAAGCTTTAACTAGACCATAGAAATTACTATTCTGCTCTAAACTAATGTATGTCACAATGATCATAAGAAATATAAAAAAATTAAACAACAACTTACATAGCTTTCAATCTTCTTTTTGATAATAATAGAAAAATATATTATATCCCAACTTTTTAAAAAATTATTTGAACCTTAAAATATTTATGTTTTGAACTTTATTTTTGTCTTTGTTGAACCCACTGTATTTACTGGTTGACTGCACCCAATGCAGATTTAACAGCAGTAGATTCAATTTAGAGTTATGTACAATCTTAAAATTTTAATTTTCTTGGCACTGGATACAGCTCAAGATAAATTTACATAACCTACATAGAAAAAAGTCAAAGAAGATAAAGTATATAATAGAATCTAGACGATTCTGCCTGGCTGGATTGAAATAAAATTGGAACTTTTGAAAGTCTCAAAAGTTATTCGGGCTTTTAGTAAAATTGCATGATTTCAGAAATTATCCAGACATATTATTAAAATTAATGCCTTTTTAAAATAATTTACTGAAAGCCAGATTGACTGGGATTCAGCCATTCACAATGAATTAAAACTTTATACAATGTGCAAAATTGAATTTAAACATGAATTTAGTAAAAAATGACTAAGAAATATTTGGATAAATATAATGATATTGGTACATTCGATATATTTTCTTTTTAAAAAGTATTATTTTAGTTTTGTCCAAACTGGACAATCATACAATTCAAGTTGGTAATAAGTTTTTTATTGAGCAAGTGCAACTTTTCTTTAAATTTCCAAGAAATATTTGAGGTTTTCAATTCTATACTTTATATTCTTTGAAAAGAGTTCTGTATAAATTTTGATAAAAGTCAAAATAATTATTATGGGAAAGTTCAGAATTGATTTTGTAATATATTAATCATAAAAATTAAAGATCATCACATACTTTTACACATTTTCACTAAATAGAAAATATGATATGGTGACTTTTACTTAATCTTTATCAATAAAGAGAAATTGAGATGATAAAAAGATTAAAGGGTGGAATGATAACGTATAATACATGTCATGGTAAATACTAAATATAATATAAACTTTGTTGGCTTTTTATTAATAAAATCAACAGTCTCAATGAAGTGATATGTACACAATTTGCATGAAGAATATTTAAAGTTTATCCAACAGGTCTTGGAGCAAAATTTAATTAAAAGTAATAATTAACTAAAGTAAAAAATTATGTTTAAATGCATTTAGTATTTATTCTAAATTATATATTGTCAAGATAATGAAAACCTGCAGTATTTCTACAAAGCCTTTCAGCAATTTTTTTTTCTTTTGTAGAAATACACCACAATACACTCATATTTAATATGTTTTTAATAATAGGAATTGCAAATAATTTACCAGATTTTGTTTTCATTACAGAATTGTTTGGGTTAAGTCATGATATGTAATTTAAAAAAAAAATCAGTGAACTAACGTTGAATAGCTAAACCTTTAATCTTGTGTTGCAGTTTGCAGCATTATTTTTATCACCATCCGCCAATTGTCTACTGGTTAATACAAAACAAGCCCCATATTACTAAATCATATTAGTTTTGAGCAATAGCACATAGGATTCAGCCACCAATTGATTATTTGATCAGGAAATGATAAAAGTTGCAATACTCCCTTCAAAGCTAGGCTGAAATATAATTCTATGAAGAAAAGTATGAACATTCACTAATCTCCATGAAACTGGATTTAGCAAGAAATGCAGAAAATGAATATACACATTTGGCAAGAACTATCTATCTATGTCAGGGAGAATATTAATACTTTAGGCTATATAAATGCATTTTATGAAATCTATGGATAAAGTGGGGGGGAAGTTTTGACACATTTGCGTAAACAGTGAGTATAGGCTTTATCTTTAAACTGAGAGGATAGGTTTCAAAAGAAAAATTCATTCTTATGTGATGAATTTTCCCAAGTTTAAAGTTTTTTGGATAGGCCCCCAGGTTCAGGAGCTGCAGGCCTCCAGGTTCAGGAGCTGTAGGCCTCCAGTTGGTCTCTGGACAGGTAATTATAATTTTTTTTTAAAAAAGAGATAGGGGTCAACTTTTTTGACAAAATAAGCATCTGTTTTGTTTAAATATGTAAATAACATTTTAAAATATGCATATTTTTCTTTTATATAAAATGACCTCTAAAAATGAACTGTTCAATATTTTTTTTTGATATTTACCTGTCCAGAGACCATCTGGAGGCCTGCAGCTCCTGCACTTTAAGGCCTATCCAAAAAATCTTAAAACTTGGGAAAATTTATTATATAAGAATGATTTTATCCCTAATAAGTAATAACCTATCCTCTCAGTCCAAAGATAAAGCCTATACTCACTGTTTATGCAAATGTGTCAAAACTTTCCCCACTCTTATTTATCTTTGAAAAGTAAAAAAATTATTGTCTGATTTAAAAAGTTTAGTAATGAGTTGGACCAAGGACGTCCAAGCTTTTTATTTGGGGTGGGGGGGGGGGGGATCCTTATATTATTTATATATAGGCAAGGACGTCCAAGCTGTTTTTATTAAAAATTTTGTGGGGGTAATCATCCCTTTACTTCCCCATCTGCAAGTCCATGAGTTTAATATTTTTGAATTTTTAAAAGCGAAGCTTTTCTATAATTAGGGTCGGTCCGTCTGTCCGTAACGGATAGCTTTTTTCGTTAATTTAGGCATGTTAGAATTTTCCTATCGATATCAAACTTTGCATGGTGATTCCTTTAGTAGTTAAGTACGTTTTAGAAAGCGTAGCAACTACATAATTATTACCAGAATGTCCGTACGTCCATTTTAAACATGTCGATTTTTTTACTTTTTTAACAACAAATTTTTATGTGATCTAATCTTCCGATTGATCTGATTTTTGGTATGTTGATTACTGGGACAACAAAGTATAATGTTATAAGCAAAGCAACTCTATAATCAAGTCCTAAATATGTAAGTATGTCCATAAACATTATCCTGTATCAAGCAGTTTTTCAACAAATTTACTTACAATTTTACTTTGATTCTGATACATTTGTATTCTGATTATTCAGTTCTGAAAGTATACAAGTGTTGATGTCCGTTTGTCCAACCGTTTCAGTGCTTTATGGATGTTACGATGATACAGTCATTGGTGCTCCTGAAAATTAAACCCATTACATCTAAGATCAGTTTACACTGAATCTGTAAGTTGGTATACAATGCTTGATTATCAGAAGATTAGCACTTTGCATTAGCAACTCTATTGTCTTAAAATATGTGATGCTTACAAAGCCCCATTGACGTCATGAATAGAATTTGAAACATTTTTTTCTGTTTAAATTTTCAATGTATAAGATAAAGTATAGTCTGAAAGAGCTTTACAATTCTCAAGAATATATGCTTTTACAATACATTCTTGGATATCTTTTTTATTTGTAAATGTTTTCTATTCAATACAGTTTTGTAATAAAAATATCTTTAAACCATAAACCAAGATGTATTTTATGCAAAGTGTATGAAACCCCAAACATCCATTTTCTGACCAAGAAAGTGTATGCAACAAGGTGTATTTAGTTTAATGAGAATAATATCCTTTATAAGTTTAAATGCACTGCTCCTGTGTGAAATAATGCACTCCAGGGCATCTAGTATAATACACTTCAGTTTATAACAAAATTCTATTCACAAGATGTTAATACACTGTAGCAGAAACCAGAAAGATTCAAATCAAATATACAAAGTTAGTTAGGTAAATACTAAATAGTTGATTAATGAATCAATCAACAAAGTTACAGAAACTTTTTATGTGTGGTTGATTGCTTGCATTAAAGGTTGATATTAGTTTATTTTCATTGAACAAATAAAGCCAAAGTTATTTGTGAAACAATTTGTGGATTGATAAAAGAATTGTTAATAGATTGATGTAAAAATTAATTAGTTAAAGATTAATTTAATGGAAACATGAATTGATGAACTTACCAATTAAGAGATTGATTAATCAATTGGTAGATGCAATGATTAGTAATTTGATTTACATTTTAGTTTTTAAATTGATTATCATAATGATATACGAATTTATATACTTTTATATTTGATGTATTTATTTCCAATTAATTGATTGATTAAAACAGTGATTTATTATAGATTAATCCAAACCTAATCAGTAAATTAGAAGTTTTACAGGTTAACTGTGAGAAGAGGATTCTCTAACAAAATTTCAAGCTTGGGAGCACTTGAATTCATAACTAGGAATATATTACACAGAATACAGTCCATACTTTTATATTATAGACGGATGGATAGATGGATATTTATATTTCCACTAATTTCATAAATCAGTGAAATATTTTATAAAATAAAGGATAAGTTTGTTTTGGCTGTAGCTTAAGATTTCAATAGCCTCTGAACCAATTGGGCTCCCCAACCCATGGAAACGTAGCATGGGTCCTGGGATAATCGAAGGCAATTTATTTTTAAGAATAAGATCTAGCTATTTTTCTCCAATTTCTGCCATTCTAAAGAGCTTCTGGATTCTCGAGACAAAGTAGCAAGTTATACAGTACATACTTCAATATAATAGACTTCAATAGACAGACATAATATACACTTTACAGTACGTACACATATAGAAATCTTGATTTTTAGTTGTATAGAAAATTGGATATTTAGGTATACAGAAGGATAAACATGAACATACTTAATGTATATTAGATATTACCTAACAACAGGGTACCAATGAAGTGTGGGGGAGGACTCAGCCCAAAGAGCACACACAGCAATAACAAGGGTAATGTTGAACACAGCTGACCCAACCACTCCACTCACTCCAATATCATCCTGTAAGGATAGATAGATACATTAATTAAATTACAGATAATTAGATAAATATATATCATTATATTTTCGAACTCTATATCAAATTGTTATAAGTTATAACAGGAGTTTTTCAACTAATAATTTTTTGACAGATATCAAATAAACTTGGAAGAGAGCTAAATAATGATAGAGAGATAGATGAATATATCTATAGACAAATAACCATCCTTTTTTATAAAGTAGAAAGTTTTTTTTTTGGTATGAAGCCTAAAAATCTCATTAACTAATGAACTTATTAGGTTCTTTATTTTAGGTCAGCTTTGCATGGATTCTCTGATGATTTTAGTCTATTCTATTTTCAGATTTAAGTCTTAGGTTGGTTTTAAACTATGTTTATTCCCTCTTTAACCCTTTGAATAGAAAGCCACTAGATGCAAGGGGAATAGCTGCTTTTTCATTGTAGAGAGAGACATCGGAAAACAGAAAAATCAAAGGATGTAAAGAAGGAAGCAACACAATAATAAGGAACACAAATGATAAATATAAAAAAATTATAAAATATAAATAACAATTCAAAAACTTACAAAAATAGTGATTTTTGTCTTTATTGTAACTTGTTACATATGCAGAAAACTATTCAAATGCTTAAGGAAAAATAATAGCAATTAAAAAATTGGAAGGGAATACCTTGGCTACAAAGACGCCAATAACAGCTGTTGCCAGCTCAGGAGCGGATGATCCTGCCGCCATAAAAGTTGCACCAGCAACATCAGGTGACAAGCCAAGTGCTGAAATTTAATAATATTAAGTGCAATATAACTTGAGGCAGTTACTGAACAATTAAGTCAGTTACTAACAATTAAATGTGTGGCATTTAAATTAAATTTTGTAGATTTAAACATGTTTAATTGTTCCTTTAGGCTTGAAATTGTTTAAATTATAAGGGGGCAGGGGGTCTCTGTGCTCTCAAAACACACTAAGGAAAATCACTGAAGGTCTAGTAGTATGTAATAAAATATTTAAGCCTAAAAAGCATCTTTTTAACATACTGACGGAAATTTAGAACTATTGAGAATCTTTACTATTAAAAAAATATATTTTGTGCGTATAATATGAGACATTTCATGATATATTTTTTCTTGCTAAAATTGATTTTTAAATTCCAATGAAAATTAGTAGATTTAATTAATTATTTATCAATATATCCAAAAAGTATATTCCATTACGATTGTTTTTGCTCGTTGTCGGAAAAGAGTTAAAAATGGTTCCTACTGCTGCTTTGTTGCGCGACATAGATGATAGAGAAGGCACAGAACATTCAGACAAACGTCATGCAATTAAAGGGTTGATTGTGTGACGTTTGGCGTAATTTTGCACTTCCATAGCAATATTTTATTCATAGATGCATCCTGTCGGTAGCTTTACAAAGTGTATAAAAAATCAGCCATGTGACGTCATAAAAATCAGTGAGATGAGAGGAGAAGTGGGAAAGAAAACCCATAAAAAAGAGATGGAAAATTTTTTATCTTTATGACGTCACAAGGCTGATTTTGTGAGACACTTTGTCCAGCTACTTCTGAATAAAAATCTAAAAAAACCTACCATCAGAAAATCTTGTGAGAGATGGCACAAAGTATTCATCACAAACAATTGCCAAACCTAAAATATATATAAATTATTTTTATATTTCATTCAAAACTTCTTTTGAAAATTATAGGCTTGCCTAGATGTTTGGGTTTTCATATAACTAACTTAAGATGGTTTGTGTGACAACCCCTCCCCCCTTCCCCATATCCTTATACACATATTGCCCAATAATCATAATGAAGTTCATGTGATACTGCTAATAAAACTTAAAACTATTTGACATAACCATGAATGTGTTACTTTTCGGTTTTAATTGGACATAAAATACATTACTATCAGCGGACAATGATTAAAGTTTGATAAATCCGAACACATGACAAAGACAAAAGAGACAAAACGTCCTTATCAAATATAGTTCTCTGGGATGGAATATGTAAATTTTACCTAGAAACATGTAGACAGCCACCAGAATGTGGAAAATAACTCCTCCATGTTGGCGAGCACTAGAAATAATAAAAAAAACATAATATGAATTTTTATAGTTGCTTTACAAAATGATAAAAAACTAATTTACTCTTATAGTACGTTATTGTAAAGTATTTGCGTTACAAATGATATTAAGGGATGTCTCAATGGACAATAATTATTGTACCCCAAATTATCATAAACAAAATAACCCAATTTTATAAAAAAATATGGGTGGAAAAATTGGAAGTCCATTATACATTTTAATCAACCCATGGTAAGCCAGTATGACGTCATTTTTTATGGGCATTTTAAAAAGCTTCGTGTAGTAAACCTTTAAGAGTTTCAAAGTTGAAAAAAAATATTTCTAAGAGGATAATACCCAAAATTTAAATCTTACCTGATTATGAAGGATATTTTTAGTATTTCATAAAAAAAATAAACCTGTCTTGATCCATTTTGATGATATAATATAAAAAAATACCTGTTTGAAAATTAAAAAAAAAAAACATTATTCTGAGAAAATACCACAAGCCACATGCAAAAATAATGTGTAAGTGGATACCAACCTTTTATTTAGGATAGGATTGGGGAATTGGGTAATGGCTGGGGCTATGCAGTCTCCAGTCTCGTTAGCATTCTAAATTAGTGTATATGTGGGGGTGTTTGTTAGAATTAGTTACCATTCTAGCAGCAGTGTTCCAAGAATTCTTGATGAAAACTGGTTGTCAAAAAAAAACAACAAATAAATGCATAATTAAAATATTAAAACCAAAAATATACCATTTCATATTTTTAGGCAAACCTTGGATGTAATGATAGGATGGAAAGCATGTTTTATATCTTTTCCAACCTACCTTAATATGAAAGTTGATGTAATAAGAGCTTTGCAGATTAAAAAGATTTCACATACTTTCTGATATTTTTTTTCAGGCAAACCTTGGATGTAATAATAGGATGGAAAGCATGTTTTTATATCTTTTCCAACCTACCTTTTACCCAGGCCAGGCCTGGGAAACTGAGTTATGGCCGCAGGGATACAATCTCCTGTCTCGTTGACATTCTAAAACAAGGATGATAACATCCAGATTTGCAAAGCAGTGAAATATTCAAACTTAGAAAGATAAACTTAATCATTGCAAATAAAGGTAAAATACTTTATGCACAAACAAATAATGTTTCAGTAAAAGCGAATGAATGTCTCTTTGTACCTATAAATAAAGCTGACTGATTTGGTTCTCCTTCAAAGTAGAATTATATGTATTTTTGGAAGAGTCAGTTAAAAAATGAACAATATTAGTTCATTTCTTTTCTTTTAAGAAAGATGTAAATCTTGGATGGGGGGGGGGGGTGAAGTAGACATCATCCCCCTCTGGGAAAAAATTTATAAAGGATAGAAACGATATTAATTTAATGCTTGTCTAGAAACTACTACATTAATTATTAATAATAATTTAAACAAGTACATAACTAAAGTAACAAATGTTAGAGATAATATCTAGGTCCATAAAGTCAAATAAAAGCTACGATATGATAAGGAAACGCTTTTGTAATCAAGAAACTTCTGAATAAGATGAATATTAAACTTTCTAAATTTTTTCTTTAACATTTATTCAACCAATAAACTTTTATTCTTCAATAATGAAATAAACTTTTTTTAGTGTTCTTAAAATGCTGCCAAAATGATCACAAAAATATTATTCTAATTGAAAATTGAGTAGCTTTTCAAAATTAAATCCTTTTTTTTCTGTTACCAATACTCTGCTTTTCACAAGCATTAAACCGGTTATCATTTAAGTAAAAATTAATCTAACATATGATTTTTCATCAACGTGTCCGTGGTCAACTCCAGCCATACGAGAAATATATTATTTATATATTATAAGATTTATTATTCTTTCCTGTAAAAATATACTTTTATTCAATAATGAAATTCAGAATTTTGTAGAGGAACAATTTTAAAAATTTTACTTCAAGATTGACAACTATTCAATTTTATTTAAAATCAATTTATTTTATTTTTAATATTATATTTTATATTATACTAGCGGCTACATGCTTAGAATTGATTGAAGCGCTAGGGGCCTTTAAGTTGGGGGGGGGGGGGGGGTTGAAGGAAGTCGACCCCTTATTTTCAATTTAAGTTTAAAAAAAAAGAGTAAATTTGTTTGAGTGGGTCTTTTTTACTAAGAGGGTAGAGACACCCTCCCCCAAAATAGTAAAAAACCTTCTCCGGAAATATAAGTAGCTTCGTTGCAAAGGAGATTCATATCGGTTCAATGCTTAGCGAGATCCTTCGCTACAGACAAAAAAACTTACTACTTTATGTAATAGGATGACAGTAGGAAAAATGATTTTAGCATATACATATCAAATCCACTAGTTGTCGCGCCATGACTACAGACTTTGAAAATGAATACTTTTACCTATTTTAAAGCCAGACAATAAAAATGTGGAGACTATATAACAATTCATTGACATACATACATAGTTAGAACTTTTCACAAAGCTATCAAAGGTTTGATTGTCTACATAGATAATAAATAATAGACCTAATAAACAAAGTTAAAGACAATGTCATCATCTATATCTTGGTGGATAATAATATTGGAAAAAAGATTGAAAAAAATATACATTAAAATGATTATTCTGCTTAATTTTAAATATATCTTTTAAACATATTTTTTGTTGTTGTAATTTGTTATTAAACTTAAAATTGATGTATATTTGTAAGTAGAACAGAACAGCTACTCCATACTTGCTGCACTTCCTTGTTACAAATAAAGATCATAAACTATTTTCTTTTTTTATATTATCTAATAATCTTGCGACATTATTTCTTCTTTTTTTCAATCAGACACATAATTAAATAATATTATATGTATATTTGTGACAAAGCAGGGATGAAAGGATATCACATTGAAAGATAAATTGATAATTAAAAAAATCTAAAAATCTAAATCGGAGGTAGATTCTGAAAAAAATTTTGTTCATTTAGTGAGAAAAAATTATTAGTGACGCTAAATTATTTTTGTGAAAAATCCTTCAAAGTCGCATACAAAATCTACAAAAATTAAATAAAATCATAAAAGGGTTATTATCATAAGATTTTGTTCAATTTTTGTAGATTTTTATGCGATTTTGGAGGATTTTTTAATAAAACAACTTTGCCTCACTAGGCGACCCTAATTTTTTGTAACAAGCCACCTCAGCTTCAGAACTTTGAATTTTAAAATTTTTAGAAAACGTTTTAAAGCATCCAAATTAAATCTTCTTATCTAATTTATATTTATTATTTGCCCTGTAAGGTTTATCATGTTTTATTGCTATATACTATCTGTATTAAGCTTTATTGATTCAGCGGTAAGTACAATCGTAGTCATCAGACAAACACAAAGACAAGCTACCACTTGAAATTATAGATATAAAAAAGATAACCTATATGGCTATAGGGAACTACATTTAGTCTCCTTCAATCCCAAAATAGATTTTAAAAGTGGAGGCTCAGCTTGTTATATGGACAAACTGAAATCTTGGGGGATGAGTTTAAAAGCTTGAATAGAGGTGGATTCTTAAAAAAACCTTTTTGGCTCACTAAAATCAGTGAGGCTCGCTAAAATTTTTTTTTGGAAAATTCTCTAAAATTGCATAAAAATCTACAAAAATTAAATAAAATCATAAAAGGGTTATTAATATAAGAATTTGTTTAATTTTTTAAAGATTTTTTATGCGATTTTGGAGGATTTTTCACAAACTTTTTTAGCGAGCCTCACTGATTTTAGAGAGCCAAAAAGTTTTTTAAGAAGCCACCTCTGTCCTAATTTCTACTACCAAAATAATATCTAATAAAAGTCCCCAAAGTGCGTAGGCCAACGAATGAATGAACTTGTTAATATCTGTTTTACCTTAATTTCTTCTTCAGTTTCGTGTATCTTTTCCATTTCAACCTCTTCGGCGTTTGCATTTCTTTCAAGTAGTTCCTAAACGTCAATTCAATCAAAGTCTTTTTTCGTGGATTTTTTTATCCATAATTTTTTTGTAAAATTTAATTTCAACCAAATAATGAAAAATGGAGTTTTTTTGTCCAACTATTGCTTGTCTGTGCGTCCGAAAGCCACAATAAGGTCTAATGAAATAAGACTAATAATTATTGCATTGATTTAAAATAAATAAAAAAAAACATCTAAAATTAAGTTATTCAATCTTTTCTTATACGTATAATAGTTACCTAGTTACTTTTTTTTAACATAAATCAAAATGGTTCGAATAGATGAAAGCGAGGAAAAAAATATTAATAAAACACAAAATTCATTCAAATTTAATTTTAACCTATGAAAGAAAAATTCAAAAATAGAAAATATGAAAGAGGGAAATAATGAAAGAATTGGTAGGATGTAAAATAAAAAGGATAAAGATATAAAATGAAATACAGGAATATTTATTTACAGCATGGCTGGATTAGAACCGGTTTTCAGCCATACTGAAAATTCATGAATAGCATTGTACAAAAGAAAATTTTTTACAAATATAAATAAAATTATAAAATTAAAACTGGTTTAAATTTTTTAATCTTTTATTATAATATCCGCAGATAGCTGTCTATAATACGATGCGATGAATAACTATTATTCTATTTTGTCAATTAGACTTTGGAATGTTCCTTGTAATTTTTTAGTTCCATTTCTTCCTCTGGTGAGAGCTTTCCTTGTTGGCTTTTCTGGTTTTAAAACATAATTAGAATTTCAACAAAAAGAGATGAAAATTTAAGTTATCAGTTAGTTTTTAGGTTCAAGATAAACCCCAAACAACATGATATTTTAAGACATTAAAAAAGTTTCTTATTGTTGGAATATCTACTGGATTGGGTTAAAAGTAAGAATGGATAGAATGCCATGGCCCGTACACAGGAATAAATCATACAAAGTTAGAATTTTCAAAAAGTCATTGCAATGAAAGACATGGTTGTCAAGAAAAGTGGATGAAGGAAGACTTTTAGAGAAAAATAATGTTATGCTTGTTTTAGGTTAGGTTAACGAAGGCATAGGTAATCATGTCACCCACTGGGCTAGAGCATAATTACAGGGAGGCGTAAGGCTAGCGGGAATGGGGTATTCCTGTCCAGTTTTTTGTTTATGGACCGATAGGTCATCATTTATTCACGAGGGTAAGAAATATTCATTCCTAAACAAAAAACTGGACAGGAATATCATTCTCATTTAAACAAAAACTCATTTTTATGCTAAATTATATATATTGAAAATAAGTGTTCTTTTCAAAAAATATTATAAATATGAAAAAAGGAGATTATTTTCTTTCTTTTAGTAATTAATAAAAATTCTAAAATCTTCAAAAAAAAATTAAAATCTTCTAAAATCATACCAGGGATATAAATGAGATACCAGGGAAATAAATGAATATTTACATCCACTATTTAAGGGGTTGTTTATATGGGAATGAGAATTCTTCGTTGGTTTACGTTTGAGTAATTTTTAAACAAGATATCATTAAGATAGGTACACACACACACACAAATATTATAACCATCAAAGAGTCTACTTGCACAACAGATATATAGTATAGATGTATATAATACAGACAACAAACCTTCCTTCCTTTTTCAAAGATCTTTTTCGTCTGCTTCTAAACTATTTTCTGCTACTTGGCTGTGTTAATATAAGCGACGCCATTGGTTGATTTTCAATGACCCAAGAACTTAGAAGGGTTGCACAAGGTTGATACGATGGGGAGATACAGTTATTTAACCCTTTCTCCCTCTAGTGTTTTACTCTAATACTTGCACACTTTTGGAGCAGCTTCACTTTAAATAAGAAGAAAACTTAAAACTGAGCAAAATCAAATTTTTCCAATTATGTTTCCTGGTGTAATTTTTCAAGTTTCTCCCGGATTTCAAGTTCTTTGGTCTTCAGTAACTCCAACTTTTCCTGCTCAAGCGACAGCTCTAAAAATGGATATAGAATATATGTGAATATCATGACAGGGAGAAAAGATGTTCTATTTAGGTTGCTAACATAGAATTCATTTATTTTTCAGTTAGTTCATTCAGCAGAAGGGGAGGGTATTGGGTAAAGGGGGTGGATGGGAGTATCGTTATTTTAGCCCGCTGCGAGTTTCACTTTATTAGAAATTTTGAAAAACTGGTGTAACATCCAAAAAATGATTAATCCGTTACTCTGTAACTAAACATGAATGATGACATCCATAAAATCGAAGCTTAATAGTTTAGAGGGTCAGCTAAACGAACAGTACAAATGCATTAATTATTCAACATTATTTTTTTAGTCAATTACAACATGCTTAATATGGATATACTTACATTTTAAAATTTAATAATAAAGATTCTTCGCTTATAAGATTATGTTTTATCATTCTAGGAATCGAGATCCCAAAATTAAGTGTTTAATAGAGGCGTCCTTTCTGTTAATGATTAAAGAGTAACTTCTATTGTTAAATTGTACCTAACTGTAACAGAATCATTACAAGTGTGAATCAATAGGACAATTCTAATATTCCTAAGTACACAATAATTGCAATTCGTAATGTTGGACAGACCGATCGTAATTAAAGACCTTATTCTAAAAAAGGCTTTAAAAAATAAAATATTTTATGAATGAATATAATTTATATCTTTCTACATCTTTAAGAAATAATTATGTAATTTGCTAAAGTTTTTAATATTATACATTTGTTTTTGTATTATAGTGGATTATAAGATGGGCGTTACCTTTTGATTTTGGCATATCTGGCATGGTTTCCATATCCTTATGTACTGACAGTAAGTTTCTTCTAGAGCCCAGTCCAGAGTAATCTTGCTCTTCGTTGTAATTCTCACCATTGCTAAAATTCAAATTTTATAACGTCTTTATAAATTAATAAGGATAACAACATCCATAAGTAGCGAAGCTCAAAAATTATGGATGGATATCCGGAAAATATGAACTATAGAGCAGTTTCATAAAAAAACATTAAACTAAAAAAAAAATCACAATACTTTTTAAGATTTATAACGGGGAAATCTAGAAATCTATATAGCACCTCAACAAATCTTAATGAAACATTGTAGAGATATGTAAACAGTGAACTTATTTAATCCCTAAAAATATTATCCGTCTATCTTGAATAGGAGCAAAAAAAGTCATAAAAACTTAAAAATCTAAGAATCGAAATAGCACCCCAACCAATTGATAAACTTTATATAAGTATGCAGAATATTAAAGTATCCAATCCCTGAAAATTTTAGCCGTTTATTTTGAATATGAATTGAGAAAATCATGAAAACTTAAAAATGTAGGAATCAAAATAGCACCCCAACCAATTGATAAACTTGATAAAAGTATGCAGAATATTAAAGTATTCAATTCCTGAAAATTTCAGCCGTTTATTTTGAATATGAATTGAGAAAATCATGAAAACTTAAAAATGTAGGAATCGATATAGCACCCCAATTAATTGTCGAATCTTAATGAAACTTTGTGAAAATGTGAGGAATGTTAACATATTTAATCCCTCAAAATTTCAGCCTTCTATCTTCTATAAGAGCTGAGAAAATAACGTTTCCTTCTTCTGTCTCTGGCGGACAGACTGGCGGACATTTTGAATTATAGAGTAGTTCGCTACTAATAAACATTAAACCACCGTCATGTACGGTAGGCAGGCACGGAAGCCACCAATATTTAGATTAGACTTGCTTCAGCTTTTGTGAAAAAAAAATGATTCTAGAATACCTAATTAAACATACAATATAGTAACTATATTAGAGTTGCTACGGTGTCTAAACCTAACTGTTACAGTAATCATGAATATTTGAAATAAATATGCCTTCAACTACTACCAGAGTATCTGTTACGGACGTGCAGACGGCCAGACTCTAGATTTGCTTTTTAAATTACAAGTGGCTATGCCTCTAGAGGTCTCCAGGGGTTGGGAGGTGTTATCCTTCCCCAAAATGCTACATGCATTGTAAGAGAAATTCATATTGGTTCAACGGTTAGCAATATAATTCGGTACAAACAGACATATATTTAGACTCACAGACATCCTGTTACTTTTTATAAGGATAATAATAATTTCTAAATCTGCATTACCTGAATGATGAGATAAAAGATGCAAAGGCAAAGATGCAACAAAGAATAACGGCTCGTGTTACAGGATGCAGCTGAAAATTAGCAACAAGATTAGTGTCATAAAAACTATTACAAGTGAAAAAAAAATTAACAGTCTTCATCATGTTCACAACCGCGACCGTGGCTCAACACGTAGCGCATCCGCTCGTTGTCGGAAAGGTGATAGGCTCGAATCTCGGGCCGACACCGCGTCATAACGAAAGACGTAAAAAATGATTCCTTCTGCTGCTATGTCAGATGCGCGACATAAATAGTTAGATTAGGAGGAATGCCTTGGCCCAAAACAGGCGCAACTCGTTACCATGCACTGTAGGGACTTCTAAAGGTTTTGCATCACAAAGAGTTGGTTGTTAAAAAGGTCCTTGAGTGCAATCCCGCCTGTACGAGGTAATTAAAGGTAATTATGTTCACAAATACCAACTCCATAGAAATCATTGTATTACGAAAAACACACTACTAGTTAGGAAGACAATTACTGTATAGAACGAATAAAAGTTAATTTCGAAGATATCTGTAAAATTTTTGAACAGAGAGATAAACTTTTTCAGACCAGTTTTATTTTGAAGTCAAATACAAATTACAAAAAAGCATACGCGTTTTTAAAGATATACATTTCTTCCAATAATTGTGAAAAGATCAATATAGACGTTAACGGGATATTATTGGACACACGATCTAAACTATTAATTCATTGTAGTGGATTGTTTCCTTTTACAAATTAGAGTGCTTACATTCAAGGACGTCCAAGCTTGTTTTCAGGGAGGGGTGGGGGGAGTAAACACCTCTTTACCCCACCCCTCCTAGGACCATTTATTACCTGTTTTCGCCTACTCCCAAATATTAGAGACCTCATTTTGATTTTATTTATACAGTTGTGGGGTAAGTGTGCTTGGATAAGTATGTGCGCCCTTTATTTTCTTCGTACAAGAGATTTTTTCAGAGGTTAGAGCATTTTTCTGAAATATATATATCATTAGATTAATTAAGATTTTGGTTTTTTAAATTAAAAGTAATAATATTATGAATATATCACTTTACTTTTTTTAATACCATACAAGCGACAACTTTAAAAGAATAGGTGTTTGGTTAAATAAGTGGCATGCACAGGGTTTTGTCAGGGAGTACCCGAAAATTCCGACACCCCCTTTAAACCAAAATCGAAGAATTATATAGGGGTGTGAGCTTTTGAGGGGTATATTATTGACAGCAAGAGGGGTATTATTTTAGAATATACACAAAAAGTTAGAAACTTAGTCTGAACATCATATAATATTCAAATCTAGTTTAAACCCTCCCTCTTGAAATTAAGGAGGGGGATGGGGGGGGGGGGGGGGGGTTGACTGTTTCATTGACACTCCCGTGGCTGATTTAGGGAAGAGTAGGGTGTGGACCTATACGAGGGTGAATCCATCTTCTGCACGCCACTGCACTGGGTTAAATCAATAATTTAATCAAAATAATGATAAAATCAAATCTTTGCTAAAGTCAAGGTGACTAAAAATTGCACATTTAGAAGCTTCACCATTTATTTCCTTCTAATGCTACAATTTCCAATATGGCTTTAAATTCGATTAATTTCTGCTGACTATAAACGGAATTGGATTCTTAAAAAAACTTTGGCTCACTGCCTCACTAAAATTAGTGAGGCTCGCTAAAAAAAATGTGAAGAAACCTTCAAAATCGCATTAAAAATCAACAAAAATTAACCAAAATCTTATTTTGATAACCCTTTTTATGATTTTATTTAATTTTTGTAGGTTTTTTTATACGATTTTGGAGGATTTTTCATAAAGAAATTTAGCGAGCCTCACTAATTTTAGTGAAGCATTGAGCAAAAAAGTTTTTTAAGAATCCACCTCAGGTTTAAACCGAGTTTAATAAAAAACATGTATGGTATTTTTATATAAAACTGATCACAAACAAGAAATGATTGATATATTTTTACATATACGCAGACAACTACCTATAATAAATACGTTAAATATATAGTAACATTGTAAAAAAATATACATACTTTTAAATAAAATGCTTAGTTCAATTATAAAAAATCCCGGCTTAAAATTGATTGCCAAATTGATTTTAACATCAGTTTAACAACATCACTTTACAATTGTTATGAATATCATAAATTTAATGGAACACACAAAAATTTAACATCTGTTTGAAAACTATTTTTTTTACGAACCGTTATGATTCTGTAATTGTATGCCTGTCCGTTCGTCAGTCTGTACGTCTTTTTGTAAGAGTGAATTCAAAGTTGTTTTTATTCCAAATTAATGCTTTCTTTTTTTTACGATACATAATATTTTCTTATCACATAATAACCTTATTCTAAATATAGTGGTGTAACACACATAATAATATTAATAGTATATAATTTAGTAATTTTCTAGTAATAACTAGTTAGTCATATATATGTAGTTATTTATCGCACCGTATTATAAACAGCTTTCCGCGGATTTAAAAATGTACAATTATAAGATTAGAACCAGTCATTTTTAGCCCAGAGATGGCGAAGACCCGGGATAAAAAAACTGGATTTAATCTTATGAATGTGCATTTTTATATTCGTAGGAAACTGGATATAAAACGATGCTATACATAGTTTTTTTAGTGCCATTAAGAACCGGTTGTAATCCACCGGATATTAATCGGTTTCGAAGCGATACTGGAAGTTATACTCCTTTACTAATGAATGGAAAACTAATTGTTACAACTTTTATTTTTTCTTTAGATTTTCTCTAGTAAATGAACAATACATGCAGTCAGTAGCCAATATCTTACCCCTTTGCTTTGCTTTGCTATGATTAGGGTAAGTCCGTCCGTCCGTCTATAAGCACAAAAAGTATTTAATATATGTACACATTAACAACTGCCTATTTTATATCACTTGTATTTGTATGTTAAAGAAAATTTATCTGTAATTTGATATTCATCGATCATATGTTTATGCAGGAAGTCAGGAATAGGACGATATATTTAAATTTTATTAATATTTTTATCAGTTTTAGTTTAAAATCATATTATTTTCAAAAATGTTTCTAGCCTATGAAGATTATTACGTCGTCTAATATGGCTGCGGCTGACTGTATATAATGGCATCTCTGATAGTTGTTGCGACATTAAAAATAAAAGTCAATATAACCACTTTAGTTTAATAAGGATTGTATTTGGTTGCATATCCCTTCTTTCCTGACGTTAACAAATAAATGTACAGCTTAAGTTTTTACTATAATTATTCAGTTCATTAGCTTAAAAACAGTTCCAAGAAACTAAATGCATATTAATCAATCAAAATGTAGAAAAATAAACAAGGAAAATCATTTGCATGAATAATGCTATAATGCTTAACTTTTAAAAGTTAGTTATTTATGTCTTGATTTATAAAAAACATTAAATTGTCTGCTGTAATTTTAAGTAATTTTTTTGTTAGGTTTTTACTGATTTACTTAATAAGCCATAATTGTTCTTGTAATTAAACTATTCTAAATGGATAAATGTATTTATTTAGTTGTATGTACAATTATCAAAATTAGTCCCAATATTTATTAAAAGTAATGAAAGGGGGGGGGGGGGGCAGACATTGGACTGTAAATTACAATGGTACCCAACAGTATCATATTAAATATTTGGATCTACTGCAGTTCACGGTAAAATATTGCTGGTAACGAATATTGCCAAAAATCTTTGAATTTTAAAGGCTGCTAGCTGCCAAACGGCTAAACGCACAGATCATACCCGCACAACATTTTAAGCGGTATAAGAAGGCATACAAATAATCTGGAGTAGCCTAGATCCAATGATGCGCAGGGAAAGCTTCACTGAAGAAAAAACGCTTAAAATAGGCCTTTATCGCGCATTTCTCTGCACTGCGAGATAATTATGCATTATTGATTTATGGCTATTCCAGATTATTTGTAGGCCTTCTTATGCCGCTTAAAACAGTGTGCAGACATGATCTGTACGTTCAGCTGTTTGGCAGCTAGCAGCCTTTAAAATTCATAGATTTTTGGCAATATTCGTTACCAGCAATATTTTACCGTGAACTGCAGTAGATCCAAATATTTTATATATAAAATATTACATCAATAATAAAGCATTGACCTTCTACATTTTATTTATAATTATGTCAATATTTCTAAAAAAATATGCTTTTTATCAATTGACCCTTTTTTTTAAAGCTTTTAAGCTTTGTTATATACGTGTTGTCATCCTTGATTTCTTGAAAATTAATTGAAGCTTAATGAGCTTAGTATAAATATTTAATGTCCCCATTACTAGGTTTAATTATCACAAAATATCAATATAATATTTTAGGCAGTATCCCTTATGACACTTAGTTGAGCAGTGAACCACCCCTCTGACTCTCTCATTAAAGAGAAATAAAAATAAAGATGGAGGGAGTGCGTTGTCTGTTGATGATATAGTAATAATTTATTGCTCGGCATAGATTAGTTTAGGATATTTTGGTAATGGCAGACCCGCTAGGTGAGATATGGAGAAAATATTAGAACAAAATCCTAAATATTTTTCATTGTATAATTACTATAACAAGTCAAAGTCTTGTAAAAACTTCGGTGAATAGTAAATCTCAATATTTCTTTTAAAATTTAGGGGGGGGGGGGTGAAGGTTTAATGGTCCACTTTTTGGTGTAAGGAAAAGCACCGATATTTCTAATATAATATTTGCTAAATTATTCTACCGATATTTGAGGTGTGGACACAAAATTTATTTTTCTTCATGTTTGTTAAGAGCAAACGGATTTTAAATAAATGGCCCAAAAAAAAGGTATTAGAATAGAGAAACACCACTTTAATTTAATTAATTTTCAGATCATCTCCAAAATAGAGTGAACTGGGAAATTGACTTTTATTTCGCTAATAACCCCCCTAATACTAAGATTTCATAAAAAAATGTTCAACTAGAGTAGCCAGAGGTAGCAGTTAAAGATCTAGGATTAGTAAAGGGAAGAGATCCTCCTTACATTTCAGTATAAACAAGGATGACAACATCCATAAAAGCGAAGCACTGAAACAGTAGGACAAACGGACATGAATACTTATATAGTGTCAGAACTGAATATTCAGAATATAAATGTATAAGAGTCGAAGCAAAGTTGTAAGTAAATTTGTTGAAAAACTGCTTTATACAGGATTAAGTTTATGGACATACTTACATTTTTAGGACTTGATTATAGAGTTGCTACGCTAATAACAATATACTTTGTTGTCCTAGGAATCAATATACCAAAAATCAGATCAATCAGATGATTAGATCACATAAAAATTTGTTGTTAAAAAAGTAAAAAAATCAACATGTTTGAACTGGACGAATGGACATTTTGGTAATGATTATAGAGTTGCTACGCTTTCTAAATCGTACCTAATTACTAAAGGAATCACCATACAAAATTTGAAATCGATAGGACAATTCTAACATGCCTAAATTAACGAAAAAAAGCTATCCGTTACGGACGGACGGACCGACCCTAATTATAGAAAAACTTTGCTTTTAAAAAAGAAAAAAAAATTTGAGGGTATTTTTTTCAGGAGTGTTTTCTCTTAATAAAATGGAGGTACCCTCCCTCCGAATGAAAACATTTCTACTTTTTGCATTTATGCTTTAATTTGGTATTATTTTTTTCATAAATCATTAATCATAAAATAATTACATAAAATATTTGCTAAAACATTTATGAGATTTAAAATTCAAATTTGTCTTATAAAAACTGCTCAAAATAATTCCTACGAATAATATTATCTTGAAGTTAACTTGTGTACAACTATTTACTCTCAATGTAATTAAAACCATTTTTATGCAATTAGTCTCTCAATTTGTTTAACAAATTTGTATATTTGTAAAAATCTTAAAATGAATTAACATAATGGTCCTCTTAAGTAAGGTTTTATAGATAATATAGAAAATCATTCTGTTTATCTAATTAACTGCTAGACTGAAAGGATCATAACATACTGAATCTTCATTTTGGTCATGTACTTGGGTTTATTATTTACATAGTATTTTAAATCTTATTTGGAGTTTTTCCTTTTTTCTTTAAGAACACAGCTATACGAATAAATATGTATAAAGTCAAATTATAAATTGTAAAGGCGTAAGTAAAAATATTTTCACACATTTATTCAACATAACCTAAAGCTATTGTCATAATAATATTATATTTGATGGTATAATAATATCATTCAGTAATGCAATTTGATACATAGCATATCATATTTACATCACTGGGATGGAATACTAATATCTTTGTTCTATCTTATGCTTTAATATAGTAGTGTAGAGTTTGGTTGTAAGAAAGTGGTGTTTGGCATTGTCTGGGTCAGCTGACAGCTATCTTCAAGTTCCTTACCAAATAAAATAAATAAGCTTTTAAAGTATCTCAAGGCAGTCTCTACTATTATATTATTCACATTAAAGTCCCTTTTCAAAACACAAAAAGTCAAGAATCTACCAAAATTTACAATTTATGCTTACTATTTACAGTTTAAGAGTTTAATGTTCACTTTTATTATTTTCTTTGAAGACTTTAAATTTTAATGTCATATGGTAAGTAACAATGTAATTTGTTACACCTAAATATTTAGTGGTTGGTAAATAGACAAATAGTGTATTCTAAGTACATAAATGATAAATGGTTTTAACATTTTCAATATTATTCAACAATTTCCCTTTAATTTATTTAGACCCTACTTTATAAAATTATATATTTGGTTTCATTTTTAGAAAAAAAAATAATCATATATATTATAGTTAAAAATATATTATCTGAAATCATTGTGTTTTCATTTTTATCGCATTTTCTAGTAAAGTTTATATGTGTTTAAAAATTTTTTGGATTTAAAAAATGTTATTTTGTACTTTTTTTCCCAGCACAAAATTATTGAAGTATGGACCTTATGCAAAGGATAATTCCTATTTTTCTTGCATGAATGAATTTATATGTATACTCAAAGTAATGTACACTAACAAATTGGATTTCTTCATATTTGTACTTTAACCAACCTATTGGAATATATATTTGGTTAAGTAATGTTTTATATTTTAAACAGGAAAAGTTTCTTTTAAATTGATTTTTTGATGTGAAGTGTAAACTGTTTAAATCTTACTTTTCCATTTAGATTTTATCCTGTCAAATATAATTCAAAATTGATTTTGAATTTAGAATTTGAAAATCATTTTCCTTTTATATTGAACTCCTCAGTCAGTATAAAATGTTATGTAAATTGAGAAACCTAAAATGTAATTTATATTCTCTATTTTGTGTGGTAAGCAAAAAAGTTTGACATGAGAATGACTGATAAAATGGTAAAAATAGAAAGAAAAATGATAAATGGATTTTTAAGTTGAATATGGTGAAGTGAGTCTCTTATTAGAAATATTTGACTTATATAAAATCTAAATATAAAACATACATAATTTGGCAAGATCAGTTTTCAACCCTTACCATTACAACAATATTTTAGAAGGAAAATTATTTGCATAATTAGTTTCTTTGCTAAAAAAGTTTTGGAGGTAGGGGAAATACTAGAGCTGTGAAAATTAGTAACTATATATTGATGCTTTACAAAAAACTTAAACAGTATTATAGGGGAAATACAGACATATTCCATTTAAATGTACATTTAGAACTTTTAGATCAAGAGGGGAAGTTCTTTTTCAGGCTTAAACCTTTTTTTTTTATTTTCTTTGTCATTGAGAGAGTATAAAAAGTTTTATAGTAGCTTCGTCATTAATAAACAGTTTTGAATTGTGAAGCATTTTGAAATGTGAATAGTTTTGTGACAATATGGGCTTTGTCAGTTTTGTTTGTCCCTCTATCCAACACCTCAATTACCTAATAGATGGGACCACCACTACTCAAAATTGGTTTATTTTCTCTTACATAACTTGGATTAACTTACTCTCAACCAATTCTCTCCATGTCTTTACAACATAGAATAGAAAATTTATTAATGCTATTTCAATAACCAAAGCAAATCTAACATTTAACCCCCTATAATGGGTTAATGAAAGTGCACGTGAGCCCCACAAGATTATTTTGAACTCAAAGCCTTTTATATGAAAATATTAATTATAATTTTATATTAAAGTTATTATTACTACAATGATAGTATATAGTCTGTATTATTTTAGACAATTTGTGCATGGTAAAAATATTTATTATATGCCAAAAAATATTTAGAAAAGAAACGTTATGTTTAAACAATAGATTTATTTAACAGGTTTAACAACTAAGGAACACAAAGACGAGCAATATCTCCTTTTTAGTCCAGAATATTATTGATTTCACGAGGTTTGTCTGAAAGTTCTAACTAGATTTATTTTGGCGTTTCTGATTCATCTATCATAATGTGTGGAAGTGTTGAGACACTAAAGTTAACAATCTCAGTCTGTCAATCTGAGTTTCTAAAAATTACAAAAACACATTCCTTTTCTCCCAAAAGAAAATTCTTTCCTAAAGTTTTTTCTTCGGAGAAAATTTTTTGCCAAAAAAAGGAAAAAAGAAAATTAGATAGAATCTGAATATCTATTGGAGGTATAATATTTTTTTTAAAAAGGTGTACTATTTCTTTCATCTTCTGTAAAAAAAAACAAGGATGGAAATGTCCATAAGCATAATATTCATAATGTAGATTTTTTTTATATTTAAAAGCATAACTGATGAAAAATTCAGAATTCGAACTTTTATGCCGAATTGCCTCATATAATCTTTTACTTTTAAAGCACAATTTCTTTTTTTCTTACTGCATAATACTGCATTATACTTTAATTTTCTTCACTTTTGAATATTTGGTTTAATTTTTTGTTTTTTTTTATTTGGGCTGGAAATACACAAACCTCTGAAGGTGAATTATAGAGTAGCTGTAAATCAAAATTATTTTACTGTAAGAGGATCATACAATTTGGATTAAGAGCAGGGTTTCAGGGATAGGACAATACAATATTCTTCCCCCAAAAATATGTGTGTGTCAAATTTTAATACATGTTCATTGTTTTAAAAAGAGAAAATAATCCAACAGTATTATCCCCTTCCTCCCTGGTTAAGAGAGAGAGAGAGAGAGTGGGAGAGAGAAAATTATTTGACAATATTAGGAATATTATATTTTTTATTTTATTTTGATATTTAGACAAAATTAATTTTCTTAAATATTCAAGACATGCTATCATTAAAAAAAGAATTTTATCTTAACAAGATATAAATACATAACATTTCATATTAAGAGATACACTTACATCCCATTACTATGTGAAAACATTGAAAATATGACAGAGATCTTTTAAGGTCTAACTTTTTGTAGAGCACTGTATTTGAGGTCCTCCAGGCTTTATCATGACCAAAAAGCATTAGAAAACTCGAATTAGAGCAAAAGAAAAATACTATATGCCTTTTAGAGATAAAAAGGTATAAATTTACTTAAAGGAATGGTATATGTTTTCTGTTTCCAGTTTTTCTTTGACACCTGTTAAAAAATGTAAGATCTATCATTCAAGAATAAGAAGTTATATATGTGTGTGTGGCGGGTTTATCAAATATTAACCTAACCTCTAAACAGGATCATACCAGATACAGAAATACTGAAAATCTAAAAAAGAAATGGAAAAGGTATCTTTTATAATTGGTTAAAATACGATCATGTATATTCCTAAGTTTTATTACAATTAAATAACAATTCTTATTATTATATAAACAAGGATGGCAACACCCATAAAAGCGAAGCTCTGAAATAGTAGGAAACGAACATTAACATTTGTAGAGTGTCAGAACTGAATAAACAGAATATAAATGTACAGAATTCGAAACAAAATTGTAAGCAAATTTGATGGAAATCTGCTTACTTTCAAGATAATGTTTAAAAACAAAGCTGCATTTTTAGGACTGAATTATATAGATGATTCGCTTATAACATTGTACATTGTTGTCCTAGGAATCAGTATTCCAAAATTTAGATCAATCGGATAATTACAATGCATAAAATTTGTTGTTAAAAAAATTTAAAATCAACTTGCTTAAAAATGGACGTATGGACATTCTGGTAACGATTATAGAGTTTCTAAATCGTATCTATTAACTAAATTTGATATCGATAGGGCAATTCTAACATGCCTAAAAAGCTAACCGTTCCGGACGTACGGACCGACCCTAATTATAGATAAGTTTCGCTTTTAAAATGGGGAGATTAGTCTTTTTGTTCATCTTTACCAATTTAAATCTTCCTGTTGGACCGATATGGCTTTAAAGGACGCCTGCAAAAAATAACACGCTTTAACTGCTGAAAGACTGCCACAAGAAGACCCAATACCCCAAATTATAAGCCTTCAGCTTCAATAACAAAAAAGTTCTAGGCATTTCAAAATAGCATTTTATGTACAATGGAATTTTTGAAAGATTTCCAATGCTCATAAAAGAAAAAAACAATAATAAATTACGTTGCCTAGACATAAAATTATAACCTTATCTTTGTCAGAAACTCAGATTGCCTGTAACTGATTACATTTTTACAATAAAAACACCACATTTCATAGTCAAAATCTATGAAATAAATTCGATTTAAATTGCATTTTTAAACGAAAATCATAGCGGAAACAAAGGGGTAAACTAATACAAGCTTAGCTGTGATTGGTTGTTAAGCTGATTCAGCCTTCTGATTGGCTACAGTAAATTCGGTACAACGCAAGTAAAACTTAATTTTTTTTTAATGATTTTGACTATAAAAATTGGTATTTTTATTGTAAAAATATAATTAGATACTGAAAACCTAAATTTATGACAAAAATAAGCTTATAATTTTGTTTCTAGGCCACGTAGTTTAATTTTAAAGTTTTCAACATGAGCATTGCAATTCTTTCAAAATTTCCATTGTACATAAAATGTCATTTTAAAATGCCTAGAACTTTTTTGTTATAGAAGCTGAAGGCTTCAAATTTGGGGTATTTGGTCTACTCGTGGCAGTCTTTCAGCAGTTAAAGCGTGGTATTTCTTGCAGGATTCCTTTAACGTAAATCTTCTTAAAGTATGGTCCTGGGAGGGCTCTTATATATTTTAAGGAAGGTTACCTGCCAATCTAAATATTTTCTCAGTAGTACAGACAATAATTAATTGATTTATAATAAAGAATAACACGATATAACAATTTATATAAAGTTGACTTTAATTGCTATTCCCAGGGATAGGGCAGTGGCCGATAAATTAGTGTACATCCATAATAATAAACAAAATTACCCCTTCTGTAGATTACAATTAGTAATTGAAACGTTTTACTCAACGTAATGAACGAACCAATAAAAATTCAATGATAGTCTCCAAAGTTGTTGAGCCAATGAAAAGGAAAACCTTTTAAAACAAGGATGACAACATCCATAAAAGCGAAGCACTGAAACGGTAGGACAAACGGACATGTACACTTATATAGTGTCAGAACTAAATAATCAGAATATAAATGTATAAGAGTCGAAGCAAAATTGAAAGTAAATTTGTTGAAAAACTGCTTTATACAGGATAATGTTTATGGACATACTTACATATTTAGGACTTGATTATAGAGTCGCTTTGCTTATAACATTATACTTTGTTGTCCCAGGAATCAATATACCAAAAATCAGATCGTATGATTAGATCACATAAAAATTTGTTGTTAAAAAAGTAAAAAAATCAACATGTTTAAAATAGATGTACGGAAATTTGGGTAATGATTTGATAAATCGTACCTAACTACTAAAGGAATCACCATGCAAAATTTGAAATCGATAGGACAATTCTAATATGCCTAAATTAACGATAAAAGCTATCCGTTTCGGACGGACGGACCGACCCTAATTATAGAAAAGCTTCGCTTTTAAAAACTGTGGGCACTAGTGAAAAAGCAGCCCTTTTTTCGGATCTTGGACAAAGTAGCTTCGGACAAAGTAGCTTCTGACAAAGTAGCTTCAGACAAAGTATGTCTGTCTTGCTAAATTGATTTTTGATATTAAGAAAAAATGGGGAAATAAAGGGAAACCTCTTTAAGACATAACCCAAAGTTCTCTTTTGAGAAATATCTTATCATATCACACGGAAAAGTCACCATATATATGAAACCACGTGATTTTAAAACATAAAGCTAAAAGTTTTTAATTCATTAACAAAAACAAAACTTTAACGGACCTTTTCAGTATTTTAATACAAACTTATGTATAAATTGTAATTGTTAAGTATTTTATATCATTTATTTTCAAAAATATGATTTTTTAATATTTATTTTTTAAGGAAAGTTGTTGTCTTTCCTTTGATTGTGTTTCTCGCTAACTGGTTCACTTCTGTTCAGAGTTTAGCGCACACAAAGTTTAAGAGAACATTTCAGAGGATACGTCATCACCCATACACACACACACACACACACAAACACACAAAAAAACACAAACACACCCACACACAAACTCACACACTCCACTCTTATATGGTTGGCGGAGTAAAAAATTCTCCTTGAAGGCCTTACTTAGAATGTTTCTTTTTTAAATACAGAAACCGTATTACTTAAAAGCAATTTTTTTCCTTAAAACTTTTTTTTTGTGGGGCGGGGGGCAGAGGGGCTTATCTTTCGATTTCAAGGCCCGAACTGTAATTGGGAGCTATACTCCACTGTAGGATAATAGATAGATTAACTGTATAATCCAACAGACAAACATCCCTTTGATTTTACGACATTTGTCTTGAACTCCTAAAGGTGCATAGTTATGAATTTTGCCTGTTTACGAGCCAAGGCACACTTAGCAGCGGATGTCACCGTTTTCAACGTCTTTAGTATGACACAATGTGGACCAGACTTGCGTAAATAACAGCATGCAGGCATGCTGGCCAAAAAATAATTATTTAAAAAGTCATAGTGATCATTTTTCCATTTATAGAAATAAAACTACTAACAGAGAAGATATTTCATCCTTTTTTTGTTGTGTAATAAGAATGATGATTACATGAAAAAAGAGTATTTTAAACATCAAATTTAATCCGCCAAGACCAAACAAAGAATGAAAATGACAAAATATTTTAGACCCAAAATAATATTATAATTAAAACAAATATCACTACGTCTTTGTTTTAGAAACTTTACTCTTTTATAAACATCTTATATTTATTAAATTGAAATTTAAAAAAATATTTAAACCATGGCAACATCAATTTCTCTCTTATGTGTGTGTGTGTGTGTTTAATATATATGTATGAGTATGAATGACCAAATAAATATCTAAAGTTATCTCTTTCTTTAGCCGACACTATTTATATCAAAGCTACTCTGTAACTGCAAAAGTCAGTCAGTCTGTTCATCTAAATAGTGTGTAAACCAAATCAAAGAGTTTACTGGTACAACATTTTTCCATTAATACTTTTTAAAAAGATTAGATAAACGATGTAAGGCAATGGGAGGTTTCCCCATAGGGTAAATGTACATGTGACTAGGGATAATTACTAATTAGCTACCCATTAAATTGTTAAGAGGGGTAAACAAACATTTTGGTGTATGAAATCTAAAAAAATCACCTTATTTGTAAAAACTTGGGACTTTTTTGGATTTTTGGTTAAAACTGTAATATTTCAAAATATCACACAGCCCCCCCCCCCCCCCAACCTAATTGGACATCCTTAGGATTAAAAATTTAAAATGAAACTAGGAAGTAAATCTTTTATAGTGACCATTTAGTTTTAGGGGTTGATTTACCCTTAACCCAAATAGCTGAATATGATTCATCTATATATAGAGGACGATTTTAAAAGACACGTATTTTTACAAACAGACATTTATATCTCTTTTATACAAGAATTTGTTTTTCTGTCTATCTTATGATTTAATTCTCTATCTGTGTACATTATCTCTTTTCTCTATCTATTCTATCTATTTATGTAAATTACCCTGTTCCTCTATCTATGTACTAGCGGCATCGCCCCTAGCCTCTAGGGGCTTTGCCCCAAGAGGTATGATCAAACCAATTTTTTTCGTATTTTAGATTTTAAAAAATCGGGGGGGGGGGGGAAATTTTTTTTGGGGGGGGGATTTTTCACTTTTGGGGGGTTGGGGGTGTCCCACCCACCAAGAAAATAGTTATAAACCTTTCCAGACCTATAAGAAGCTACTCTGTAAAGGAGAACCCGATCGGTTCAGCGGTTAGCAAGACAAACAAACAAACAGACAGACAAACAAACAGACAGACATCGTTCTACTTTGTATTATAGATAGTATTTATCTATCTATTTGTGTCCAAATCTCTAAGCAACAACTATACAGCGGAGGATAGATAGAGAGAAGATACACACACACACACAAATTCACACACACACACCCATACACACACTCACACAAACACACACACACACATATATTAAGAATAGCAACATTCATAATGATATTCAAAAATGACACAATGGAATGGTTATTTATAACAAAACTAATATCAGAGCAATCATATATTATTACATCGTATCTTCTCTATAAATAGGTTGTGTTTTTATACGCCTGTATGTTAAATGTGTAGCACTCAAACACAAACAGGGCACATTGAATGATGCTGTATATTAACTTCTATATACAGGAACTTTGAGGGGGGGGGGGGTGAGAGTTAATTACTACCAATAATGTTAAATATATAAAATTTTTGGGCCTTTGCGCCATTGTTAAAATATGGTTAATTTGGGACACTTCACTCCCTAATAAGGGTTTATACCCCCTCATACAAAAAATGGTTGGGAGGTTTAATTTTACCCCCCTACCAAACTTTATTACCACTCCTGGACTGATTTTGTACCCCCCCCCCTCCAAATAAAAAGTTTGGACGTTTATGTTCACTTTACCCCATTTTTTTTTCTTTTATATTCGTTTTTGCTGCTCTACTTTGGAACATTAATGTCTTTGTAAAAAAATACTCCTGTACTGATTTTGTACCTCCCCCCCCCCTCCAAATAAAAAGTTTGGACGTTCTTGTTCACTTTACCCCATTTTTTTCTCTTTTATATTCGTTTTTGCTGCTCTACTTTGGAACATTAATGTCCTTGTAAAAAAAATAATTAGTTTGTTCAACAGTATAGTAAACAAGAGATGAACAGTAAAATTGGTTACAATTAAGTAAATTCTAAGGCAGCTTCGCAAAATGGAAGTTTTGATTTTCGCATTAGGATAAATAAATATATTTTTTGTTCAATTTGTATGAAAAATCTACACTTTTATTTTAAAATGTTTTAAGCTTATCCTTAACATAAAAAAGTAAGCCTTTTGTCTGAAGCTACGGATCTCGGAAAATACTGGTCAGAATTGATAGTACATTAAACGGAAATTTCAAATGCCTTGGGCTATTTTGCTAAACTCTCCGGAATGATTGCTTTCGTGATTTTTTTACCCTATCTTCATGAAACCTGTCTTTTTTGTAAAATTATTATTTGAGTCAATTTGATCTAAAGGTAGCATTTAATAAAACATTTTAAAACCAGCATCATAGTCAGGAATAAAAAATAGCCTCAAATGTTTTGATTTTCATGTCATAATGCTGTTTTCAATAAAAAAAGATTTTAATTCAAATGTTATAGAATAAAATTCTTTAAGAATACAATAACACACGCACCTTTTGAATTCTTTGGGCTCTAAAATGCGCTGTTATTTTAAGAGATATTAAAAAACAATTTCTATAAAATTGATCCATATTTTTGTAGAGAATAAGAATTTATAATTATTTTTTTCATACTCCTACTGGTTGTTTCCCAAAACCGGAAAACGCAGTTTTATTGAAACACCCTGTATATCAAATGAAATTATGTTAGTCCGTCATTGGAGAGACTGGCTTTTCCGAGAATATATCTGCTAGTCATACCTTGCTTTTACTTTATTTAATTTAATTTGTGACTGGGAACTAGAGGCGAAATCAAAGATAAAAATGATTAGTTTTGTTTTCAATTATTTCAAATTAAATCTGTTTTTATTTGTTCATACTCTTTTTGATATATTTATTTTCCTTAAATTATAACAATAAATAGATTACACATAGTAAACAAAAATCATTTTGTCTTAATATTTAACCTAACAAATTATAATAAATCCTCCCCAAAAATAGTTATAAACATTCCCTGAACATTAGAGAAGCTTCATTGTGAGGGAGAACCATAACGGTTCAACGGTTAGCGAGATCCTTCGCTACAGTCAAAAAAAGCTTACTATTTTAATAATAGGATTAATTTGAGTCAATTTGACCTTAACATAACATTTAATAAACTTAAATGAAGGTTAATTAGATTTTAAAATATGAAATAAATTATATTTGAAAATTTTAATCTATTTCTTTGAATTGCTTGTTAAACCCCATTTTAAAAAATTCTATGGTTCAGATGACAAATTTGCAAAAGTTCTACATTTGATAACATTATAATCCAATAAATCACAAATCCTAATCACTTTATGTTAGTGCCTGCACTCTATCAACCAAACTATTTCCCTCCCCTTATTATTCAATACAGTATACAATTTGTATACACACACACACACACAAACATTGACACACACATACAAATACACACACACACTCCAGACCTTTACATATAGGCCTTTGGGTAATATCACAACCCAAAAAGTAAATATTCCCCCTAAAAATTTTAAGTATATTGTTAAAAAACAAAAAAATAACTAAGGTTTAGAAATATTTTCTGTTTAAAATATGTATAAATTTAGTGAAGTATATTTAGTTATCTTTGAGTCAGATGCTCAAAAAGATCCTCAAAGAATGGGTTTTTAATAATATCTTTCTGATTTATAAATCTTTTATGAATAAAAAAGGAATATATCATCTGAAGTATTACTATTTTGCCTCCAAATTTCCCTTTTAAATGAATGTAAAAATATGTAAAAAGGGAAAGACTGGAAGCAGTGACGTGAACAACGATTCACTAATGCCTTCCTAATTTTAATTCTAAAAGGGTTGTCTTACATCCACCCAAAATTAAAATAGCCTGTACTTTTTCTGTATTCATCTTTTAGTGCATTTCTTAGAAAAAAAGAATTAGAACACTGTTTGGAATTTATGTTAGCAGTAAGATTTAACAAAATTAATTAATGTTTTGATAATGTAAATTTTTAAAAGGTTTTTTTGCCCTGTACAAGTGTATTAGGAAAAGTAACACTAAAAAGACAACCATCCCTTTAAATATAATATATTTACGACCAAGTTTTGTCTTAAACTTGGTCATATTGGTTATGTTTTCTGTTACAGATTATTCTATGTAAATCCATTATTTACTTGTTATCTCACATTGCAGGCCTAGCACCGAATATTCACTACAGTAAGACAATTAAATGTAATGTCAGGAATTTGTGCATAATTCATTAGATATCTTAATAAAGGTTGGATTATCAATGGCAGATAAATTGTTTAATTGAAAGTGCACATAATGCTTGTTATAGCCTTCATAGTATACCTAATTTTACATTCGTGTATGTATATTATATGTGGGTGTATATTACACCTTTTTAAGTACTGGGACAAAGTGACTCAAAATTCAGCCATGTGACATCATAAAAATGAGGAATTATCAATCTCTTTTTTAGGGATTTTCTTTCCCACTTCTCCTCTTATCTCCCTCATTTTTATAACACCACATTGCTGATTTTTGAGTCACTTTGTCCCACTACCTTTTTAATCCTTAAATGAAAGTAACAGGAAGTTTGTTTGAACTTAATATCTCGCCAAAAGCTGGAATGATTGAGCTCTCCTTTCCAGGAAATTTACTTACTGGTCATACCAAAAGTTGGGGCTTTTTTCTTAGTGGGTGGTGGAAAAACTCCTTGTTAACTATCTATAATATAAAGTAGAACGTTGTCTGTCTGTTTGTTTGTCTGTCTATCTGTTTGTTTGTAGCGAAGGATCTCGTTAACCGCTGAACCGATCGGGTTCTCCTTTACAGGGTAGCTTCTCATAGGTCTCGTGAAGGTTTATAACTATTTTCTTGAGAGGTGGGACACCTCCAACCCCCCCCCCTCCCAAAACCCCCCCCCCAAAAAAAAAAAAAATTCTTATTAAAACTAAAATTAAAATAGTGGGGTCGATAACCCTTCCCCCCCAAAAAATACTCTTATAAATCTAAAATACAAAAAAATTTGTTTGTTCAAACCTCTTGGGGCATAGCCCCAAGAGGCTAGGGGCGAATCCGCTAGTGAAAGATAAGATAAATAATATTTATAAAAACTGAGCCCCAAATATAAGATTGGGGAATCTCTCTGAGCTGAGAATTCTAGAATTGCAGAATGGTCACATGGTACAGGGGTGTTCGTGTAATTCAACTGCAGCCCTGTCTAATTATGTTTTTTTTTTATTGGTATCTTAAGATAAACCAATTAAAACATTAATTCCCATTGAGGCCTCTAAAGCACTTGGGAGGGGAAGGGGAGTGGGCTTTCGATCCCCCCCAGTTTTCAATTTTAAAGGAAAGTAAAATAAAAATAATTGATGGGGATATTTTTTTCTAGGTTTAGTGGTTTAATCATCCAGTTACTTTTATAAATTCTTTTCGTAAGAAAAAAAGTAGCAAAAATGATTTTCTTAACTATTACGAAAGTAACGTTTTCTTTACTGTATTTACCTGTAGATCAATAATAATAAACGCTTGCTAACATACTATACCTACTATTTGTGTAAATTATTAATCTATTACTTTAGAGATAATTTATTCTCATAATTTTACCCTAGTTATAAAACTTTGCTTAAATGTAAGAACTGAAATAAAGGGAGGGGTTGAGAAAAGAAAATGGGGCCCAATTTTACTCAAGCAATCTCTAACCATATATCGGCCTCGTGGAATAATTGTGTGTGTGTGTGTGTGTGTGTGTGTGTGTGTGTGAGTGTGAGTGTGAGTGAGTGTGTGTGTGTGGTGTAGATGTGAGTGTGAGGATGTGTAACTCATAATAAGCACAAAATGAATGTTCTTTTATTTGTCGTCGTTCATAGGGAAAAATATTAATATTTAATACATAAAAAGTAAAATTTAGTTTAGATTTTTAAAAAAGTAGACTTTTCCATTGAGTGTAATAAAATCTATTGCTTAAACACTGAAACCTTATTTTTAATTTACGAAGAATAAAATATATTGTCGTAGGAAACATTATTCCAAAAATTAGATAAATAGACTAATTAAATGTTCTGTTCTAAAATTAGAAAACGTATTGATGTTCTTGCTATCTGACATCTTCTAATTCTAGAGTAGCTGCGCTAATTAGTGTATCTTTGCAATGGATAATGATATATTGTTACTTTGATCTCACACCAGATTTTCATTTTCTATATAAAAGTGAATTTTGTAGCGGGCTAAAACAACGAACTTCCCCATGCCTGGCCTTTACCCCATTCCCTCCCATCCTACTGGATAGACGGAACGCCCAATAAAAGCGAGGGGAAATTGAAATCTTAATTGACTACAATTTTTCTCCTGTCATAATACCCATGCACGTATATTCTACATCTATTAACTTTGAACATAATTGTTCTTGTTGTATTAAAACAAAAGTTGATGATAGTTATGAACAAACATTACAAAAGCAAACAATATAAAAAATATGTGACATTTATACTATGTTTTTCAAAAAAAAGTTGGAATAATTATAGAAGGAATAACTAACAACTTTCAACAACTTTAAACCGATAAAATTGTAAAAAGAAATTCAACAGTGAACCACTACAAAATTTAACTAAAGCACGTGTCCTAACTTTTGTGATTTTTAACCCATTCGTGACGAGCTCCCAAAGTTCAAACAAAATAGATTTTTTTCAATAATTACTCAACAATATTTAAAAAGTAAGTTTTTTTTCTTAACATTAATACTTTTTTTTGTTCATAATGGCAATTTTCTTCTTTTTTTGTTGCGTTTTAGTACCTTAAAACCAACTTAATTTAAAAACTTTAATTTCTTCAAAAATACGATTTTTACAAAAAAAATCCGATTGCATATCTATATTCTATGGATCATTTTACATCTACTACTTACTAAAAGCACTGACCAGCTATATTTAAAAAAATCCAAAAAATAGGACACGTTCTTTAATGAAGATATGACTATCCAAGCCATTTGGTAACTGTTGATTTATTACTTAATGGTTATATTACAGAAACAACTTATTATTACTACACCTAGGGTGTTAAAAAAAACCGATCGCTTCACTCTTTTCAATATAAAACCTACAGTTTTGGTCAGAAACTAACAAAAAATGACCCAAATCATGACCAAGCAATGACAATTAGAAAACATTATTGATTTTGATTTCTACTTACCTTTCCTGAGCACTACAGCTGGAGTCCTAGTCCTTGTGGAGAATTTTTCCTTACATGGAGATTAAAAATCAACAAATCTTCTTAAATACCATAAATCGTGTAGATAGACCCCATAATGTTCATAGTTTTTGATGGGGCATGTAAAGACCTTTCTATAGACACCTTAACCAGGTTTCTAACTCAATCCTAGCCAATTTGGCATAAAAAAGACAGACCCATCAAACAATGAGACATGAAAGGTCTGTATAGTCCTTGATGTTTGACAGATCTTTCTCTATGGTGCCAAAATGGCTAAGATTGTGTTAGAAATCTGGTTAAGGTGTCTATAGAAAGATCTTGACATGCCCCATCAAAAATCTAAACATTATGGGGTCTATCTACAAGATTTTAAGTACTTGAGACGTTTTGTTCTTTTTCTTTTTAAAGACAGATCCGTCATGTCTCAATGTTTGAAGGTCTGTCTTATTGATGCCAAATTCGCAAGGATTGAGTTAGAAATCTGGTTAAGGCGTCTATAGAAAGGTCTTTACATGCCCCATCAAAAACTCTGGACATTATGGGGTCTATCTACAAGATTTAAAGTACTTTAGACGATTAATTTTTTTTTTTTTAAAGACAAAACTGTAAAAAGTTGTAATAAAATATGCACTATCCATGTAAGGAAAAATTCTCCACAAGGGCGGGGAATTGAGCTGTAGTGCTCAGGTGAGGTGAGTAGAAATCAAAATTCAATAGTGTTTTCTCATTGTCATTGCTTGGATATGAAATAGGTAATTTTTTGTTAGTTTTTGATAAACTGTAGGGTTTGTATTGAAAGGAGTGAAGCGATCGGTTTTTTTTAACACCCTTTATCTATAAGTACATGCTTCATTATAATCGACGTTTTAAAAGCGAAGCTTTTCTAGAATTAGGGTCGGTCCGTACGTCCATCCGTAACGTTTAGCTGTTTTCGTCAATTTAACCCTTACAGATCGGGGGGGGGGGTCATATTGACCCCCCCTCTAGTTTTTTCAATGTCATTTTTTTTGTAGGTAAGATGGAGAGCTGTAACTTCATGACTTTTTAAGATTAGTAATTATGCGTCGGCAAGAGTTGATTTTATTAGGATATCTGGTCTGTGTCTGTCGTGGTGTCCGGTCAAAGTCGGTTGGGTAGCACCAAAATTTAAAAAAAATTCTAAATAAATCTTAATTTCTACATTATGACTTTTGTGTATAAGGTAGAAACCTAAACTTTTTTTGGTGAATACTGAGATATCAATGACCTTATGAGAAAAGTGGTGTTATGACCGTTTGACCGCACCCTGAACGACTTTGTGACCGATTTTTGTCCGGCTTTTACTACAGACATATATCATTAATATCGTGGCTTCTATTACAGCTAGAGACCTATAAATTTTTTTGGTAAATTCTTGAGCAACAATAAACAGATAAAAATATTAATTGGCGCCGCCAACCGCCGTTTTACCGCCGTAACCGCCGAAAATAGCGGTTTCCGTTATTTGCCGTTTTTCGGCGATGATCAGAAAAAGTAATTTTTTTGTTATGAAAAATAAAAGTTCGTCCTAATATTTTGTCATCCTAGCTGCAAAATTGGCCGCTCTACAGCTGTTTTAAAATTTAGCGGCTGGCCGCTAAAAAGCGGCTAAGAAGCGGCTTGACCGCTATGACTAGAAAAAGTAATTTTCTCTAAAAATACACATGAACCACCAGAAAAAAATTTTACGTCTTTATCTATAACAGAAGCCGAGATAGAGGGGGGGGTCAATATGACCCCCCCCCCGATCTATTAAGGTGGGAATAGGGGCCCGATCTGTAAGGGTTAAACAGGTAAGTTTTTTTCTATCGATTTAAAACTTTGCATGTTCATTCCTACAACAGTTAGGTTCGACTTAGAAAGCGCAGCAACTCTATACTCGTTACAAGTGCTTCGCTTTTATGGATGTTGTCCTCCTTGTCTTTGTATCGAAACTACTACAAAAAGCCCAAGGGAGGAAACATTAGGATGTAAATTGTATCGTACCCAACGTTTAATAAACTCTTTTTTGTTGGCTTAAAAAAACTTTCGATACTTTACTTGACTTTTGGTTGGTTGGTTTCAAATTGGTAGTGCCCATCCCATCAACAAATAATTCTAATCTACAGAAGGGTTAAATCTAAATATATTTTCATAATGTATGTATATCAATTTATCGTCAAATGTCTTAACGCTTAAGATCCAGTTGCAAATAAATCCGCGGCTGTTTTGCAATTTTTCAGCTATATGCGTCTGCGGAACCCAAAATTTACAGACTTTTTTATTCGCATTTTTTATGTTTAAGCATGTCCCATGTAAGGTGTTGATAGATTACTACAACTAAGTAAATTAGCAAGACAATTCGTAAATCGTCACAAAAATATGCGGCAATATAGATACATTTTTTTATAATTAGGGTCGGTCCGTCCGTACGTCCGAGACGGCTAGCTTTTTTTCCTTAGTTTGGGCATGTTAGAATTGTCCTATCGATTTCCAACTTTGCATGATGATTCATATAGTAGTTAGATACGCTTTAGAAAACATAGCAACTCTATAATCATTACCAGAATTTCCGTACGTCCATTTTAAACATTTTGATTCTTAATTTTTTTAACAACAAATTTTTATGTGATCTAATTATCCGATTGTTCTGATTTATGGTATACTTATTCCTGGGACAACAAAGTACAATGTTATAAGAAAAGCAACTCTATAATCAAGTCCTAAAAATTCATTTATATTCTGATTATTCAGTTCTGACACTATACAAGTGTTAATGTCCGTTTGTCCTACCATTTCAGAGCTTCGCTTATATGGACGTTGTCATCCTTGTTTTCAGTTATTTTTACATATTATTTTAAAAACTAAAATTACATTTTCTTTAGGAAGTGTTGTATCAATAAGCGAACCGAGTATTTTTTTTGAGTAAACGACACCAACAGCAATATGAAAATAAAACTACTTATGTATTCATCAAGTTTGATTTTCTGATAGAATAGATAATTCATATAACAAATAAGATATTAAATTACTAATTTACTGACGTTTGTTTTAGTTAAAATTTAAAACAATAAAGTAAAAATTTACAGTCACATGGGCCGTTCAAAGTTTGAAAATTATACTTTTACTATTAGGAATAATTCATTATATTTAAACTTAAAAGAAAACTTGTTGAATATAAAAATTTAATTTCAGATACAATGCATATCCTTTTGTCCTTGATTCCTTGTCAGTGTCAAATTAATTTATCAGTTTGGGAAAAAATAAAAGTACACATTTAAAAACAAACAAGAACTTTTTTGTCCAAAAATCCACAAAGATAAAAATAAAACTCGAGGCTAATTGCATTTTCTTACCTATCATTTTTTTTTATCAATAAACAACAACTTTAGCTAATAGGAAAATTAATTGCAAAAAAAGGGGGGTGTGGAGAGAATTTTTTTTTACTACCTAACACCTGCAAGGAGCTCTTAACTTGCAACACCTTACATTTGTTTTTTTTTCCTCTCAAAATTCCTCAAGTGTCCCTAGAGGCCTCTAGGGGCGTAGCCGCTAGTACACAAATAAACGAAAAACTACTCTCTCTACTTTATTTTAAATTTATTTCAAGATAAGGGTGAGGGGTCAGTACTGAAGAAGGTACTTTGTGCAAATCTTTATAAAACAATAATTGCGTGCAAAAATTAAGAGATATTTAGTTGTAATAATTTTCATTAAACTGCCAAACTAATCATTTAAACAAGACTGACAACATTCATAAAGCGAAGCTAAACATAACAAAAATTCCATAATTTGACTAATACTCAGACTACTTAATATGAATTGAATGTATTAGTATTTTAAAATGTAATTATAGAAGCTTTATTTATTAGTGGCAGGATCTGTGTCTGTGTGAATGTGTGTACTGAATGATTTCACCAACCGCTGAACCGATATGGCCTTTGCAGAATAGCTTTTAATAGATCCTGGGAAGATTTTTTGGGGGAGGGTACCACACCCTCCCAAGAGATGTCGCCCCCAAAAGAAATAAACAGAACCAATATTTCTTTTTATTTAAAAAAAATTTAAATTGAAAGTAGGGGAGAGGGTCGACTTATCGCCACCTCCCCTCAAGAGCCCTTGTAATCCTGGTAGTTATAGAAATAGGATGAACAATGGAAGCGTAGACTTTCTGCTTATTGAGTTAATCCGTTATCAAAATAATACCTAATTGCTACAGAAGTCATAATGCAATGTTTGCCTCACCGTCTCGAGGAAGTAATGACTTACTGACCTACCCTAAATGTAGTTAGCCTCGCTTTCAATAAATTAGATGTTAGTGTGCAACTCAAGGTGTGAGAATACAACAAAGTTAGGGATGTCACAGAATACCGCATGATCATAATGTCACAGAATACAAGGACAAATATGTATACAAGTAGCGCAGCAATCACATAATCATAACAAAATTATGGATCTTATACAGTGAAAAATGTCATTAAATAGCTCAGCAACAAGTTAACAACAAGGATAATTATGTCAATAATAAGCGCAGTTATAAAAATAAATAAAACTAGCAGTGTCCAAAATAATTTTGAAGGTCCTACAACAAACGCAGGAGTCCCAAACGTCGGAGTGGACACTTAACCTAACATAACCTATTTTGGACCATCGTATAGGTTTTTTATATGCCTAACCCCTGCGGGAGGCTTATTTATTCATTCATACCTTAACCTAACCTAATGTATATAGAAATACTTAATAAAATTAATATTTTAACACTCTTGCGTTTGTCCACTCTGACGTTTGGGACTCCTGCGTTTGTCCTGGTACCATTTTCAACTTTAGAAGACGTTTTTTTGTCTATCATCTATTGGGATGGGCATCAATTTGTCGTCCAAAGTCTTATCCCTAGCCTTTCTTGGTAAAAATTTTTTTGACACATCCCTACATTGAAAAAAAAAACGTTATTTATCTAGTACTAATAGATATGATTTTGATATCTTTATAATAAGAATTTCTTTATTAATAATAAGTCTAGTTATCTATTAAATTCTCTACTTACAAGTAATCACAAAAATAAAAACATTTATTATCAATTTTAATTAGTACCTACATTATTTGTTTGTTTGAGTATTATCTTTTAAAATAATGTTAGTACTAAATAAAATAAGTTAACTCAGAATAGAATTCTTGATTACTTTTTGATGGTGCTTTAAATTGTATGAGTAGGGCTAAACAATCGCTCAGCTGCATTATTAAATTGTTGAATTATTAGTATTAATAACGGATAGAGCTTACAAAATTTCAAAATGAATACAGTTTTGGTTTCTAGCTACTATATTGGAGGCTGCAACTGCATTTTTTTCTTAGTTTCAGCTGCGGTTTTTCTTATATTTTGCTAATAAACATTTTAAAACGTATGTCTGTTAATTGTTTAAGCAAATTAAGCAGTAGATATTTCAAATCTAATACTGTTTTCGAAGAAAAAAATCTTCAAACAAGCTTTTAAAAAATCTATGAAAAACTATTTAGATGAAAGATGGGTATAGATTATGATAAAATTCTTGAGGACATTGGGGAAGTTGGTCTCTGGCAAAAATGGTAATTTTTATATTTTGATGATTCGTTTTTGTATGGATGTAGCCATGCCTGTTATTTAATTTTAACTAATTATTATTTGTATAGCTAGCTCCAGGCTAATGTATGTTGAATCTAAAGCTAAATGTTGTGTCTTCAACTTTTTTTCTCTAGTCAGTAATGAAAGTTTCTTTAAAGTTTAACGTTTAATGAGAAAATAAGACATTGATTATAGTGTACACCCCAGTTTAAAATAAACTGACGGCTAGTTTGTACGACCCAATCAATGATAAAAGTTAATTGAAAAATTCCCCGGCCCTTTCAGGATATAACTTTAAGAGGTTCAAAATGCAAAGACATGTGTTTTTTTTAACATCTTAATTGATCTGAGCCAACGATTGAGAAAAATCTTATAGAATGACATAGAAACGAACCAATTGTAGATTAGCTGTGTTAATACGCTTTGCATGTTTATTTAGGTTATTTTTTCTTCTTTGTTTTCCGTCGGCCTTTTCTGCCATGGCCGTTTATATGTATGAATTTATAGCATATACTCCAAAACATAGGTAAGATGGTAATGTTTTTTTTGGCAATAAATGATTGAAATTATAACTCAAAGTACAGTCATCTCAATAATGACGTCATACAATACAAATGACCAATGATAGGCCAGTATACTTTATATTTGACCAATGTTAAACTGTATACTGGCCTATCATTGGTCATTTGTATTGTATGACGTCATTTTTTATTGGACAGTATACGCTGTTTCCTAGAATTCATAAGAATTAATTTCAATTAGAAACCTGCAATATTGAAAAATCATGTATCGTGTTAATCCCTGTTTGTTTTCACGGGTCCTTAGCCTCTCGAAGCTAACTGTAATTATTCTTAGATTTTTCATTTTCCTATCCACGGAAAATAACTATTATATTTTAGATGTTTTGTTGAAGGGTGTGATTCTATAAACCCTCAGTATGAAGGTTACTTTTTTTATTAATGCAAAGCTAACAAAAATCATACACATTTTTGTACATTCACTTATTTATATCAAAACAAGGATGGTAACATCCATAAAAAGCCAAGTAGAACAAAAATGGAAACGGACATACGAACAAAGTGAGTTATAGAGCAGATGTTTAATTGCCATATAAAAAGAATGGGAGAGAATATTGTATAATGCATTGAAAAAAATAAGAAAATCATACCGACGGACCATGTAAATTACATACTGGACTTGCTGACTGACGGGCGGACAGACAAAATGAATTATAGAGTAACTACGCTACTAAATAGACCAGACAGTGTTTACAAACTACAATAAAATTCTGACTCAACATTAAATGTGCTAATTGATTAATTCAAATTAGGAATTAATTTGAATCATCTATTTTTAGAATCCCATATGAACTTCAGTCTTCCTTGGGAGGTAAGAATTGTAAACACAAATTATGCTAGGGCACAATTCCAAAAAAATAATCATTTTCCGTACCTAATTAATTTCCGCTGTATTAGAAACGGTATTGCGGCATACTTAAAAATCATGTTTAATCTTGTAAAAATGACAATTTACCACTGAAAATACAATTATTCCATGATTTCTTGTCCGAGGCTTTGGTCCCCTCGGGGCCATTAAAACAGAAACACAGCTATCCTTAACAGTTTAGCGGATTTATAAACAACACGCTCTAAGCGGTCAATGGATCCTAAAAATAGACATACTTGCTGAATCATTCCTGGTTTTACCTAAATTATATCTGCTCCTTCTTCGGGACTATAGGCTTTTAAAGATTTTCACTTAAATTTCCCTATTATTTGACTTAAAAATAGTGTTCGACAAGACATCCTGTCGCTGTTTATAAGTTTTAATACAAAAAAAGATGTTATTATTTTCTTTAAGGCCATCCAAATGTCTTTTATTAGATTTAAATTTAACCGATATAATTGTTATTGGTTCCCTCTGCCGTTTCTATCCATATTTCATGAAATTAAAACCATGAGAAAGATTTGACAAGAAAATAAGAAAAGTGTTGAGAGGATAAGTAAAAACTAAGTTAATGATAGAGGTATAGTATTAAGACTAAAGTAATTGTATCTAATATAAGGTTTAACAAGGTTAACCTCAAGAAAATTGTAAATATAATGGTGGGACAAAGTAAATCATAAAGTAAATGATCAGTTAAGTTGTCTTAATAAATAGAAAATAGAGGAATAGAAATAAAAGAAAAGAATGATAGGAGAATATATAAGAAAACCGAGAAACCCTTAATTATCAATATAAAAAATGTAGCATGACCAACAGACTGACAGACAAAGTAAGTTGTATGCTGTTACTTTTTGTTAAGGGATATCTTCCCAAAAATTGACTTATCTATCTGAATTAGTATTGGTTAAATTAAATTTTACCATATTGTTATGGACTGACAGACAAGATAAATTATAAAGTAGTTCTGCTACTAACCGCAACTATTGCTCGTCATGTAGCGCATCCGCTCTTCGTTGGGGATGTGATAGGTTCGCGGTACAATTAAAGAAGTTAAAAATTGTTCCTACTGTTACTATATACGGTGCGCGGCATAAATAGTTAGAGTAGGGAGACAGGGATCTAAAGGGATAAGACAATGACTTTATAAAGTGATGTAAATCCCCAATGATGATACACAAATTTACCCCTTATTTAGCTTACACTAAGTGGTTGAAAAGCTTGGAAACTCAACTTAAATACCAATCAATCAAAACTTAATAAAAGTCTCCAAAGTTGTAAGCTAACAAATAAGAAAACACTATATTAAAACTTTTGCTATAGCCCAATGTCCCCTTTCCCTTCTCAGACAAAGTGTTGATTGTCTGTTGAATGTTACTTAAATGAATATCCAACAGTGGGCGGTAGAGCTCCCATGACAAGCGCGCGGGTTTTGAAATCGAAGGATAAACCCACCCCAATTAGGTATTTATGGTATACTCTGCTAACTTAATTTGAAGTCAAATAAGCTGATCATATTTATACCATCTACTTTCTTATATTATGCCTGGAGTAAAACTTCAATTATATAGGTTAGTACTCTAGCCTATAACTTTTCCTCAAGATAAAAATACAGTAAATCTTTAAGATGATTGTAAATTTCTTTGCTATTGATTATAGCATACTATTGAAAATCGGTATGCAAAAGATAAATTTCTTGTCAAGTTTCACAATTATCATTTTTATCTTTTGATATGATAAAAAGTAATGCAAAATTTAATTTTCTATTTTTATCATTGGTGTTGGGCGTTATATACCAAAAATATTTGATGCAGTTATCAGTAAGTATATAAACAGCAGGTCAACAGTCTTTAGATTTATGAAATAATATTAAATATGTATTAGATGGTAGTTCACAGCACAAAAAACGCGCGAACAGAGGTTAGTGGGTTAAACTAAGCACTACTTTTATTCCTCAAAAAATAAAAATCACCCTGTGATAAACATGCTGCTACTTTTGTTTTCCATAAATTGTTACATGTCTTTTATTACTATAAATAAACATATGGTTGCCCTTTAACATCCAGGGGATTTGTATTCAAAATTGAAGGAAAAGGCAGAAAAATACCATTCTGAGACCGATTTAAATTTTGCATTATTTCGAGAATTCAATCAATTCATTAGTTATTGAAATCTTAAGCTAGCTACAAACAAACAAAAAACCCTTAAAACTTAAAAATAGAATAAGTATAAAATACATTTTACATTTGTGCCAATAAAAAAAATTGATCCTAAATTCATGTTAGTATATCATACTGTAATCTTAGGCAATATAATTATTTTTTAGGAACCGCTATTCTTGACTAGCTGGAGATTTAAACGCACACTAGATCATTTTCTGATAATATTTTTTTCTTACTCCCCTGTAATTTATTAATTACATTTCATATTTTGTTTTGGTATCTATTTCAGCTTAAAACTGTAGTTATAATGTCACCAATCCTACTTTATAAAGTAGTAAGTTTTTTTTGGTCATGTGAAGGAAACGAAGTTGCGGGTTTCGTCGTATTTTAACAGTAGCTTTTGAAAGGTTATTAGGCGATTGCCCCGCAAGATTAGGCAATTGGCCCCGCGGGGTTAAAGCACCAGCAGGAGCTAGAAATAGGATAAAAGCTAATGTGAAAATATAATGAAAACTGCAACTTTGTTTCCTTCACATTAGCCAGTTTTTTTTATAAAGCCTAAGATCTGAAAAGTTGTTAGGTTGTACTTTTCAAGAAAGCACAATAATTTTTTTAAGTTATTTTAGGCTATTTTCCTCCTCCCCCGCCTTCCCTAGAGGATCAGGTTGACCAATTAGTAATCTTATAATGTTAAGTAGTAAGTTTTGTGAATGTATGAATTAACATTCTGATATTTGAATGGTAATTTTATATAAAAACAAACACTGTAAATAATGGTAGAAGTAAACGCTGTTAACAATTTTATCAATATATTAAATACAAATGACTCCTTTTTTGTAATAAAACTTATAAACAGCGCAGGATGTCTTGTCGAACGCTATTTTTAAGTCAAATAATAGGGTAATTTAAGTGAAAATCTTTAAAAGCCTATAGTCCCGAAGAAGGAGCAGATATAAATTAGGTAAAATCAGGTATGATTCAGCAAGTATGTCTATTTTTAGGATCCATTGACCGCTTGGAGCGTGTTGCTTATAAATCCGCTAAACTGTTGAGGATAGCTGTGGAAAATGATCCTTAAATTTTGCATTTATTATTCGCTGAAATACGATGGGACATATTATACAACATTTCTATATTATCAATATTTTTTTTTAAATTTACAAATATACCTTTTAATTTTTTTGTAGGAAGACTCAGCATCAAAATGTCAGGTAAAACTAATGCTTTTTTTAAAAAACTTTCAAAATTCGAAGACATTTTAGCTTTATTGACTAGATAGGGATGGGGAAAAACTGGTTTTATCAACTACAGAAGTGAGAATTTTACATATAAAAATTTTGAGGAAATATAATTTTTTATTCTCAATCCGAAATATTGTATTTAATGTGCTTTTAAATCATTATGTGCATTAAGTATATTGATGGAATTCTAGCATCTTGTAAAACCCTCCATCAACTTAGATTTAAAAATATAGTAATCTTAAATATTCCATGGACCTGTGTAAAGTTCCCCTAAAATGAAGAAAAAAGTAATTAGATTTGCGAGATCTTAAATGACAAACAAAAAACCTTACTACTTTCTCTTTATATAATAGAAAAATTATCTAGTTGAAAATATTTGTTGAGATTAGTGTTAGAAACACTCTCAGTTGTTTTTACCTTAAAATTATGAACCTATATCAGTTAGAAGCTTAAATAGTTTTATCTAAGTAATAATAGTATCTATGAAGTAAAAGGTAATAGACGTTTATATTTTACTCCTCTTCACAATGATACTGCCTTGATATTGACAAATATTATTTCTGAAATGCCCTATTCCACTTGTAAATAATAACTCATTCCAGTATGGCTTTGAAACTGGTTTATATAGGTTGCATTAGAACCGATTTTAAGCCATACTAAAAACTATGTATTGTATCGTATTATAGACTCTTTTCCACGAATAATAAAATAAAACTCATAAAATTAATACCAGTTTTGTTAGACCAGATTTTGTCCCCTCGGGGCTAGCAAGATGGAATTAATTTTAAAATATCTAATTTTACTATCCGCGGATTAATACTTTGAGATAAATAACTATTATATAACTTTGTAATTTTAACAGGTTTCTATTTAAGATGTTTGAATACTCTGCTCCTAATTTGACTTGTCAGGAAGATTCATTCACACAAACACAAATTGGTAAATAATATTTGTTTAATGCGGAGGCATGCAGAAGATATATGGGGGTTGGGCAAGGCAAAATAAAGGGGGTTAGATATACTGTCAGGTAAACAAGTCAACTCTCCCTTGAAATTTAAGGGTTGTCAAAAAAACTGGTCTGGATTGGCAGGCCAAATAAGAGACTAAATTGATGTACATCCCCAATGAGCAATAACGTTAAACAAAATTTTAATTGATTGAGTTATTGGTTAAAAAGAATGGTCATTTTATTTTGAACCGACCAATCAAGCTTTGATGCAATTACCCAAAGTTATACTCCAGTTGATTTTAAAACTTTAGAAATCAGTTTTGGATATTGTTATACTTTAGATTGTTCTCATTGGGTATGGGATGACAGCTTTTTGGTCAATACAGCCACAGTTGATCTAGAGATGGTAAGTTATTTTTATCTTTAAACTATATGAATTAGTTTTTTTTTGTCTTTTACAAAATTTACTTTATTTCATTTAAATTTTTATATCTTTATTTGCAATCAAGCCTATAGTGCTTTTCTAAAATTAAGGTTTGTTCTACCTCTTGGCGAAGAAGTACAGCACAAACGGTGTACATGGTTGGTATGACTGTTGGCAGGTAAATAGATAGGTAGATAGTAAAATCTTTCAAACAGTGTACATATTAGGTATGACTGATGGCAGGTATATAGATAAATAGATAGTAAAATCTTTCAAACAGTGTACATGGTTGGTATGACTGTTGGCAGGTACATAGATAGATAGATAGTATAATCCTTCAAACAGTGTACATAGTTGGTTTGACTGTTGGCAGGTATATAGATAGATAGATAGTATAATACTTCAAACAGTGTACATAGCTGGTATGACTGTTGGCAGGTATATAGATAGATAGATAGTATAATACTTCAAACAGTGTACATAGTTGGTATGACTGTTGGCAGGTATATAGATAGATAGATAGTATAATACTTCAAACAGTGTACTGTACATAGTTGGTATGACTGTTGGCAGGTATATATAGATAGATAGATAGTATAATCCTTTAAACAGTGTACATAGTTGGTATGACTGTTGGCAGGTATATAGATAGATATATAGTAAAATACTTCAAACAGTGTACATAGTTGGTATGTGTTGGCAGGTATATAGATAGATAGATAGATAGTATAATCCTTCAAACAGTGTCCATAGCTGGTATGACTGTTGGCAGGTATATAGTAGATAATAGTATAATCCTTCAAACAGTGTACTGTACATAGTTGGTATGACTGTTGGCAGGTATATAGATAGATAGATAGTATAATACTTCAAAGAGTGTACTGTACATAGTTGGTATGACTGTTGGCAGGTTTATATACAGCTCGACAGGCCCTAACCTTGCAGGGTTTATACCTGTAGAGACCTAACCCTACGAGGATTACCAGTATTTGTTTTATTAATGAAACAACTTCATATACTGTTAGATATAAGCCTATCTATCTATATCTCTGTATCATACACTATTGTTCTTACATCCTGTTACAAGTTCTCCATTTTTCTCTCATATTTTATGTTAAAAAAGAAAGCTCAGAACACTTTGCTAGAAAAATGCATACTTAATTTACATAAATGGATGTAGAATATACGAAGGAGGGGAAAATTCTCCTCTATTTAGGTTGCTATTTCCACTGACATTTATTTATTAGTTAGTTTATTCAGTAGGAGGGGAGAGGATAGGGTAAAGGTGATGGAAGGGGGAAATTGACATTTTAATTTGCTGCGTGTTTTACTGTAATAGAGAACATGAAAAGCTGGTGTTTTATCCAAGTAATAATAAATCCATTTTAACATACATTTATCATAGTCCAGGAAATTAGGGATGTGCAAAAGGAAAGTAAATTAATCTTCACTAAAAGTCAATGTGTAAAACATAAAGATAATGCATATATTCCTTGGACAATTAGGTATAATTATGATTGCGTAGCGTATATTATAATTTTAGTCCTCGTGTTTGTTTAATTTTTTTAAAAATTCCTTTTTTTACAAGATAAAACTGTCTTCTTTTCTTAATTAAATGATGATTCCTTTAAACGATTCTTTAATAGTTAATTTAATATCATATATGAACTAAATCTCGTTCGCCTAGATGTATCATTTGTAGATCCTATCTTTTATGAATGTTGTCATTCTTGTTATATTTTAGTTTATGTTTTGGATTGATCAGTGATAAGTTTGGCAGAAAGAAAACTCTTATTTTTACCTCCCAACTTTTGGGTAAAGCTTTTATCATTTCAACAAAACAATTATCTCTTTAAGAGCACAGAAAGAAATATAAAACGTTAAACTGTTATACAGAAAAACAAGTCAGAGGTAGAATTGCAGAGAGAGAGAGAGAAAGAGAGAGCGAGAGAGCGAGAGAGAGAGAGAAAGAGAGAGCGAAAGAGAGAGAGAGACAGAGAGAGAGAGAGTATGAGAGATATGTAGAAAGAAAGAGAGAAAGTAAGTAAGCGAGAAAGAGAGATGGGGTAAATGTGTAAGAGAGAGAGAGAGAGAGAGAGAGAGAGAGAGAGAGAGAGAGAGAGAGAGAGAGAGAGAGAGAGAGAGAGAGAGAGAGAGAAAGAGAGAGAGAGAGAGAGAACGAGATATAGAGTAAGAGAGAAAGCAAGGCTTCCCAGTACCCAATATAACCTAACCTTACCTAACCTGAGCTAAAGTAATAACCCACCCCCCTTATCTTTAATTTTCTTTTAAAATAAAAAGGGGGTAGGGTGTAATGCTAAACAGAGCACTTTGATGGAAAACGCCAATAATCCTAGTTTAATCTCCTTTTCAGCTATTGGAGGATGTCTGCCATTCATCTTCCAAGGACATTCTTATCCAGTTTTTGCAATTTCAAGGTGAACAATTTATGGATGGAATTTTATTTAACTCTACTAAAAACTAGAGAGGGAGAGGGAAGTAACAAATCTACTCTGTAATATGAATTGTCCGTCTGAAACGTTTTTGAGGAATCTTAGCTTTTATATAAGATAGACAGCTGAAATTATTTGTGATTGATTCCCTATGCCAGTGTGCTTC